>NC_134708.1:43284773-43590273 GCF_043290135.1 Rhipicephalus microplus
CATTGAAAGAGGAGGGTCCGTATATCAACGTGTTGTATGAATGGTTTCAGAGGCTTTGGAACAATGTTCCTAGGAAGTAGCATAACTGTTGGCCCAAAAATTAACAAAAGTGTGTCAGCCAATCATTTCAACTACTGAAGAAACAGTGCTGCTCATAGCGCGACTATGTTTTCTTAAGACGGGGCCACGAGCCGTTTCGCTTGTGACGCCAATTCGGAGCGCATGCTGAGCAACCAAGGAGGTTTTAAAAAAAAAACTTTGAAACCTCCTTGCGAGCAACTTTATGTGTCCGCCATCGAGAACAAAATGCCACTTACTTCAAAAGTTGTGTCCTGCATTAGTTTCGTCTCTTTGACGTAAGCGCGAACCGATAGTGATAACCATGTTTAATGCACTATCAGAATGACCAAAACCATGGGATCGTTACTTCTCAAACTTTGCTAAAAGCTTTTTGTACATAGAAGTCTTTGTCTCTAGGACATAGATGAGAGAATATGGCTCCTTTGACTTTATGTGCCTTATTGAATATGTTCCTGGTGTCGTGCCTTTAAAAGCTCCCTTGCAGAGACCAGCGCTTCCGAAGAACCCCATTGTGTGCGCGCCCGGACTTGAGTACCTCGCCCTCATCGACCAGATAATAATACAGCAGGATGTGGAGCTCTTGGAAGGTAAGGTTACCCGTGACAGCAAGCGTATAGTAGCGGCTGCCGATAGTATGCTCGTTGCCGCAAAGAAACTTTCACAATGACTAGCTTTTAGTGGTTACGGAATACTGTGGCGAAGAATCTTAGTGAAAGAGCGTCACAGAGTGCTTTAGTACTGCTGTACCATGGTTAACGATACTCTGCTTAGTGCTGGTCTTAGGCATGGGTAATTTAAACGTAATGTAGGCCTTTCTTCCAGCTTTATAAAGGAGGGACAACATACACGCGTACTCGAGACATTGACTGAATACGTTCACGCATGTGAGAAAGACAAAAGATCACGAAGAATATTGTCGCGACGTCGAGAGAGAGGTCGTACTCGAAGACGCTGAGAAAACAGCAACCGGTCGGTATTTTTGTTAACCGCGTGAGAGAGAGTTCCTCATCTTTTTCGTTGTTGCGTTCTGCATAAAAGCGTGCAGATGCGCGTATGCGCTGTCGCCTTCGTCTTTTTCGCGGGACGTACGTGACATTTGCCTCCCTCCAAAAATGGCATCGTCCCGATGCGCAGCCAAGGCACTCTACTTATAAAAACGCACATATGCACCGGCACGCACAGTACAAACGAGAGTTAGCTGGACAAGTAGGGTTTCATCCGGATGACATGCACGATTTCGGGTGAGCAGTTTCGGCGACTGGAACTGCAATTGCCGTCGGGAATCACTTCGTAGTTGATGTCATTCAATCGTCGGGTGACTCGATATGGGCCAAAGTATCGTCGTAATAGCTTTTCTGAAAGTCCGCGTCGACGTATTGGGATCCAGACCCATACCTTGTCGCCTGGTTTGTAGGTTACCAATTTATGTCGTAGGTCGTACCGTTTCGCATCTTTGTGTTGCTGGTGACAAATACGCACGCGGGCTAGCTGTCGGGCTTCTTCGGCACGCTGACCAAATTCTTCGGCGTCAGCGTGAGTGTCGTCACACTCGTGCGGCAGCATAGCGTCCAACGTTGTAGTGACTTCGCGCCCGTGTATTAAACTAAACGGCGTCATTCCGGTAGTTTCCTGCCGGGCAGTATTATAGGCGAAGGTCACACAAGGCAAGATTTCGTCCCAGTTCTTGTGTTCTGTGTCGACATACATGCAGAGCATGTTTGCGAGGGTCTTATTAAGCCGCTCTGTTAGTCCGTTTGTTTGTGGGTGGTACGCCGTTGTTCTCCGGTGAGCTGTACCACTGAGCCTGAGAACCGACTCCAAAAGTTCTGCCACGAACGCAGTTCCTCTATCAGTGATGAGAACTGTTGGAGCACCATGCCGAAGGACGACGTTTTCTATGAAGAAATGAGCCGCTTCTGCTGCTGTGGCCCTCGGCATGGCTTTAGTTTCTGCGTAGCGAGACAAGTAATCAGTGGCGACAATGATCCATCTGTTCCCTGTGGTAGAAGTTGGAAATGGGCCCAGGAAATCCATTCCGATTTGGGCGAATGGCTTTGCTGGTACTTGAACGGAATGTAATAAGCCTGCCGGCCTGCCGGGTGGTGCTTTGCGTCTTTGACAGTCGGCACATGTTTGGACGTGATGTTTCACAGCAGCAGGTAGGTTAGGCCAGTAGTAACTGTTTTGCAGACGGGACAATGTTCGAGTGTAACCGAGATGACCAGAGGTGACTTCATCATGGCAGGCTTCCATAATTTCTTTTCGCAGTGATGCAGGGACGACGAACAAGTATGGGCTGCCGGTGGGAGAAAAGCTTTTCTTGTATAGGACGTCGTTCCTTAAACAAAAAGATGGCACTCCTCTCGCAAAAATTCGCGGCACGTCTTCCCGTCGTCCTTCTAAGAAATCGATAAGCGAAAGCAGGTCAGGGTCACGGCGCTGCTCTTGTGAGATAGTGGCCGTGTTGATGACTCCCAAGAATGCGGCGTCCATAGACTCGTCATTAATAGCGGCAGGCTCAACAGGTGACCGCGAGAGACAGTCTGCGTCGGTGTGTTTCTTCCCTGATTTATAAATAATGGTCATATCAAACTCCTGAAGCCGAAGGCTCCAGCGTGCTAAACGGCCGGATGGGTCTTTCAAGTTAGCGAGCCAGCAAAGCGAGTGGTGATCACTGACGACCTTGAATGAGCGGCCGTACAGATACGGTCGAAATTTGAGAACCGCCCAAACCACGGCGAGGCACTCTTTCTCGGTAGTCGAGTAGTTCTCTTCCGTGCGAGAGAGAGCTCTGCTGGCATAGGCTATCACTTTCTCGCAGTTATCTTGCCATTGTATCAGTACGGCGCCCAGGCCTACATTGCTTGCGTCGGTGTGAAGTGCTGTTGGCGCTTCCTGGTCAAAGTGCGCCAGAACCGGAGGTGTTTGGAGGCGTTGGCGTAATTCGTTGAACGCTGTTTGTTCCTTTTCGCTCCAAAGAAAGGGGACATCCTCTCGTGTGAGCCGCGTCAGAGGCGCCGCAATAGACGAAAAGTTGGCGATGAATCGTCGGTAATAAGCGCAGAGGCCTAAGAAGCGTCTCACTGCTCTTTTGTCATGCGGTGCGGGAAACTTTGCGACAGCGTCGATTTTGCCCGGGTCAGGTCGAACACCTTCGTGGCTGACCACGTGGCCTAAGAAGCAAAGTTTTTTGAAACCGAAATGGCACTTCTCTGGCTTTAAAGTCAGGCCAGCCGAACGTATAGCTTGTAGAACTGCGAATAATCGACTTAGGTGTTCCTCGAATGTAGCTGAGAAGACGACAACGTCGTCTAGATAAACCAAGCATGTCTGCCACTTAAGTCCTGATAGCACAGTGTCCATTAAACGCTGAAAAGTGGCTGGCGCTGAGCATAACCCAAATGGAAGCACTTTAAATTCATAAAGACCGTCGGGCGTCACGAAAGCAGTTTTCTCACGGTCTCTCTCGTCGACCTCTATTTGCCAATAGCCACTTCGCAGGTCCATCGTTGAGAAATAGCGTGCATGCCGCAGCCGATCAAGAGAGTCATCTATACGTGGCAGTGGGTAGACGTCTTTCTTTGTTACTTGGTTTAACTTGCGGTAATCTATACAGAAACGCAAGCTGCCGTCTTTCTTTTTAACCAATACCACGGGGGATGCCCAGGGACTCTTGGAAGGCTGTATTACGTCATCTTGAAGCATCTTCTGAACTTGCTTTTGGATCTCCTCACGTTCTTTCGGAGCCACACGGTATGGGTTTTGACGGATCGGTCTCGTATTTTCTTCAAGGATGATTCGGGGCCGGGTCAGTGGTGTTTGCTTGACTTTCGACGTGCACGAGAAACAATTTTTGAACTGGTGTATCAGCTCTAATAGACGCTGTTTTTCCGAGGCTGACAGGGTTGAGCAAATGTTGACAGACAAAGGTGTCGAGGCTGGGATGGTCGCCTCATCCGGTTGCAAAGCGAAGCAATCTCTGGCTTGGTCCACGTCGTCGTAGTAGGCAATCGCGGTGCCCTTCTGGATGTGACGACGCTCGTTACTGAAGTTGGTGATGAGGACTTCTGCCCGCCCATCAATTAGTGCCAGAATGCTTCTCGCTATTGAAACACCTTGCGTAAGCAATAGCGTGTCTATTCGCTCCGCTATCACCTCATTACGGCACGGCCGTTCACACAACACTGACACAAGGCAGCAAGATCTCGGCAGGAGCATCACGTCATCGGCTACACGTAAACGTTGCAGTTGTTCTTCAGTGGTGGCGTCGACGTAAGGATGGGCGGAAAAGGTGATGATACGTTCTGGGATGTTGATGATAGCACCGTACTCTCGCAGAAAATCCATACCCAAAATCAACTCTTTACAACAGTCCGGTAAAATGAGAAAAGTGGCGACGAAGTTCGAATCATCGATTACGAGCCGAGCGGTGCATTTACCGGTTGGCGTCATTAGCTGCCCACCAGCACTCCTTATGCTCGGCCCACTCCACGGCGTCTTAACCTTCTTAAGGCGGTCGGCGAGCTCTTGTCGCATAATAGAGAAGTCAGCACCAGTGTCAACCAGTGCTGTTACGTGGTGTCCGTCTATAATAACGCTGAGGTCGGCACGTACAATTTCATTGGCAGTAGTACTCGTGGTTGTTGTCGTCTTCGTCATCACCGTCGTCACGTCGTCTTTGTGCAGAGGCAAGGGGGTCTTTTTGGCGTCTCGGCAATTGGCAACCTTGCCCCCGGAGGTCGCGGCAGTTAGTTTCCCTGGCAGGGGCTTGGGGAGCGGTTTCTGATGGCGTCCGCGTATCTTTGGCGATTCGGGGAATTCTGACTTCGTGCAGGTGAGGGAGACCGCCAGCGACGACTTGGTGAAGACGCTTGGTTGGTCGGTAGGTGATCAGCACCATGGTCACGACGGTCTTCAGAATAAAAAGAAGCGGTCCGAGAAAAGTTTCCAAACCGGGTTTCTCGATGATGGCAGTAGCGCGAGATGTGGCCTGGTTCGCCGCAGTGGAAACAAAGGGGTCGGCGGTCGGCAGTGCGCCACAAGTCGGTCCGACGTACTGGTGGTCGCCGCACAGGTTCACGCTGCCACCACGGCAAGGTAACGGGCCGCGGCTGAAAGGGTGGTTCTTCTTGGGCAGGTGGATGACGGCGGACGGCATCAGCATAGGTCAGTGGACGTGGTTCGGGTGGTGGCGCCGGTGATGGAAAGGCTTGCCGTAGTTCCTGGCGCACGATTTCTGCAACAGAAGCAACTGGGGGATCGGTAGACGGAAGGCCGAGGGCCCGCAGCTCTTCCCGCAGGATTTGTCGAATCATTTGCCGTAAAGAGTTTTCGGAAACGGCAGCGTTTTGAGCGGCGGCACCAACAGGCGTTTGGTCGGGCAGGCGGTCAAAGTGGCGGCATCGTTGCCGGAGCGCCCGCTCAATGACAGTCGCCTCTTTGATGAATTCATCCACTGTTGTTGGCGGATTTCGTACAAGGCCGGCGAAAAGCGGCTCCTTAACTCCCCGCATCAGATGACGAACTTTCCTTGCCTCGGGCATGTCAGGGTCAGCGCAGCGAAATAGGCGGGCCATATCCTCAGCGAACATGGCCACGCTTTCGTTCGGCTTTTGCATGCGGGCTTCGATCATCTGTTGTGCGAGATCCCGTCGGTCCGCACTCAGGAACGTCTCGAGAAGCTTTTGGCGGAAATTGTCCCAGGTTTGGAAAGTAGGCTCCCTGTTCTCATACCATGTGCGAGCGCTATTTTCCATTGCGAAGTAGGCACGGCCAAGTTTTTCTTGCACGCTCCAACGATTCACCACAGCGGTCCGCTCGAACTGGTCGAGCCAGTCCTCGACATCTTCATACGGTTCTCCACGGAAGACTTCGGGAACACGAGGAGTCTCGAAAGTTACCTGGTAAGGGTGAGTCGTCTGGGCCGGGGCCGGGGGAAGATTCGCAGACGCTGAAGGGGCCGCCATGTTGGTAACAGGAGATGCCGTCAAGAGTTCTGGGCTTAGGCCTAATAGGCGCCGGCTGAATCGGTGTACTGGAGTCGCAACAAGACGTTGAGGCTCCGGACTGGGTGTACGGTCCCGAACAACGCTTTCTTGCATCAGGTTGCAGGCCCCAGCACCTCCACCAGTGTCGCGACGTCGAGAGAGAGGTCGTACTCGAAGACGCTGAGAAAACAGCAACCGGTCAGTATTTTTGTTAACCGCGTGAGAGAGAGTTCCTCATCTTTTTCGTTGTTGCGTTCTGCATAAAAGCGTGCAGATGCGCGTATGCGCTGTCGCCTTCGTCTTTTTCGCGGGACGTACGTGACAATATGTAGGACGACATATCTGCGATGTTCAGAGCATTCAACAGGAAAGTCAGACCGGAGCTTAAAAGCCGAAGTACACTTATTTGGATAAGATAAAACTGTATACTTAACAAGACATGGTTTTTCTGGAGACCATTAAAGATATTATAATTCGCACGTAGTATGTTCGTCTACAATGTTTTTATTTACGAAATAGCTTGGCAGCCTATATGCTCGTCCCCTGGACAGCTGATGGGGAAAGCAGTGAGTGTTAAGTTGGTGGAATTTTGAAATGTCACGCTTTTACATAGCTCACCATTTGTACGGCTAGACTGATGCATAAAGGTGGCTTTGTATGAACCTCTCTGCGATAATATAACTGCATGCGGTACAAGAAGTAATAAAACAATATAACAGCTTCGCTTCGCTGAAGGTATTATGGGTGTGCCTACTTCAGTTAGCTTATTAGCTCTATTTTTACTACGAAGATACATTAGGTACTATAAAATATTCCTCTGGTCTCCTTAAACAAACATACCGGTAAGACCCACACGCACAAAAAATTTAAATACTAGTCAAATAGAAGAGTCACATGGCGCGATCGCGTTGGAGATTTACCGTTTAAAGCTCAAGCATTCCGTATTGAATAATTTTTTAACTAGCTAACAGCTCTTTAATGAATTGAGAAGTGGGGTGTGAGTGTCATGTTTTTTCGCATAAAAAATAGATACCAATTATATTGGCATAGTACGTGTACGTAGAACGTGAACGATGTAAATGTTCCATCAATGAAGAGCATAGCCCATAGTGCGGAATCGAATGCATGAACAGACAAAAAGAAAAAAAAATTGGGGAGGGGGCGCACATGACAGTCTGCAAGTAAGCTGCTTCCCTGCCCAATTTGTTTGAAGCACGTGCCAAGAAAGCACACGTGGGTGCTCACATTTTATTCATGTCACGTGTAAGCAATACACAAGTCCGAGTTTCCATTCGGTCCCATTTGAACATTCCTCTTTACGAAGTCATTTCTTTTGCCTGAATAAACGAACGCCTCAAAAACTTGCGCATCACTACCGATGCGCTTCTATAGTAAGTAAGCAAAAAGTGGCAGTACATAAATCATCGTCGAATAATTCATTCATTCGCTTTTCCCTTCATTTCGTGCTGCAGCTTTCACGGGCATCGAAACTTGCAATTCCTACGAGGCGAAGAACTCGATGGGCCAGTTCATATACAAAATCGCCGAAAGTAAGTACACGCTGAAGTGTCGTGGTGGGCGCACTAAAAGAATCGCTCGTTATGTTCATTTGACCACTAATATTCGTACACCTCGAACTCAACTTAGAAAAGCTCTCAGGTTTCCTAATGCATTCACCTAATTAGGACAACTCGAAGGCGAAAGCCATCTATTTCTCCCCAGCTGATGTATTCATCCTTAGAATTGCCATATTTTGGGGCGTGTTGGTGGTGGTGGTAGTGGTTAGAAGATGAGAAAAGGCACCTAACTTCTGCAGCCATGTCGGGAGCACGGTGCAGTGCCTGGCATGTTGGTAAACGGAACTTGGCGACATATTGAGACAGGGACATGAGCGCATTGTGTTGTCCTCTGTGTCATGTCCCTGTCTCTTAGTGCTCAGTATGTCGTCAACTATCAGGCCACGCCTCGCTTCGAAAGCTTTCTGCACCTTACCTGGTTTTGTACGTCAAGATCGCAGGCACCTCACCTGTTTTTGCATTGCCTGTTTTGGGGATTTGCGAAATCATCATGGCCTCATATGGGGGTGTCATTACGCGATGATTTTTCGCACCCTTCCACGGCGCGCGATACTGATGGCAACGGTCTAATTTTCGTTTGATGAGGCATCCGAGGACTTCGCCTTAATATTGGCTTAAAAATTACGACTTAGTAAATGGCTCAGGAAATTTCGCCCTCCTGTGCTTTTTTTTTACCTGCACCTAAATCTAAGATTGCGGGCCTCAAGCATCACGCCTACATAGAAATGCTGCCACCATGACCGGGATTCGATCCTGAAACCTCATTTATTACGTGATACGAAGTCACGTTCTCGTCCATGATTACGGCAAGGGGAACTTAAAGCATGTTTCGTAGTTGAAATGAGAATCCCTAAATGGTGATCTGAACTTGGAGGCCTTGCTGGACGAATATTTTTTTTAAATACTGCTCCCAAAGAAGGTAGAACCAACCAGACTGTTGTGGTAGGTGTAAATATTGATAAGTCGAACCTCACGCACATGTTATAGGATACACAGACTCACTCATTTAACGGTACGTATGGAACAATACATTAAAATGGCAGCTGACCTCTATTATTGATTTACACATATGCTAATGGCACCCGCTTCTCGGAGTTCCTGTAGTGCCTTTACTTGGGTGAACTACATGTTTTGTTGCGCTGTCGAAGCGGTTCTTAGAGCCCATGTAAAAGAATCACCGACCAAGCAAAAATAGTTTAGAGAGATAGATAGAGAGAGAGAGAGAGAGATAAATAGAGAGGAAAGGCAGGGAGGTTAACAAAGCTTGGCTCGGTTGGCTACCCTACTAGCAGAAATAGTTAACCGTCGAAAGCTGAGGCACGTGGCCCCAGAGTTTAGCGCTGGGTTCAACACAACGCTGCATTGAAGCAAGAATTATTGATTGCATGGTTGGGCTGCTTCATGAAATTAGGCACACGTTGCACTTGGGATTACTACAGCGTTCATTTACCATGCCCCACATTGATCCTCGCATGACCACGGTCATGGAAGAGTGGAATGAGTGGTTAAATGCGTTTCGCAATTCGTTTATAACTGTGGTTGTTCTCGAACCACAGGCGGTCACAGACTTCGCCACCAAAACCAAAGTGCCGCTAGAGAATCTCCCGTCGAAAGCGGGAGTTCGCCCCGGCGAACGCACTTCCGCAGTCATCACATTGAGGCCGCAACACCGCATTGTTGCAAGCATTTGAAATAGCGAGTTAACTCGGCGACGTTCGACATCGCGAGACAACTCAAAACGCAGCCAATGGCGTGAGTGTTTATATGCGACGCTGTGAATAACGTACCTGATAACACAACCAAAGTAGACCACTTGTGACACCGCTGCCGTACGTTTTATCATTTCTCCTAGCCATATACAGCTTTCGTTGAAAAAAGCTCGTTGCTATGGTCTGCTCAACTAAGTGCCGCTACTATCTCAGCTGCTCACAAACCATCTGATCTATTCATGAAGCAAATCAATTTGCAAAGATTATCCTGTTTTCTATTTGATCATTATGCTAAGCAGACGTATGCACCGACATTATGCGTGTCCTGTATAATCCGTAACTTTAACTCTGAATAATGCACTCTGTAACACTTTTGTTTACAGAAACAATACTTTTCCCGAATACTCCGAAAAGCCAGAGTGCCTGGCGGGAAGAGTGTCCACCGTTGCTCATTACACAAAAAAAAAAACAACTTAGGATAACTCAGAACTAACGTGAACGTATCTCTTCGGTGTAAAGCATGTATTATCATGCGGTAAAAGCTCGTTCATTCGACACTAATTCAATTGGAGAACTGGATAATTCCGATGTGATCACTTGTCCCGGCAAGCGTATACATTGACCAACGGCATCGCACTCTCGTTCATTCGGTGCCGTTTGGCCGCAATGCGGGTAATTGGAACGATCGTGGGAGCGTGCTAAGCACAAACCGCCGAAAATATGCAATGCAAAGCAGCGAAAGAAAGACTTGGTCGTCATCCACACTCACGTTTTGCTGGAACCGGAGCTATGGATACAGACTTAATTTTTGTTTAAGACACTGGGTGTTGAGTCACGTGAAAGACGTTGCAAATGACGAAAATTGCAGCAAGAGCTTGCACAGCTCTAATTGCAATATTTCTGGATTTGCGAGTTTTTAAAATGAAAATTCATAAATGAAATAGGCATTTGTTACTTGTGATTTTGGTACTGTTGTAATTTAGGCATTGGGTTTGATTCAGACAGTTTTATTGTGGACCTGTGAAAGCCTTAGTAACGAGGATTTTCTTTACTTACAAGGATGGTTGAGCTTAAACTGAAGGTGATGCGGCGAGAAACGGAAAAGAAAATTATAGGTGTAACCTTAAGTAAGTGTCAAGGAGACAGCAGAATGTGTCAGAACACATATGAGTGTTACGGACATTGTAGCCGAATTCAAGAAGAGATGAGCATGCGTAGGGCACGTTGCACGTAGGCGAAATAACCGCTGGTCATTAGGAGTAACTAACTGGATTGTAAGAGAGGGCAAATGCGTGAGGGCGATAAAATACGTTAGGTGGGCAGAAGAGATTGAGTAGTTACGGGTTACAACGAGGCAGCCGCAAGCACAGGACCGTGTTTATTCGTGGAACATGGGAGAAGTCTTTTTCCTGCAGTGGGTGTAGATGCATTAATGAAGATGATGATGATCATGACGGTGATGATGATGATGATGATGATAATGATGACCCTACTCATGTCTTTTAAAGATTCGGGATGTTGTGCCAGGTGTTGCTGCGGCCCGAGGCGATGCCTGGAAATGGACGTTCGAGATTACAGGGACAGCGTCGTGATGCACTTCGTCCGGCCGCTCCGTTGCAGCCATACGCTGTTCTGTATCTGTTGCTGCTCCTGCTTCTGCTTGCAGGTGAGCCATGGATTGGGTAAAGAGTGATCTCTATCTCGTCAAACGTTTGTTGAGAGGTTTGTTGAATAAAGGCTTAAGAGAAAGAGAAAAACTATTTTTTGGAGAGTGAATTGCGACTTCGCAAAACAGAAATAAAGCTATTTCTGCCAGAACATTGCTGGGTAAACAATAAAATGTTAAAAAAAATACCGGTAGTGATGACACCATGAGGTTCTCGCACCAACTCTCAATGATACCATAAATTTTGACAATGTCGGTGAGGGACTACACTATCCCTTGCTGGTAGAAATTGTTTTCATTTTTTTCCAAGGAACCCAAAGCAAGACTTCAGAAAACTTCGCTATTGCAATGAAATCACAATACAAAAAATGTTTTGGAGGCTGTAATGTTTCACTGACGTTAGCGCACCTTGTGTGGGCGTAATACTAAAAAAAATATTTGATCTTCATTCCTCCTCGAATTTCTAAGCATGGCGAAGCAAATGACATTGGAGTTCTGAAACAGCAACATATCCTTGTATCGGCAACATTAATTCTAATATTTTCACCGAATGTTAGCCTTGCATCCATTTATAAGGTTTTAGCTTTTTGGATAGGCGGGGTAGACGCACTGCGGAGTTCTACACGCCTAAAGGCTACACGTGTTGATCTGCCAAATCGGACAGTGTAACTGGTTTGGAAATGTGCGGGGTATTATTCCTCTACCACCCCTCACCTGCTTGGCACTGCTGCACAGAAGCCGTTTTTCTTCTATACCCCTCTTTGGCTCGTATTCCGTGCGCATAGTTCTCACCCTTGACCTATAGCTTGTAAACTGGTTCAATGTATCGCTTTAGTGTATCTTGAACTAGTTAGTAAATTAGTTTGTATGTCGTGACCACAGAGCGAACTAAGCTCGAAGCCTACGCGGGCCTTTTCCACGGGCTCAGCTATCGTGAAACTCGTGTTTCATCAGCCGTGTATACCCACAAAGTGCCGACGTGGTCTAATTGCCAAGCTAGCCGCTTGAGCGACTCCTATGAAGTTAATGGTGCACGATGTACACACAGTGCCATAATGTGCGTAACAGACCCTGCAGTAGTACACCATAGAAAACGTTGCCATTATTTATTATGTCTTACTCATTTTATAACTCTTACATTTTGCAAAGCAATGCATAAAATGGAACAAAAGCATCAATATTAGCATGGTCTTTATTAAACAATGGCAAAAAAGCTCTGAAAAATACAATGCACATATTCGCAATAAAAAAGTGAAACGTAAATACCGTGAAAAGAAAAAGATCGAACAAATGCTACTATGGTATGTCTGGTACACATGAAATGACAATGTAGTGGTGACAGATTAAGGGTTTAAAAGACATAAGGGGATGTGACTACATTTACGGCAAACGTATATATATATATATATATATATATATATATATATATATATATATATATATATATATATATATATATATATATAGGCAGGCATGCTGGTTGAATGGCCGTAGCGTTGCATATAGTCTAGTAGATCCTCCGTGAGCGGTCACAACGTGGTTTATTTCGACGTTTCGGCCTAGAGTCTGGCCTTCATCAGGAATAAAGATACAGTTTGTCGGTGCTCAGCTTTATACAATCTCGAATCAGAGGGCAAGGTAAGAGGGAAAAAAAGGAAAGAAAAAAAAAGACAAGGAAAGAAAAAAAAGAAAAAAAAGAAAAAAAACGAAAAGACAAGGAAAGAAAAAAAAGAAAAAAGAGAAAAATAATATACGGTGAACGCCCCTCTGGTGCCCCCCTTCCACTTTTTCCTCCACTCCCCCCATCTTTCTCCCCCCTCTCCCCTTCACCTTTCTGATGTCAGCGGTCTGTGTATGTTTCCGTTCACTAGCGCATTCCTCCCGATCAGACGGCCCCTCCTGGCACTGGCGGTTCGGTGTGGGGCAAAAAAGAGCTTTTCAGGAAGTCCTAAGCCTTTAACTACTCGGGGTCCCGTAAACAATTCGTCGTAGAAGGACGGGGGCCACGTATTGTGGCAGAGGCTGGTCAGCGGGCATTTTAAAAAGTTCTAAGCCTTTAACTACTCCGCGCTCTGTCAACATTTCGTCGTAAAAATAGGGGTGCCCCGTATTGCGGTAGGCTGTGCAAGCGCGTGCAATGCGAGTTCCTGGCCCGCTTCTAAATTACGCGTGTCGTGGGGGCCTCCCGGCTGGACACATGGTTGCTGTTGGGCATGTCGTTCATGGCACAATTGATTGGGTGGGAAAATAAAACAGAAAACAGACGACAGCTGCACTTAGGAAGAGTAGTTACACTTGGAATTGTTTTAGGTTGTCCAGTTTTTTTTTCTTTCCTTGTCTTTTCTTTTTTTTCTTTCCTTTTTTTCCCTCGTACCTTGCCCTCTGATTCGAGATTGTATAAAGCTGAGCACCGACAAACTGTATCTTTATTCCTGATGAAGGCCAGACTCTAGGCCGAAACGTCGAAATAAACCACGTTGTGACCGCTCACGGAGGATCTACTAGACTATATATATATATATATATATATATATATATATATATATATATATATATATATATATATATATATATATATATATATATATATATATATATATATATATATATATATATATATATATATATATATATATATATATATATTCGGGCAGCACATTCCTTATCTCTCAGTTGGCTGTTTATTCGCTAACCTTTTGTCATATCCTACAGGAAATGGAAGTCCAAGCGCCACCTGGGAAAACCATCGCATACGTCTGTCAGCGGTGGTCGTTATGCTATCCCTACTTCAGCATATACGACCGCAATCAGAAGCGAGTGCTGGACATCAAGGGACCGATATGCACCCAGAGCATGCCTTGTGCATGCGACGTCGAATTTACGGTAGGTACAGGTGTTCTTGGACACATACAGGTAATTTTACACGCACATGACACCTACAGGATACGTAGCGGTCACGTACTTGTGTACAGGACACTTGCTGCAGGAAACGTGCTGCAGGACACGTGCAGTTACAGGTATTGGATACTTACTGATATTTTTGGGCTTTATTACTTGCGGCTCTGCCCATTGGCCTGTTTGCCTTGAAAGCAACAGGATGCAGGTAGCATCAAGTAACCCAACCGTGGAGATAGTTCAGCAAAGCTAACAGACACTCTTGTTGGTGTGTACCGTATATCTTCGGATGCTATCAGTGCCTTAATTCTATACCGCACTTACACGTCCAAGGCAAGAAGCTTCTATCAACCCTTAATATTAGGCAATGCTGCCAAAATTAGGGTAACGCAAGCGGCAATAAATGGGGTTAATTAATATGAGAGCTTGATAATGTCGTCTAGTGTAGACTAGTCTCAGCTATTGTCCCCACCCTCTCCCTGTGTCGAAGCCACATGTATTCGCAGCCCCAATTCCCAGCTGTATTTTCTCCTATGCATATACTTTGTCAGAGTCAGCCTTGCATGTACAGGCTTCCTAAATGCGACATCAACGAAAATATGTTTAGATTATTGTCTGAGCATTTGCAGAATGTTCATCGTCCCTTCGGCTTCTAATCATGCTCCCCAACACCATCCATCCTCTCACATGACAAATGACAAACTGAAGTTAGTGCGAATGAAGCCGGTCCCAGAAAGACGAGACATACATACACAGACGTCTTTGGCGACACCATCTAAATCATTCACCCTTCTCCATCCCCCTTTTACTCAAGCAAAAATTAGAACACTTCGTTTCAGCGGCAATACATGTGGGCACCGGACTAAATGATCGTTTCATGCACATTAACGGGATCATCCTTATCACCCGATCAGAAGATATTATTTCAGTACCATTCACATGCCTCGCAGGTGTACTCAACGAACGGCTACGCCATTGGAAAGATCACCAAGCAGTGGAGCGGCCTCGTCAAAGAATATTTCACGGATGCGGATACGTTCGGCGTCACCTTTCCGTTGGACATGGATGTGCATCTGAAGGCCACCCTCATTGCCGCCGCTATGCTTATTGTGAGCCCCGCACTCGTCCACGTTTCTATAAATCCTAATCGTTCCATAAGGTTTTTTTCTTATTACCATTAATTCAGAAAGCTTAACTCGAACGTTCCACGGCGTGTTTCAAAACTATTTAATTAGATTGACGCCATGGCACCGTGTATCTTTGGGTTCTCTTACCGATGGATTAACCATGCATGCCAACATGGTATTCAAGCACAGCAAGGTACTATATCAACAATAGCGCCCGATGCACCCACCGTGGTGGTGCAGTGGCTAAGGTACTGGGCTGTGGACCCACAGGTCACGGGATCGAATCCCGGCAGCGGCGGCCGCATTTTTGACGGAGGCGAACATGCCTGAGGTCCGTGTATTTAGATTTAGATGCACGTTGAAGAGCCCCAGGTGGTTGAGATTTCGGTAGTCCTTCACTATGGCGTTTCTCATAATCCTATTGTGGTCTTGGGACGTCAAACCAACAAAAAAAAAATATGTTTACAAGGACTGAAAACAGTTGAAGCAGTCCAGATCACTATGTGGGGCGTTTATGTTAAGCTTGCTGACGACTATAGTTCCCACCTCTATGAAAGATGTCTCGCGAAGTTTCGGCTAGAAACCGACGCAAAAATATGTGCCTTATCAGCATCATCCCAGCCACGTCGGAGCTCACAGGGGTCATTGCTTGCTACATATCGTGTCCGCGTTAGCAGCGCGGATTTGCAACACCCACAGAGACACTGATACAAGAACGCTTAGGGATTACGAGGAATCGACATTGTTTAAACAGCAGATAGACGCAAATACAAATAAAAGCGTTGAGGAGCTTTAACAGAGTTTACACGGCAAGCCTACGTGCGCACACGTGTACAAGCGGATTTCAGTCGATGTCTGGAGTTTGTCGAGCATGCCTGCTTTCCTCTCTGACTTTTTTCGTTCATATATGTGTGCCGCAAACTCCGAGACTCCAACGTATTGGTTTTCCTGTCACCGTTGTCCTTAGAACATAACGTTACAGAGTTGAACGCTGGGTGAACATGGTGCCGTTGCCGGTGGAACTTGCTACCCATTGTCAATGTGGGATTAAAAGTGCACGTACGCTGTTTTATTTTTATTATATTGGCTCCAGTATGTTCTACGGCAGAAGATAAATAAAATGAGAGAGTTCAGTTATCTGCATAAAGGCCAGGGGTGGTTGATGCACAGCATCGTGCATCTAGCGCATTAAGGCAGGTGTATTCTCGATAGTACACAAAGACGTATAGTTCATCCTATAATATTTTGTGTACTGCAGAGTAAAGTACTTTGGCTATTCTTTATCATTCATTATTATGGGAATACTGAAGTGTCTGTGTATTTATGCTTATTTTTCCACCCTTCTTATAGCCCAAAAGAGACTGACAGTATAATAGAATGAAATGAAAGGAAATCGACCGTGATTGGCATTGACGCAAGGGTAACGCTATGAGGGCGAATATCATACATCACTCCGAATGCGCATTCTTGGCATATGCTTCAAACCAAGCTGTCAGACTTTCAATTACTCATTATTAATGACGTAGTGCTTAAAATATATGAGACAAAAGTCCCTTTCCTTGTTCTGTGTTTCGCATATTTTACGGACTACGCTATTAATTACGTCTTACCAACACGCCCAACTTTATACATCATTAAATTATTCGGACGCTTGGGGTGAATGTGCGCTGTATAAAGGCAAAAAGAGGAATTTTAAGGGCTCGTTTTTTTGTTTTGTTTGAAGCAACATTACCGATAACTGATAGTAATGCCATGAAAAGTGTAGGGGATGCCACTTTTAGTGATTATGGTATAGATGCGAAGAAATTAAAGTATGTGGAAGGATAAGTGGCCTTCGGCAAGGATTCAACCTGCAACCAAACTGGCCAGTGAAAGTTGAAGGTTTGATTGCAACCGATTACAAGCGAATGTTGCAGGCTCAAAAGCCGCAACCGAATGTGTGACCAAATGTTGCGCATTCTGTTGCAGTTTTCGTCCCTACCAGTGACAAATTATATTATCGACCGCTTGTTTCACATTATTATCGCAATCACTTGTAATAGCATCCTCTATATTTTTTGACATGCTTCTCTGGTATAATTCGGACTGTATGTAGTAGGTGTTTCAGGATGGGGCCACACAATGCCCTGAAGTATTTTAATCTATTTTTATGCGTAAGACTCACTGCACATGAACTTTGCGCATTTCCTTACTGGCTCAATTTTTGAAGTCTAGTAGACCATAATAAAAAAATGGTGTTAAAAAAATAGACAAAGCATAAGTGCGTTTCGGCGTCTGATTAGAAACAAGCAACAAAATTTACGGACGTGTGGCGCCGAGTGTATCATGTTCGTGTTCGCAGCACGGATTTTGAGAACACAGAGACGGATTGGAACAAGAAATGTTTACTAGGAATTAGCAGAGCTCAAACCGCAGGTAGACACCGCCATAAGTTCAGGAACACAAGGGTTTACACAATGCTGGCACGGTGCACCAGCGTTTAAAAACGTGTGTACCGGAGGATTTAAAACAATCGATGTACGGTGTTTGTCTAGTTACTTGCCTCTCTCTGTCTAAACATTTTTAGGTCAGCGCCACAGCTTCGATTGAGAGATCTTGCGGCAACGATACCTCACTACAACAGACATTTTGCAATCATCTGCAAGTCGGCTTACCTGTAAGGCTTGTTTTCCAACCAAAAACTCTCGTTCACAGACTGCTTTTCTCGCTCATTGTGCAGCGATGGCACACGAGCACGCGAGTACAACACAATAAACGAGAAAAGCAGTCTGTGAACGAGAGTTTTTGGTTGGAAAACAAACCTTACAGAAAAGACACCTTGCAGATTATTGCAAACTGCAACATTGTTGGAGCATTCAACGTCATTTTAAAGTCGCTGTTATGAAACGTAATGATGAGTTTGACGTCATAACGTCCAAGTCAGTAGATGTCTGGCGTTTGTCGACTACGTTTGCCTCCTCCTCTGTGCGTGCGTTTTTTAAATCTGTCCCGAAAAAACTAATCCGAGATCACAGCGCATTGATTCGTGATTACTCGTCGGCATTACACAATGCCGTTACGACGTTCAGCGTCGCTTTGATAATTACTGTTGGCGGTGAAACTTAATACCGGCTGGCCACGCGGGCTGGAAACTACACGCGTACTGTTGCTACGCAGTAACTGCTGTCACTATGGCCTGGGTATATATTACGGCGAACGCGTTTACCGAGTGTACACTGCAGACCAAGGACATCAGGGGCTCCATTTTCCGAATAAACATCACGTGGTTGAAGTTGATTTTCTATATTTTGAGACTAGTTCACGTGTTTTTCCACTGGGTAAATTTTATTGACGTTGTGTTTAGAAAAAGCGGTTCACGATTCAGAGTACTAGGTACTCTACTATGGGAGAGCATAAAGCCGTCCCGGAGGTCATGTTAAGATTTGCGCATCAAATTTTTTAGGGGCGAAGCTCCTTAGGGCGTGGGCTGTGCGTCCCCTGTAGCCTGTATGTAGCCACCTCTAGTTTAGTTCTTGCAGTGTTCACTAGATGGCGGTACCGTCCCCTGTATGTAGCCACCTCTAGTTTAGTTCTTGCAGTGTTCACTAGATGGCGGTACCGTCTCCTGTATGTAGGGGGTCGTATGTAGGGGGTCGTAGGGGGTGTATGTATGTAGGGGGTCGTAGGCGCCTTCGTCGAGGTCGGACGTGTTTTTGGAGAGCTCCGGAATGACAGCTACAGATAAGTGTTTTTGCATGTTTCCAGCCTGCCTCTGTATGTAGCGTTATGAGAACGTAAGGCGCTAGCGTAAAGCTTGATTAGGTCTAGTACGGTGTACGTTTTTTTTTTTAGTATTCTGTACTGTGTCTTTTTTTTTCTCCAGCCACCACGTGGCTGAGGCCTGCGCGTAGACCGACCACGTGCATGCGCAGGTGCTGTGAAGTGTAGCATATTTATTTATTATTGTGGTTCTTTTTGGCTTAGACCAGTGTATTTTAGTACAGTTTTCTAACACGTGGGCATCGGTAAACTGAGCTAGCCATGGTCAAAAAGACCGTAAAGTGTTCAGAGTGCGGGATAGGGTGGAAGGTGGAAATTAGTGCGGAAGAGAAAGCAGAAGATGACGCCAAGTGTAGACAGTGCGAGTTCGAGGAGAAAATGAAAAATATGATGGCGGTCCAGAGTGGGCTCATGGAGAAAATCGCAGAGCTGGAGAATGCATTGGCGAAGGAGCGAGAGAAAACGTCAGCCATGGAGGAAAGGCTCCGGGCAGCCGAGAAGGGCCTATCGAAGGTCGTGAAGGGGAACGAAGACGCAGGTGACGGTGGAAGCATTATGGCGACGACCCCCCGTGCGGGAGAGATGAGGGAAACAGGCATGACAAAGGCAGATACATTGGCCACAGGGCCCAGCTACCGGGAAGTAGTTTTGAGGGAGGGAGGGAGCAAACCAGCAGCCGTGACTCACGCTATAGTCAGCAGCCAGGTGCAGGTTTCAGAAGGAATGTCTGAACAGGTCATCATCGCCGGTGACTCAAATTTAGTCCGATGCGCAGCGGCAATCAAAAAAAGGGTGAAAGGCGACAAGAGAGTTGCGATAGGGACGTTCCCAGGACAAACGCTGGGGACAGTAATGAGTCAAGCGGGTGAACATCTCGCAGCTAAAGCTAACAATCGTAACCTCGTTGTAATTGCGGGAGGGTTAAATGACGTCCTGAAAAAAGAATCGTCAGGACTAGCGACGACCTTGGCGAAAGGGGTGGATGACATGCGCACCGTGTCCCCCCAGGTGCAAATTGTAGTATGCACAGTACCGGAAGTACCAGTACGCAACGTCAACCTGCAAAGAGCGGTAGTCGACGCAAACAAAGAGATATGGCGAATTAGTCGAGAGAAGGGTTTCGAGGTAGTGGATTTAAACAGGGAAGTGCACAGGTGGGGTGGATTCCAAAGAGACAAGATTCATTTCGATAAGAGGCTTGAACACGAGGTGGGCTGGCGACTGGCAGGACGCGCAGTAGCTTTTTTGGGGGGCTCACGGGCCCTTCGGAGTCCGGGGTAGCTCGTAACAGGGAAAACAACCAGGAGGACGCTTTGACAGGTAGAATTGCGAAAAACCAGAAAAAAGGTAAAAGAAAAAGGAAAAAGGCGCGTGTTGCAATTAGTTACATAAACATGCAGGGTGGCAGAAAGAAGGCAAAATGGTTAGAGATTGAGAAGCAGTTAAACAAAGAACAGATAGGCGTGTATGCGGTTACAGAAACACACCTTAGAGACTTGGAGGAGCCACCACATATTAAAAATTATGTTTGGGAAGGGTGTAACAGGACCATATCGGAAAGGAAAGGTGGGGGTGTAGGAATGCTAATTCACCGCGGAGCCAAATGGGTTAGAGTGAAACAGACGTGTTCAGAGCACCTCTGGGTTCTGGGCACAGTACGTGGAAAGGAAACGTGGCTAGGGGTAGCCTACTTGTGGACGGGGAATAACTGCAGAGAAAAGAATCAGGAGATAGTGGATTGCATGAGTGCGGATATTAAGGAATTTGGTAATGGGGCCGAAATCATCCTTCTAGGGGACATGAATGCCCACATACATGACCTTGACGGATATTCAGACACCAATGGGAAGTTATTACTAGATCTTTGCGAGCAACATAGTCTGAAGATAGTTAACACGGGGCCTAAATGTGACGGCCAGATCACATGGGAAGTCGGAAACAAGCAATCAAGTATTGATTATTGTCTCATGACTGAAGGAATTTACGACAAACTGACAGAAATGAGGATAGACGAGGAAGGCATTAACAGCTTGGGTAGTGATCATAAACGAATAACATTACAAATGGGATACGAAACTAAAAATATGAGCATGGAATCAAAGTCTGGCAGCTCGTATTTAAATGACAAACAAATAATAAATATAGCCGCAAGGGTCGAGGAAGAAGTAGGCGAAATACCAGGCAAGGACTGGGAGTAAAGGGAGCTGTTACATCTAATGACGAAGGAGATAGGGAAAGAGAAGAAAACCGTTTGCTGGAAAGGAAAAAGGAAGCCAAAAAGTTGGTGGAACAAGGAAATCCGGGAGGCGATCGAGAAGCGACGCGAAGCATCACGGGAGCATAGAAAGGCAAAAAAGGAGAAGCGGCTGCAGGACGAAGTCAAAAAAATATGGGAAATATATTTGGAGAAAAAATCCCTTGTACAGAAATTGGTAGAGGCAAAAATTAAAGGTGAAAGTGAACGCTGGATGACAGAGATACACGAAAAAAAGGAGGCCGCGCCTAGGATTTTTTGGAGCCACATAAAGGCGCTAGGTAGGAAGTCTGTCACAACGCAACAGCATATTCTAGATGAAGGAGGAAATCAATTGGAAGGGTACGAAGCGCTAGGTTACATCCAAAAGGTAACAGCCGATTCGTTTCAAAAGAGCGTCCAGGGGATCTCCCCGGTGAGTAAAAGTGTGGCGGAGAAAGCAACAGAGGAAGAGCTAGTACTAGATAATTTCAACTGGAAAAAGGCCGAAGGAAAAATTCCAAAGCGCACTGCCGCGGGTTTAGATGGGATTCCCGTTAGCCTCATTAACGAAGTAGGACATAACACTAAAGAAGCATTGTTAAAAGCAGTAGAAAAAAGCTTAAAGGACGGACAAATACCGGACAGTTGGCGACAAAGTAGAATGAACTTAATCTATAAAGGCAAGGGAGAAAAGGACAAGATTCGCTCGTATAGACCACTAACCATTACATCGGTACTATACAGGTTGGCGATGCAAGCAGTAAAAATGAAAATAGAAACATGGGCCGAACATAACGATATTTTGGGAGAACTTCAGAACGGATTTCGAGTCGACAGGTGGTTAGACGATAACCTGTTTGTTCTCAGTCAGTGTATAGAAATATCTAAAATAGAGAATAGGCCCATGTACGTGGCTTTTCTAGACATCACTGGGGCATACGACAACGTTAATCAGGAAATTTTGTGGGATATATTGAAAGGAATGGGCATGGGCGACGACTGTATACAGCTTTTGAGGGAGATATACCGAGAAAATACAGTTTGCATAGAGTGGGAAGGAATGCGTAGCAAAGAGAACGTTGAGGTTAGCAGGGGTCTGAGACAGGGATGTCCTTTGTCCCCACTGTTATTCATGCTGTACATGGTGAGTATGGAAAAAGCGCTAGAAGGTAGCAACATTGGTTTTGATCTGTCACACAAACAGGGCGGCATGATGATTGAGCAGAAGCTTCCAGGTTTATTTTATGCGGACGATATCGTCTTATTTGCGGACAGTCGAGATGATATACAGCAGCTGGCGAATATATGCGGAAGGGAGGGTGAAGCTCTTGGACTAGGATTCAGTGTAACGAAGTGTGGTTTGATGGTATTCAATGATCCCTGTGATCAGACGGTGTCCATACAAGGCCAAGAAATACCGAGGATAAGTGAATACAAGTACCTTGGAGTATGGGTAAATGAGAGTGATAGATACATGGAGGTACAGGAAAAAGCCTCGGCAGCAAAAGGAAAGAGGAATGCGGCAATAATGAAGCACAGAGCGTTGTGGGGATACAATAGGTATGAGGTGCTTCGAGGTCTGTGGAAGGGTGTAATGGTTCCAGGGCTTACTTTTGGGAACTCAGTGGTGTGCATGAGGGCAGAGGTGCAATCGGGAATGGATGTAAATCAAAGGACTGTGGGACGCCTCGCGTTGGGTGCTCACGGGAAGACGACAAACGAGGCTGTAAAGGGCGATATGGGGTGGGCAGGTTTTGAGGCGAGGGAAGCGCAGAGCAAAATAAGGTTCGAAGAAAGGTTAAGAAATATGAAGGAGAGTAGATGGGCAGAGAAGGTGTTCCGTTATTTGTATAGGAAGAGCGTGGACACACAGTGGAGAAAAAGAACTAGAAGACTCACTAGTAAATATACGGCTGGTATTGTGAGCCATATGTCAACAAAGAGCGTTAAGGGAAAAGTCAGGGAGGCGGAGAGGATTTACTGGATGGCAGCTATGGAGAAAAAACCGGCTTTGAGTAACTACCGAAAGGGCAAAAATGAAATAAGGAGGGAGGCATTTTACGATAATTCAAGGGGAAGCGCTTTACTGTTTGAAGCGAGATCGGGTTGCCTTAGAACGCGTAGTTATAAAGCAAGATTCAGTAAAGAAGAAGAACGATGGACATTCTGCGGGAAAGATAAGGAAACGGCGGAGCATGTTCTGATTGAATGTGGAGATATCCACCCAGGTGTACGTTTGGGCACGAGCCTACAGGAAGCCTTGGGTTTTAGGGACAACAATGGAAAGCTGAACACACCCGCGATTGAAATAAGTAAGAGACGGTTAGAGTATTGGTGGCAGAAAATTAGAGAGAAAGGACAAAAATAAATATTGGAAAAATAAAATATGGACAGTGTGCCGTAAATGGCAGAGAACTTAAGCTGAAAATTTACCTTTTTTTCCATTAAGATAGAATTTATCGAAGTAGAGGCATTAGGGCAACATAAAAAAAAAGAAAAAAAGGTTTTTTTTTTTTGTCGAGCCTGGTGGCATACTTGTCACCACCCCGTTATAAAGGGGACGCTCATAGCATCCATCCTTCCATCCATGTAGCCACCTCTCGTTTAGTTCTTGTAGTGTTTACTAGATGGTGGTACTTGTAGTTGATGATGAAAAGATGCAAGATGTTATAAACTAGAAAGCGGTACTTGTAGTTGATAAAAAACGCGAGATCTTATAAAATAGGAATGATGTCACATATGGCGCGTGTCATTGGTTGAAGGCAATCGTTCGATTTAGTGCGGTGACGTACGCTAGGGGGAGCGTTGTAATAAAATCCGTTCGCTGTTGGCGCGCGCTCGGAGTCGCCGGATGGATAAGGCTGCACAGCGGAGAGAGCGCAAGGCGGCAGCAGCGCGCGCTCGCAGACAGAATCCCGATGTGCGAGCGCGCGAGGCAAGGGACATCGCAAGCCATCCATCGTCTAAGAACAAATAAAAGTTGATTTGTGTATATACACACACAGCGTTTCTCACGTCTTTACATGATGATCGACTGGGCGAATTACACGGAAGATTCACAGTTTACCGATGAATCCCTCCGGAGCTTCGCCCATTCATCATCATTCACCCCGTGAATATGCCGTAATTTTTTTGCTTGTGGGTCACGTGAGGCGCAGGAATATGTCAGTGTCTGATGCGAAACAGGCAACACAATTTGTAAATGCGTGACCATGTGTGAGGCTGTGTATTTGTGTGGCTCCTCGAATTTGGGGTTTGTAAGTACATTTGCATATATATGTGGTCGTACGTTAACGAGAAAGCATATAACATAGAAAAAACTTCCTTTAAGAGACATATTTTTTGTTGTTGGAAAGATAAAACTATTTGGTGAGATTTCTGATTTGTTTATTTTAAGCGCAATGTCCTTTCTATGCCTGTTTTTGTTCAGTCATGCCTGTGAGTGAATTATCATTGTAGAACGCAATGAAGTACGTCTTCCTCTTGTTCAGGGTGATAATAAATAATTAATAGTGTCTTGAAAATTTCAATGCACATGATATGTGTTTCTGGATATGGCAACGCGGTGCACTACTATTTTAATGTTTTTTTTTTAATGCATAAGTGCCGTTGCGAGAACCTCTGATCTTGTCAAATTGCCTTTACAACGTTTAGTGAAGCCCTTCCATACCTGGTATATGTGTGCTGTAAGGTATTCATTTTATTGGAATTATTGTTGGTTTCTAGCGGTATTTCTGCGCGTCTCAAATGTAGCGGTTGTGCGTTATTGTCCGTGTGGACTGGAAAGTGCGCGTGCAATGTATTATTTTTATTATTGGATCCAGTATGCTCTACGGTACAACTCAATGACGTAATGATTATTGATTGCAGGACTACATGTTCTTTGAAGAAACGTACAAACAAAGCGACGACCAGGGACCCGGAATGACGTAGTGGTTCAGCTGACGGCGCTCATCGAGATGGCTTCATCAGCGATTGAACTGAATGCCGAGTAGGTTTAGCCCAGAATGCGCGACTCGCTCTACTACGGCATCACAGATATGGCTGGTCAGCCACTAATTATGAGCTGATCACTAGGCACCGTAATTAGGTACGAGCTTAAAATCTTGCCGTTTGTAATCTGTTGCGGCGTACGCTTATCTGCGGGCTACAGTATGCGACGAATTTCGTATTTACACCAATTATTGTATGTATAGCGTAGATAATGGAAAGGTTGCAAAGCTTTACACTCATTGCACTGATCTGCTGTAACGTGCCCGAGGTGACACGCATGAGTGACGGGAAGTACTCGGTATGACAAGAGTTTTAGCAAAGAATTCGACAAAAATAATGCTAATAATACCAGGGACGAGTGAGAAAATTGAAGCGATTAAGCAATGAAAACCCATGAAGTTTTGAAGCGAAAGTGAAAAAAAAAAGTGTTCGATGTAAAACTCCCGCATTTAGTCAATGTTATAAAGTTGCTTTCTATGTATCGAATTCCTAACGTGCTAATTTGAACATTCAGTAATGTCTTTATTGCTTGGTATTCCTTGTTCTGGATTGAGTTTTTGCATTGTATAGTAACAGAGGTCCTGTCTATAGTTTGTAACTTTGGTACTTTCTCCTGTATATTAACCTCCAATGCGCTACACTTTTTACGCCACTCATATATATAGATTGATGATTGATCTATTGATTCACTGACGTATGTTACCTTAAGAGATGAAAGGAAAAAAGCATCCCGATTACCTGATATACAGATGGCGGACTGAATAGGCACATATTACTTGCCCCTTTTTTTCCCGATCCCTTACATTCTTTATTCAGTACATTATACGATACAGTGCAAGTAACAAGTTGATATAATACAGAAGGAGGTCCCAAAGTAAAAACTGTCAAGGGGACCTCCTGTGAATTCATGTGTAAAAATATAGAACAAAGATTGGCAACTAAGGAAAAAACACCAAGCGAATAAAACAAAATGAACGTAATGAAAATTATTATTGAAACTTATGATAGTTCAAGATATTTACATGTAAGTGATAAAACAGGAGATAACTAATTGGAATAAATGACTATAACAAGACACATACATATCACTAACAAATACCGTGTCACTACTTTAGAACCTACACACGTACACATAAATGCATATAACTGTGTTTAAAAACACACACACACACACACACACACACACACACACACACACACACACACACACACACACACATATATATATATATATATATATATATATATATATATATATATATATATATATATATTAATGAGAACAAACAGACAGTAATGCCAAGGAATGTATAAGAGAAGTGATTAGAACAATTGTAATGTCAATGAGAAGAAAGAAAAGTGGATGAAAAAATAGCCAGCCGTGAGTCCTGGCTGGGTATTCTTTCACCCACTTTTCTTTCTTCTTATTGACATTCCAATTGTTCTAATCACTTCCCCTATACATTCCTTGGCATTACTGTCTGTTAGTTCTCATTAATATTGTGTCAAAACACGGAAAAACGAGCCCTTAGGTATACACTTCTTTCCTATATATATATATATATATATATATATATATATATATATATATATATATATATATATATATATATATATATATATATATATATATATATTGAAAAAGGGTTTATTGGCGACTGTTGCGACGGTGGTCCTACGATGAAACACGATCGTGCAAGAGCAACGGTCAAGCAGATGCCGGCGATGATCAGCACGAGCCGAGCGAGCGAAGCCCAGCACCCAGTACCTAAGCGGTGGCGATGTATATATATATATATATATATATATATATATATATATATATATATATATATATATATATATATATATATATATATATATTCAGGCGTTGCTTGTTAGTAAGAATTGTTTTAGATGCCGCCGGAAACAATATAATGAGGAGCTTGATTTTATAATTGATGCTAGAGAGTTCCAGAAAAAATTGCAGAAAACAAGGCTGTCATTTTGCCGTAGTTAGTGCTTACTTTTGGAAGCAGAAGGTTTCTATTTTCAGAAAACCGTGTGTTATCAGTATTGTGGAGATGTGTGAGGGGAAGTATGTCAGTGGGAATGTCACCGACGCTACTTCTGAATAATAAAATTCCAAGTTTGAGTTGAAAGGTGGAAATGAACGGTAGAATTTCGAGAGTGCTAAAGAGCGGTGCTGCTTATGCTGTGTAGAAACTATGTGTGATAATTCGGACTGCTCTTTTTTGAAGGTGAATGAGAGATGTTAGGTGTGTGGCGTAGGTATTGGCCCAGGATGAAATGCAGTAGGTTAGGTGACTGTTAATGAAAGCATAGTAAAGTGATTTTAAAATGTGTTGCTGAAAACAATGCCTTGTTCGAATGAGTATGCGGATGCCAAAAGCAGTCTTCTTGATGACAGAATTCACGTGAATGTTATACTTGAGTTGAGGGTCTAATGTGACACCTAGAAAAGTAGTGAACATTGATGGCGTGATGACGCAGTTATCAATGTATATTTCGGGTGAAATCGTAACGCTTTTTTTGGGACGAGTGAAATAACACAAAAGTTGTTTTAACAGGGATGATTTTTAATAAGGTATTTTTGCACCATAAAACAAGTTTCGTGACATCAGTGTTTAATTTTGCTAGTAGATTATTAAGATCTTTGTCACTAGAAAATATCGCAGTATCGTCAGCATAAAGGATGCAGTCGAATGAGTTGAGTGATGATGGCAAGTCGTTAATTTAGATAAGAAACATGAGAGCTCCCAGAATTGAGCCTTGTGTACTCCCTGGTTAGTTAATATTGGTGAGGATAAAACACTGCCATAATTGACAACCTGGGTTCTGTTAGCAAGGTAGCTTTGTGAAAGGGCTAAAGTAGGCCCACAGATTCCCGAGGAATTAAGTTTAGCATACAAAATTGAGTGGGTTATAGTGTCGAAGGCTTTAGTTAAATCTATAAATAACGCCCCTGCCCAGAGTCCCTTATTGATGGACTGTTTTATGCTATCTGTCAGTTTAATCAGTGCTAATTCGGTAGAAAAAGGAACACGTACATCAAACTTCGGAATCGAGATCTGCCCTTCATTCGATTGCGAGGCATGTGTAGGTCGTCATGGCCAAATTTTATTCGCATCCATCCTGTGTAAGTTATTTTATTAAGACGGCATACAGCGTAAGAGAGCTCAACAGGAAATGGAATGCCCCGTAACATCGACACTAGTGCTGCGTGTTTGGTGTGATCAAGAGGTTCCAATAAATGTTGTTGAAATGGAGATCACCTATATACATCCCAATGGGGCGCCGTGGATCCGTGCCGTGCGCTCGTCGGCCATCTTGCCAATGGCAAGATACGGGAGCCAAGACTCACCTGCTGCGCCTCTCCGCAGTGAAATTCAAAGGTTACGGCGAGCATTGTCAAGGATAAGACGCCATAAGGCAGATACCAATTTCAAAAAAGACGCATACTCGTGAGAGCCGACGTCACTTTTTCGGCAGTTATTTTCGTGTTTATTTTCTTCTTCATAAGACGGAAAGCAATGGTTATGCATTCCTCAGTTGCGTTTTAGGCGACGTATCGCTACTAGGGGCTCGATAGCTCCTCGTTGACACAAAAATTGTGACATGAGTAATGTCAGAGTTCCTTCAAATCGAAAGTTTTAGGTTCATCAAACGCCAAATTTCGCCACTGGCTTGGGCGGAGTCGCGCGTCCCATGGCCTGAGAGATGAATGATGTGAAAAATCGGCATCACAAGGTGACGGGATGATGACGCCGCAGATTACCAAAGCTTGACGTCATTATGTCATGACGCCAAGTGATGACGTCATCTCATTTGGACCTAGCCTAGTCACAGGTGGTTTGATCCTGGAGGCAATACGCAAAAAAGTAAGGTACCTCTGATTTTGGAGGCAATGCAAAACCTCGATGGGTGCTCGAATGTTTTCCAAAGTTGGCGGGGCAGCATCGACTGAGTGCAAAGACACGGCCTTCACCTTCGAATCGTCTCAAGTGAATGCATGAGAGACACCGAGTGTATGAGTGCATGAGAGACATGCATAAGTGCATGAGTGTACCGAGTGCAGGAGAGACACCGAGAGACACGGTGTAGGCAAACTTGTCCTGCATGCAAACAGCGTTGTGATAGGGGTCATACGTATATAACAAAAAGTTCTATTTAAAACAATTTTATACAGCCAGAGGAGTTGAAATAGTCCTCCATGTGTTACGCAGTACCCTAGAATACTTGAGATGCGTTGTGTAAAGACATTAAATATACGTGAACCAGAAATTGCACATGCTCTGTGTCGGTGTGGTTTCACGTAAAGCACCGTTTTAGATTTCAGCTCAAGCTTTTTCCAGTGCACTTTGCAGTGCATGAGTGGACGAATTATGGAGCTTGCGGAAAGCAAGTGACGCTGAAACTAAATTCTTTACTATCACTGTCGAAGGTAACAGCTGTTAATGTCCTTAAAAAACCAACGTTTATAAAGTAATTAAAATTATTACATCGCTTTAGCAGTTATGCGGAAGAGCTTTCGCTTTGTAAGTGCACACAACCAAAACATATAGACATCAAAAAAACTTGTCTTGCAGGCAAGGCCAGAAGTGAAGTTCAACGTGTTGCCGCGGCTTCTTTTTTTTTTTTTTTGGGGGGGGGGGGGCTGTATTTGATTCTTCTACTTTTTCTGTGATAATTTCAACCAGCAAGCTCAACTTTGGCTTTTTTAGTAAAGATGAATAATTAGCAACAACGTGCAGCTTTTTAATCATTATAAGTGTTCTGTCCCATTATAAACGTTCATTTAATTTTAGTTTATTGATACTAAAACTGCCTGGACTGTAAAAACTGAAGGCGGATTCAAGTGTGATTCCTGTAGGGTTCCTGTACTCTTTCATTTGCAAAACAGTATTGTGCGTAAAACATTTTTGTTGCAATAGAGCATGAAGGAGCTCTCAAGTATAAACAACATAGTTATCTGCAATCCTATGTTGTGTCGCGCAAACATAGAATTATGCAACAGCAAATAAGCCTCACAGGAACGAAAACAGGGAAATAAAAGGTTATATAAAAATTAACAAGTAACAAGTTTCGAAGAACCAGCTTATGAAAGTAGGAAACAAGCTGAAATTTGGAGGGCTCATTTTTTTTTCTTTGACACTATATTATCATGAACAGACCACACTGCCAAAAAATCATAGGGATTGTTATTAACAGTAAATGTAATGCAAATGGGAGCAACTAAAAGTGGACGAAAAGATACCTTGCCGCCAGCAGGGACCAAATCTGCGGCCTTCGAATAACGTGGTCCATGCCTTATCAATTGAGCGACTACGGCAGCTGTTTCTCCGTCCACATTACTGGGTATACGCGTGTACGTACATTTAAACGTGACAGTGTCAGTCAGCGCCGCCAGTATCAATTACTGCGAGTGTGAAACAGTAGCATAGGCACAATTGTTTTAGTAAGAGAATGGTACCTCTTCAACGTTGAGATTTTTCGTTCTGTGCAACACAGCGAAAAAAATTCCTGGGGGGGGGGGGGGGAGCGAGGGGAAAGGAATGGGTCACGCGTTCGGTGCGCCACCCTCTGGCTGCGCCACTGGAACACCTTCTTTCTGCCTGTTGACGTGACGCAGGACGGGATACTATTACGAACTAGCAGTTCACCAATAATCCCTCGTTTACCCCCTGAAGCATGAAGTATGCCAGAACGAGACCCTCGTTATGAATCAAGGCAAGAAGGAAGTGGAAATATTAGGGGCTCATTTATATAAATGGCTAACCTTCCTTTCGCTTTTCGTTTTTTTTTAAATTTACATTGCATTTACTACTAATAACATCTCCTATTCTTTATTTGGCATTGTTTTGTGGTAGCTCTCATCAAGCTTATGAAAGTGGTGTATAGAATGCAATATAAGCTTTTGTAGTGAAGCTTGATTGCTAGAGGTATAAAGCCAAACATGTAACTAAATAAAAAGTAACAATTAAATATTTTTTATCTCTAAAGCTTATTTACGACACAGTACCTAGGAGTAGAACTTTTCTCCTTTAAACTGAGTTGACAGATCTCTTGTTCAATAAACGCATATATAAGGCTAATTTCGTGGAAATGGGTAAATATTCTGTAGGTACTAATAAATGTATTGTAAACAATTGGAGGGGTAGATTATGAAACAAAGCAATCAAAAGCAGCCTCTCCATGTAGCGAAGAGTCATTTTCTTTTTTTTCCAGTGCTGGGTGGCTCGCAAAGTTTGGATATTCCTATAACGTATACCTTCTACAACAGCAGTCCGCAGGCACAAACTAGGTCACCAAAAACTATAGGAAAACCGCCGTTGTCCAACAAGTGCAACCGAGGCAGTCACGAATCCCTTTTTTTTAGATCTGGCATCTTTAGCGACGAGTTGGCACTGCTGTCTCCGCGAAAGTGGGGGAACCAGTATCTTTATATCACGAAGACTTCGCTTCCGTGTGCTATGCACGCGACCAGAATATTTTGTCACCCGTCCGCCGAGAAGGCGGCAGTATTATTGGCCACCTCACACTGTGGTCCCGTGGAGCCTCCTGTGAGCAACAATAACCGATGACCGATCTGATCTACTTCGATTGAAGTGTACAGCGCCCGTGTTCACTGTGGTTTGAAAGGGTAGCAATCAGACCCACCACTATTCACCCGATGACACCCCTCTCTAAACAAACTGTACTCATCCCTCTATTCTAAACTCGCACTCAGTGCAATCAGGTCACTCGTGCGGGCCAAATAACTAAGTAAAGAAAAGTGACAGATGCGGTAAACTATGTATCTTCGATAGTCTGTGTCATCTCGCTTTGGGTTAATCTTACCCTTCTTGTGGCTCTTCCCGTGTAAAAAGAAGTGCGTGGATATATTTAGTCATTGTTAAATGACTCTAGGGTCATTTTGCATATACGAAACGAACTAATTCGCAAAAGACTACCCTATGACCGAAAAAACGGCAATTCCTTTGGCTGCGCATTTATTCACAATCACAAGAAGCCGTCTCCGGAATGAGCTATTGGTCAACAGCGGTGATAATATAAAGAAAACATTAGTTTTTATTAAAAAAAACGCCGTTACTTGATCAGTAGATTGAATAGGCATGAAGAAATATCAACCTCCGGTGATGCTTTGTTCACCAACTATGCATTTAGGAGTATTTTTTTTTTATTTTGCGTAAGGGACAAACAACATGACGAACTTAATGACAACGATTGTGAAGAAGACTATTTGCAACAGTATTTCTTTATGTTATGATGGGTCACTGCTATAACGAAATTCTGTCCATTGGCTCACATATGGATCAATGAATGAATGGATGAATAAGCGAATGGATGAATAAATGAATGAATAGATGAATGAATGTTGCAAGAATGCTCTTTGAATTACGGTGATGAAAGTATCGCCAAACGAAATATGGATGTGATGTGCCGTTCTTTCATAATCCATGGCACGGTGGCCTGTGTTCTAACAAGCTTAAAAAAGTACAGGTCTTTTTATTCCGATTTTACGTCGACCTAAAGTCTGGTCTTCTTCAGTAGTCTTTTTTTTTTTCGAATGAATAAAAAAGGCAATCCCAGCCCCACACTCTGTGTCCCGAGGGATTGCGCGCGCTCGGAGTCGCCGGATGGATAAGGCTGCACAGCGGAGAGAGCGCAAGGCGGCAGCAGCGCGCGCTCGCAGACAGAATCCCGATGTGCGAGCGCGCGAGGCAAGGGACATCGCAAGCCATCCATCGTCTAAGAACAAATAAAAGTTGATTTGTGTATATACACACACAGCGTTTCTCACGTCTTTACATGATGATCGACTGGGCGAATTACACGGAAGATTCACAGTTTACCGATGAATCCCTCCGGAGCTTCGCCCATTCATCATCATTCACCCCGTGAATATGCCGTAATTTTTTTGCTTGTGGGTCACGTGAGGCGCAGGAATATGTCAGTGTCTGATGCGAAACAGGCAACACAATTTGTAAATGCGTGACCATGTGTGAGGCTGTGTATTTGTGTGGCTCCTCGAATTTGGGGTTTGTAAGTACATTTGCATATATATGTGGTCGTACGTTAACGAGAAAGCATATAACATAGAAAAAACTTCCTTTAAGAGACATATTTTTTGTTGTTGGAAAGATAAAACTATTTGGTGAGATTTCTGATTTGTTTATTTTAAGCGCAATGTCCTTTCTATGCCTGTTTTTGTTCAGTCATGCCTGTGAGTGAATTATCATTGTAGAACGCAATGAAGTACGTCTTCCTCTTGTTCAGGGTGATAATAAATAATTAATAGTGTCTTGAAAATTTCAATGCACATGATATGTGTTTCTGGATATGGCAACGCGGTGCACTACTATTTTAATGTTTTTTTTTTAATGCATAAGTGCCGTTGCGAGAACCTCTGATCTTGTCAAATTGCCTTTACAACGTTTAGTGAAGCCCTTCCATACCTGGTATATGTGTGCTGTAAGGTATTCATTTTATTGGAATTATTGTTGGTTTCTAGCGGTATTTCTGCGCGTCTCAAATGTAGCGGTTGTGCGTTATTGTCCGTGTGGACTGGAAAGTGCGCGTGCAATGTATTATTTTTATTATTGGATCCAGTATGCTCTACGGTACAACTCAATGACGTAATGATTATTGATTGCAGGACTACATGTTCTTTGAAGAAACGTACAAACAAAGCGACGACCAGGGACCCGGAATGACGTAGTGGTTCAGCTGACGGCGCTCATCGAGATGGCTTCATCAGCGATTGAACTGAATGCCGAGTAGGTTTAGCCCAGAATGCGCGACTCGCTCTACTACGGCATCACAGATATGGCTGGTCAGCCACTAATTATGAGCTGATCACTAGGCACCGTAATTAGGTACGAGCTTAAAATCTTGCCGTTTGTAATCTGTTGCGGCGTACGCTTATCTGCGGGCTACAGTATGCGACGAATTTCGTATTTACACCAATTATTGTATGTATAGCGTAGATAATGGAAAGGTTGCAAAGCTTTACACTCATTGCACTGATCTGCTGTAACGTGCCCGAGGTGACACGCATGAGTGACGGGAAGTACTCGGTATGACAAGAGTTTTAGCAAAGAATTCGACAAAAATAATGCTAATAATACCAGGGACGAGTGAGAAAATTGAAGCGATTAAGCAATGAAAACCCATGAAGTTTTGAAGCGAAAGTGAAAAAAAAAAGTGTTCGATGTAAAACTCCCGCATTTAGTCAATGTTATAAAGTTGCTTTCTATGTATCGAATTCCTAACGTGCTAATTTGAACATTCAGTAATGTCTTTATTGCTTGGTATTCCTTGTTCTGGATTGAGTTTTTGCATTGTATAGTAACAGAGGTCCTGTCTATAGTTTGTAACTTTGGTACTTTCTCCTGTATATTAACCTCCAATGCGCTACACTTTTTACGCCACTCATATATATAGATTGATGATTGATCTATTGATTCACTGACGTATGTTACCTTAAGAGATGAAAGGAAAAAAGCATCCCGATTACCTGATATACAGATGGCGGACTGAATAGGCACATATTACTTGCCCCTTTTTTTCCCGATCCCTTACATTCTTTATTCAGTACATTATACGATACAGTGCAAGTAACAAGTTGATATAATACAGAAGGAGGTCCCAAAGTAAAAACTGTCAAGGGGACCTCCTGTGAATTCATGTGTAAAAATATAGAACAAAGATTGGCAACTAAGGAAAAAACACCAAGCGAATAAAACAAAATGAACGTAATGAAAATTATTATTGAAACTTATGATAGTTCAAGATATTTACATGTAAGTGATAAAACAGGAGATAACTAATTGGAATAAATGACTATAACAAGACACATACATATCACTAACAAATACCGTGTCACTACTTTAGAACCTACACACGTACACATAAATGCATATAACTGTGTTTAAAAACACACACACACACACACACACACACACACACACACACACACACACACACACACACACACATATATATATATATATATATATATATATATATATATATATATATATATATTAATGAGAACAAACAGACAGTAATGCCAAGGAATGTATAAGAGAAGTGATTAGAACAATTGTAATGTCAATGAGAAGAAAGAAAAGTGGATGAAAAAATAGCCAGCCGTGAGTCCTGGCTGGGTATTCTTTCACCCACTTTTCTTTCTTCTTATTGACATTCCAATTGTTCTAATCACTTCCCCTATACATTCCTTGGCATTACTGTCTGTTAGTTCTCATTAATATTGTGTCAAAACACGGAAAAACGAGCCCTTAGGTATACACTTCTTTCCTATATATATATATATATATATATATATATATATATATATATATATATATATATATATATATATTGAAAAAGGGTTTATTGGCGACTGTTGCGACGGTGGTCCTACGATGAAACACGATCGTGCAAGAGCAACGGTCAAGCAGATGCCGGCGATGATCAGCACGAGCCGAGCGAGCGAAGCCCAGCACCCAGTACCTAAGCGGTGGCGATGTATATATATATATATATATATATATATATATATATATATATATATATATATATATATATATATTCAGGCGTTGCTTGTTAGTAAGAATTGTTTTAGATGCCGCCGGAAACAATATAATGAGGAGCTTGATTTTATAATTGATGCTAGAGAGTTCCAGAAAAAATTGCAGAAAACAAGGCTGTCATTTTGCCGTAGTTAGTGCTTACTTTTGGAAGCAGAAGGTTTCTATTTTCAGAAAACCGTGTGTTATCAGTATTGTGGAGATGTGTGAGGGGAAGTATGTCAGTGGGAATGTCACCGACGCTACTTCTGAATAATAAAATTCCAAGTTTGAGTTGAAAGGTGGAAATGAACGGTAGAATTTCGAGAGTGCTAAAGAGCGGTGCTGCTTATGCTGTGTAGAAACTATGTGTGATAATTCGGACTGCTCTTTTTTGAAGGTGAATGAGAGATGTTAGGTGTGTGGCGTAGGTATTGGCCCAGGATGAAATGCAGTAGGTTAGGTGACTGTTAATGAAAGCATAGTAAAGTGATTTTAAAATGTGTTGCTGAAAACAATGCCTTGTTCGAATGAGTATGCGGATGCCAAAAGCAGTCTTCTTGATGACAGAATTCACGTGAATGTTATACTTGAGTTGAGGGTCTAATGTGACACCTAGAAAAGTAGTGAACATTGATGGCGTGATGACGCAGTTATCAATGTATATTTCGGGTGAAATCGTAACGCTTTTTTTGGGACGAGTGAAATAACACAAAAGTTGTTTTAACAGGGATGATTTTTAATAAGGTATTTTTGCACCATAAAACAAGTTTCGTGACATCAGTGTTTAATTTTGCTAGTAGATTATTAAGATCTTTGTCACTAGAAAATATCGCAGTATCGTCAGCATAAAGGATGCAGTCGAATGAGTTGAGTGATGATGGCAAGTCGTTAATTTAGATAAGAAACATGAGAGCTCCCAGAATTGAGCCTTGTGTACTCCCTGGTTAGTTAATATTGGTGAGGATAAAACACTGCCATAATTGACAACCTGGGTTCTGTTAGCAAGGTAGCTTTGTGAAAGGGCTAAAGTAGGCCCACAGATTCCCGAGGAATTAAGTTTAGCATACAAAATTGAGTGGGTTATAGTGTCGAAGGCTTTAGTTAAATCTATAAATAACGCCCCTGCCCAGAGTCCCTTATTGATGGACTGTTTTATGCTATCTGTCAGTTTAATCAGTGCTAATTCGGTAGAAAAAGGAACACGTACATCAAACTTCGGAATCGAGATCTGCCCTTCATTCGATTGCGAGGCATGTGTAGGTCGTCATGGCCAAATTTTATTCGCATCCATCCTGTGTAAGTTATTTTATTAAGACGGCATACAGCGTAAGAGAGCTCAACAGGAAATGGAATGCCCCGTAACATCGACACTAGTGCTGCGTGTTTGGTGTGATCAAGAGGTTCCAATAAATGTTGTTGAAATGGAGATCACCTATATACATCCCAATGGGGCGCCGTGGATCCGTGCCGTGCGCTCGTCGGCCATCTTGCCAATGGCAAGATACGGGAGCCAAGACTCACCTGCTGCGCCTCTCCGCAGTGAAATTCAAAGGTTACGGCGAGCATTGTCAAGGATAAGACGCCATAAGGCAGATACCAATTTCAAAAAAGACGCATACTCGTGAGAGCCGACGTCACTTTTTCGGCAGTTATTTTCGTGTTTATTTTCTTCTTCATAAGACGGAAAGCAATGGTTATGCATTCCTCAGTTGCGTTTTAGGCGACGTATCGCTACTAGGGGCTCGATAGCTCCTCGTTGACACAAAAATTGTGACATGAGTAATGTCAGAGTTCCTTCAAATCGAAAGTTTTAGGTTCATCAAACGCCAAATTTCGCCACTGGCTTGGGCGGAGTCGCGCGTCCCATGGCCTGAGAGATGAATGATGTGAAAAATCGGCATCACAAGGTGACGGGATGATGACGCCGCAGATTACCAAAGCTTGACGTCATTATGTCATGACGCCAAGTGATGACGTCATCTCATTTGGACCTAGCCTAGTCACAGGTGGTTTGATCCTGGAGGCAATACGCAAAAAAGTAAGGTACCTCTGATTTTGGAGGCAATGCAAAACCTCGATGGGTGCTCGAATGTTTTCCAAAGTTGGCGGGGCAGCATCGACTGAGTGCAAAGACACGGCCTTCACCTTCGAATCGTCTCAAGTGAATGCATGAGAGACACCGAGTGTATGAGTGCATGAGAGACATGCATAAGTGCATGAGTGTACCGAGTGCAGGAGAGACACCGAGAGACACGGTGTAGGCAAACTTGTCCTGCATGCAAACAGCGTTGTGATAGGGGTCATACGTATATAACAAAAAGTTCTATTTAAAACAATTTTATACAGCCAGAGGAGTTGAAATAGTCCTCCATGTGTTACGCAGTACCCTAGAATACTTGAGATGCGTTGTGTAAAGACATTAAATATACGTGAACCAGAAATTGCACATGCTCTGTGTCGGTGTGGTTTCACGTAAAGCACCGTTTTAGATTTCAGCTCAAGCTTTTTCCAGTGCACTTTGCAGTGCATGAGTGGACGAATTATGGAGCTTGCGGAAAGCAAGTGACGCTGAAACTAAATTCTTTACTATCACTGTCGAAGGTAACAGCTGTTAATGTCCTTAAAAAACCAACGTTTATAAAGTAATTAAAATTATTACATCGCTTTAGCAGTTATGCGGAAGAGCTTTCGCTTTGTAAGTGCACACAACCAAAACATATAGACATCAAAAAAACTTGTCTTGCAGGCAAGGCCAGAAGTGAAGTTCAACGTGTTGCCGCGGCTTCTTTTTTTTTTTTTTTGGGGGGGGGGGGGCTGTATTTGATTCTTCTACTTTTTCTGTGATAATTTCAACCAGCAAGCTCAACTTTGGCTTTTTTAGTAAAGATGAATAATTAGCAACAACGTGCAGCTTTTTAATCATTATAAGTGTTCTGTCCCATTATAAACGTTCATTTAATTTTAGTTTATTGATACTAAAACTGCCTGGACTGTAAAAACTGAAGGCGGATTCAAGTGTGATTCCTGTAGGGTTCCTGTACTCTTTCATTTGCAAAACAGTATTGTGCGTAAAACATTTTTGTTGCAATAGAGCATGAAGGAGCTCTCAAGTATAAACAACATAGTTATCTGCAATCCTATGTTGTGTCGCGCAAACATAGAATTATGCAACAGCAAATAAGCCTCACAGGAACGAAAACAGGGAAATAAAAGGTTATATAAAAATTAACAAGTAACAAGTTTCGAAGAACCAGCTTATGAAAGTAGGAAACAAGCTGAAATTTGGAGGGCTCATTTTTTTTTCTTTGACACTATATTATCATGAACAGACCACACTGCCAAAAAATCATAGGGATTGTTATTAACAGTAAATGTAATGCAAATGGGAGCAACTAAAAGTGGACGAAAAGATACCTTGCCGCCAGCAGGGACCAAATCTGCGGCCTTCGAATAACGTGGTCCATGCCTTATCAATTGAGCGACTACGGCAGCTGTTTCTCCGTCCACATTACTGGGTATACGCGTGTACGTACATTTAAACGTGACAGTGTCAGTCAGCGCCGCCAGTATCAATTACTGCGAGTGTGAAACAGTAGCATAGGCACAATTGTTTTAGTAAGAGAATGGTACCTCTTCAACGTTGAGATTTTTCGTTCTGTGCAACACAGCGAAAAAAATTCCTGGGGGGGGGGGGGGGGGGAGCGAGGGGAAAGGAATGGGTCACGCGTTCGGTGCGCCACCCTCTGGCTGCGCCACTGGAACACCTTCTTTCTGCCTGTTGACGTGACGCAGGACGGGATACTATTACGAACTAGCAGTTCACCAATAATCCCTCGTTTACCCCCTGAAGCATGAAGTATGCCAGAACGAGACCCTCGTTATGAATCAAGGCAAGAAGGAAGTGGAAATATTAGGGGCTCATTTATATAAATGGCTAACCTTCCTTTCGCTTTTCGTTTTTTTTTAAATTTACATTGCATTTACTACTAATAACATCTCCTATTCTTTATTTGGCATTGTTTTGTGGTAGCTCTCATCAAGCTTATGAAAGTGGTGTATAGAATGCAATATAAGCTTTTGTAGTGAAGCTTGATTGCTAGAGGTATAAAGCCAAACATGTAACTAAATAAAAAGTAACAATTAAATATTTTTTATCTCTAAAGCTTATTTACGACACAGTACCTAGGAGTAGAACTTTTCTCCTTTAAACTGAGTTGACAGATCTCTTGTTCAATAAACGCATATATAAGGCTAATTTCGTGGAAATGGGTAAATATTCTGTAGGTACTAATAAATGTATTGTAAACAATTGGAGGGGTAGATTATGAAACAAAGCAATCAAAAGCAGCCTCTCCATGTAGCGAAGAGTCATTTTCTTTTTTTTCCAGTGCTGGGTGGCTCGCAAAGTTTGGATATTCCTATAACGTATACCTTCTACAACAGCAGTCCGCAGGCACAAACTAGGTCACCAAAAACTATAGGAAAACCGCCGTTGTCCAACAAGTGCAACCGAGGCAGTCACGAATCCCTTTTTTTTAGATCTGGCATCTTTAGCGACGAGTTGGCACTGCTGTCTCCGCGAAAGTGGGGGAACCAGTATCTTTATATCACGAAGACTTCGCTTCCGTGTGCTATGCACGCGACCAGAATATTTTGTCACCCGTCCGCCGAGAAGGCGGCAGTATTATTGGCCACCTCACACTGTGGTCCCGTGGAGCCTCCTGTGAGCAACAATAACCGATGACCGATCTGATCTACTTCGATTGAAGTGTACAGCGCCCGTGTTCACTGTGGTTTGAAAGGGTAGCAATCAGACCCACCACTATTCACCCGATGACACCCCTCTCTAAACAAACTGTACTCATCCCTCTATTCTAAACTCGCACTCAGTGCAATCAGGTCACTCGTGCGGGCCAAATAACTAAGTAAAGAAAAGTGACAGATGCGGTAAACTATGTATCTTCGATAGTCTGTGTCATCTCGCTTTGGGTTAATCTTACCCTTCTTGTGGCTCTTCCCGTGTAAAAAGAAGTGCGTGGATATATTTAGTCATTGTTAAATGACTCTAGGGTCATTTTGCATATACGAAACGAACTAATTCGCAAAAGACTACCCTATGACCGAAAAAACGGCAATTCCTTTGGCTGCGCATTTATTCACAATCACAAGAAGCCGTCTCCGGAATGAGCTATTGGTCAACAGCGGTGATAATATAAAGAAAACATTAGTTTTTATTAAAAAAAACGCCGTTACTTGATCAGTAGATTGAATAGGCATGAAGAAATATCAACCTCCGGTGATGCTTTGTTCACCAACTATGCATTTAGGAGTATTTTTTTTTTATTTTGCGTAAGGGACAAACAACATGACGAACTTAATGACAACGATTGTGAAGAAGACTATTTGCAACAGTATTTCTTTATGTTATGATGGGTCACTGCTATAACGAAATTCTGTCCATTGGCTCACATATGGATCAATGAATGAATGGATGAATAAGCGAATGGATGAATAAATGAATGAATAGATGAATGAATGTTGCAAGAATGCTCTTTGAATTACGGTGATGAAAGTATCGCCAAACGAAATATGGATGTGATGTGCCGTTCTTTCATAATCCATGGCACGGTGGCCTGTGTTCTAACAAGCTTAAAAAAGTACAGGTCTTTTTATTCCGATTTTACGTCGACCTAAAGTCTGGTCTTCTTCAGTAGTCTTTTTTTTTTTCGAATGAATAAAAAAGGCAATCCCAGCCCCACACTCTGTGTCCCGAGGGATTGCGAGGTTAGTATTCCTGGTATTTAATTTTGAACGTACTTCCTACTTTTATGTCATGATCCTCCAACAATCTCAGTTCAATCAGAGATCTGCTCACCTCTATATTGTTGTCCCTGAAATCGGGGACTTCATATAGTCTACTGCCTATACACCCGGGTAAATTTATGTAAGTTTGATTAAAACATGCACTATCACTTCGAAGATTCCCACAGGATGCATGTACTTCTTTTTATTTTCCTTTTCTTTTTTCCCAACGCGTTCTAGTAGGCCTCGACTCAAACACACGGGCTTTCCTTTGAACTTTAATAAATTCACCATTTCTCAAACGACCTTTGTCTTTTCAGTGTTTACTTAGACACGTTTTTTTTTGTTTATTTCTCCGCTGCTATGCCTTAAGTTATGTCCGCCTCTCAGATTTTATGCAGATTATTCGTTTGCTGCCATATCATTTACACTGACAGCCAGCCGTATGCAAGCAGGGGAGTTCTTTAGCGTTCTTTTCCTTCTATATCTCCAACGCGCGCCCCAAGAGTGCCATTTTTCGGTGCTCAGCTTGCTCTCTACGGTAATCTTGCATTCAGAGCAACAAAAACATGTCTTGCTCAAAATATCGAGTCTTAAATGAACGTGCACGGTATGACCTCAGGCACTCCAATATTGCGACGACCTATGCAATTCTCTCCAAAAACCTCACAAGATTTGAACGAATAATGTTTCCAAGCTTGTTGTTTTGCCCTTAATCTAAAGACAACACGTAAAGGGTTTAGTTCTTTGGCCGTCAATGGCTATATTTTGACCTTATCCTTTTTTCGCATTTGGTTTTCTTCGCACTGTCGGCTAAAAAATGTCTTATTAGCTACCTCAGCAAGCGATCTTTCTGAGGTTACATGAGGAGAAAAAAATCACTGGTACCAAGGTGAGAAAGGTTTAACTTGGCGTATTCCGCCTTCGTGCTTCGAGTAAAAAGCATAACCAGAAGCCATCAGTGATTTAAGGCCACGTGGTATGCCTAGAAACTTGTCTGAGCAGCCCATAACCTCGGCATGCCTCACTCACAGTTTTCAGGAGAAGCTTTTGCTTAAGTAAGTTTCTATCATTAGAGAATGCTAGAAACACTCAGAAACAGCGTCTATACAACAAAGACAGTGACACATACTAATTACCAGTGGCGTACCCATGCGGTGGAACACAGGGTCTGTGCCCCCTCCCCTTTTCCCCCTGGAAACTTTTTTCGTCATGGTATAGAGATTGAAAAGTGACCATCTTAAGGAGTGCCCCCTGGAAATCAAGGCGGTGTCACCCCCCATCCCTAGAAAATCTTCTGGCTACGCCTCTGCCATTGACTATGCAGAATATGCATGGAATGCCCTGACAGGAATGTCCTGTCCAAGTCCACAGGGTGTCTCAACACATGATTCTAAGGGATTATAACATACACTAACTTACCACAGTATACACAGTATTGTCGCGGAGGCATTGACCGGGGAGTCGACAAAGAGCGACCAGCTGTTTATTAGACGATAGTATTGCTTGGGAACTTCGACGCCAAAATATTGGTCTGTCTGTCTGTACATTTGTCTGTTTGTCCGTGCTAACGATACCCCAAACGGCACCGAACGATGCCTCAAACGGCCAACCACATCCGCAGCGCCCACTAATATTGCTCAAGTTTCAGCGTTCATACTTGTGTGTTTGTCAATTAAAACGCAATTATTGCGCATATCTGAGGTACCATAACAACAAGTCGTTGTTTTGTATGTGTGCAGTGCACACACAATTCAAAGGACCATAGCGTTTATCACACAGAACTGACAGTGCAACGCGATGCTCAAGAAGGAAAGTGTTCTACACCTTTGCGTTCTACACCTTATCGCCTCCGAGACAGGTGCGCAACAACTTTCTCCGCAGGCGCGCACACTTTCCTTCGTTTTTGAAGATAACTGCAAGATGGCACTCATTCACCTTCGATGCACGGATCGAGACTCTCAAACGCAGCGCTTCCAGAATACAATTCACCGATTTTCTCGCGCAGAACATCAAATGAAGGTTTTGTTCACTATCTCCACACGCGAGAATGTCGTATTTCGACGACATTTGCAGTGAAACATGCAGATATGGGGCCAATTTATTTCTTTATTCACCAACAGCACCAATGGGCATTAATGGGTGGTGGGAGGGTACACATAAACGTGCATTACAAGTGATCACTCTCAGCTACAGGATCCACCAACTTATACCTTCTCAGCCTCTATAGCACTATATCATACTACCTGGTTACGTGTGTTTTGTGACGTATCACAAGACTTTTATTTTGCCCTATATATAAAAATTATATCTCATATTTAATTATTATAAAATGGTCACAAAAAGGCGTTATGTGCAGTGGCCGGAGCAATGTACCGAACTCATCCTTAGTGCATTCGAATGATTCACACAACTAATATATCTGCGTTTAAAAGGTAATAATCGTTTTGGGGGTTTGATGCGCCAAAACAATGAAAATATTTGAAGATACGCCGCAGTGGATTAACTGTGACTGTCCTCGAGGCTAATTCTGACCGTCTGGTTATTTTGATTCGCCGGTCTTGTTGATATGTGCTGTAATTTACTAAGTTTGTTGTGATTGTCTATTACGACATGTGTAGCACTTGCTGATGGTTCGTAAACTTGTACTTCGTTTGGACAATATCAGAATGACGTTCACATATCTCGGTTGCGTAACTTAAAACAAAATGTATTTTCTTGATCTATGGATACCTTCTGCGTAAATTTTCCGTGTAATGATTATACATCGAGATGATTCCTCTCATAAATTATGAGAATCGCATTCACACACTATATTGGAACAGATAGTCAAAAGCCGGGTAGCAAAGAGGTAGTAACGGGGCAAGACACGTAGTAACAACTGCAGTTACTACCTCTTCCATTTCAGTTACTAACTGTTTACTAACGTAGGTAGTAAACAGGTCGCAAAATGTTAGTAACGGTTGCAGGTAGTAACTGTTTACTAACGTTCGTAATAACCATGTAGCAAAAGGGTAGCAACGGTCGAATAAAGGTGGTAACCGCTGCAGTTACTACCTATTTGCTTGCAGTTGCTACCTTTTTACTAACTTTTTTTAAGTGTGTAATACATGACGTATGGCTATATTATGTTAGCAGCCACTTTACTCTTTCCTACCCTCGCTGTGCCATAATGAACATTCTTTAGTTTACAGCCCGAAATCCTCATTTCCCTCTTCCGTGCCCTATTATCCTGTTCCCTTAACTCTCTCTCCACTTTCCCACCTTTTCGCCAAACTATACAATAGAACTGTACTCAATACTTTCCTGAGGATGGGGCCCTTGCCACCCCTACCCTTGCTTCTGGACTGCTGCTTCTGTTGATGACGACCGTTCCACTGCTCAATTAATCTTTCCTCTTCTTTCCAATTTTATCCCTTTTCCCTTCCCCGCAGGCACTGCGCCGTGCTCCCGACCGGGTTGCAGAAATTAGGTGCCTTTTCTCATTTTCTAACCACTACCACCACCACCACTCAATACTTTACCCTCAGCTCTCCTCCTTCTCTGCCTCTTTGACATCACATATTTCTGCTCACCCTTACCTTCCTTTGCCAACTCTTCTGGCTACGCGAAGCAATGCAAGGCCCGACGCTACGTGGCGAAGCTGGGCGTAGCTGTGTCAGTGGTCCCTAGGCTGCGCATCGTGACAGCACTGCTAGGCGAGGTCTTCTCAGACGCCGCGGGGACCAACCTCCACTTTAAGCAGCCCCGCTCAATAAAAAAAGAGTAAAAAAAAGAAGAAAGTAACAAAGAAAGAAATAAAGAACAAAGGAAATAAGGAAAGTAATGAAGAAAGAAAATAACAGTAGTACGTTCTCCCTTTATTTCTCTCTTCTTATCTTTCTCCCTCCGCATTACACCGACACAACCCATATGTGATAACCGCAGCCGGGCGTGTTCTGCCCATGTGCTTTGTTAACAGGGCGAAGACTCCTAAACAGTGGCGTATCCAGGAGGCGGCATAACGATCCCATCTCCCTCTCTACAAAAAGAAATTTTTCGTCGCCGTAGAATACATAAAACACACTGACCATTTCCTTGTCCAACTCCCTCTTCAGATCAAGAAGGTGCCCCCCCTTTCCCCCCCCCAGCCCCATGAAAAAAAGAAAGAAAACTTCTGCCCGAAACCCCTCTTCTGAGCCTTTGATTAATCTGGTTCTAGCTTGACATAACGAAATACCGCATTAAATCAGGGTAAGAGGGTTTCCTGAGTGAAATCCTTAGAACAAAAATCAATGTAGCTCCAGAATGAAAGCCTGCTCTCAGGCGCTTCTGTTCGCACTAACTCATTGCCGGCTTTGGTGCCGAATTCCTTTGGGTCCGAGCAGTTTGGAAGACAAGACACAAAGCATGGTATCAATTAGAAAAACAATTATGTGTAGACTTAAGGACACGCATGGTGATAAACAAGGTCTTCTACGAAACGCCTCCGCTTCATCGCATCCGAGCACTTCCGCTGTGAGAGTAGGTGGAAGCCCGGTGACATGATTTACTGAATTCTACTTATTTTCCGAACAAAAATCTTTTCCTTGCAGCGCCTGAAAAGGCTGTCAAATGCCTTCTTTGGTCATTAGCAATACACTGCCTTGACTTGCCGCATTTGTTCAAGTAGTTGTGAAACTTCGACGGTCATCAGTGTTACGATTCTAAGATAGAGTCTTAGAATAGAATAAGTTTTATAAATGATGCGCTAAGCATGTGTACCAGCCAAGAATATTTGAAATTTTGAAAATTAAAGTTTTTCTTCCTCTGGAACTCCAAAGAAAAAATCTTTAAAAAACCTGAAATTTTACGTGGAAGTTTTTTTTTCACTCTACTTTTTTCTGTATATTATCTGACATTTTAAGCCAGTTTGACATACACATTAGCAAAAAGTGAAAAGGCAACCGATTCGTCTGACTTAGCCTCCAAGCAGCTGCACTTAATTTGGCTGATTAGTTACATGCATGACGGTAGAATTTAGTTATCTCCGCATAAAACAACCCACAGTGAGACTGAACCAATGAAATATAGATTGGAATGTTTGAGTCAATAGGTTGATTGCAGTATTCATCGCAAATTTTAGAATTATAATATTCGTTCACTATAGGTTCTGCTATACGACATACTGCCTACAGTCTTCACAGGTTTAAACATTACGTCAAATTTTTTAGTACAGTGGCTACTATAATCGATTTCTCGCCACTATCGTGTCATATTGCTGCAAATAAGGCCGCTTAATGTAACGTGAGCTCTCGTACAAATGTTCCAGGCAATATTATGATGATAGGACGTAAAGTGGTGACGCTGTAAGCGAGATAATGAGCAGTACATAGCACTGAAATCCAGAGCTTCAATCCGTGGGTACTGCACATTACTTATAGTACTCGTCAGCATTGCCAGCATAACCTGCTAGCTTCGGTGTCGGCCCACTCTTACATACTATAATTAGAGCTAAAAGATGCATCTAACAGGTGTATATATGTAAGCTAAGTAGTGCTTTTCGTACTTATATACCGTAACTAGTGTGTGATAATTACAAATCAATTACATTCCTCAAATATGTTCACTTCCGGAGAGAAAAATCGTGCACAGCGCCATGGTACCCCGAAGACCAGCGTAAGTGGGGCAGTTTTTTTTTTCTTCTCGTGTCGTGTTCCTCCGCTGTATTGAACGCTACCACAGTGTGCTCAGATATATTTTGGTGCAGCTTTCAAGGACAATGCGGAAGCTTTCTGCAGGACAGAGAATCAAGTGGTACATGTACACTTTCCCGAATCTGCGAAGAAAAAAAAGAAATCGCACAATTACTGCCACCCGGAAACTCATGCCGTGAACAGCGGCACTGAGTTCCCGAATAGGGTTGTTTTTTTTTATCTTTTTAAACCAAAGCTTCGAATACTTTCCCAGACAGGGTGACGCGGAAAGTCTCGTTCATGCCTCCCTGTTTATGCAGTCAGTGGTGGCTTCTAAATGAGTTACTAACCAAACGATGAGCCTTCTTTCAGGTTTTTTTTAGGTAACTAGAATTGTTATACTTGTATCAATAAGTAAAGAACGTGTCTAACAGCGTCATCAGAACGCGACGACGAATTGCTTGTTCCCGCGCGTTCATAGAAGGAGCTATCACCATGCACATAATACACGTGCGCCGAGACAGAGAAGTAGATATGGTGATAGAGGCAACAACAACGTGAACGAAGTTTCCTCTGACACGTAAAGAAATGGAAATGCGTTCACTGGCTAGCCTATCACATCTAATCAATTCGCACCGTCCCTACGCATCATATTGTTACGGGTAACTTATTTAATAAATTAAATACGATGCACTGTGCTCGGCGAACAAGATGGTGACAGTTCATAAACAACCAGCCACCTACGTCGTCTTCCTCTTTCTTCCAGACAGGCTGTGCCGGCTGTTGCGTATCATAACCCCCCCGGTGGTAGAAGCACCGTCTCGGTGCTTGAGCGACTCGGATGCGGTAGAAGGAGGGTGATAGGGCTTGAGTCGAGCTATGTGCACGATGTCACTCGAAGGTGACGATGATGACGTTGAATCGGCTGGAACGATCTCGTATGTAACGTCAGTCACCTGGCGAACGACGCGGTATGGTCCAGTGTAGCGTGACAGCAGTTTTTCAGAAAGCCCTACACGCCGAGTGGGGGACCAGACGAGGACAAGGGAACCCGGTGAAAAGTGCACGTTTCGATGATGGGAATCGTAGAGCTGTCTTTGGCGCTCCTGTGGAGCCTGCAGGCGGCTGCGGGCGAGTTGGCGTGCGTGGTCGGCTCGCGCGATGGCTTCGCCGACATACTCAGTGACCGAGGGCAGCAAGGTGTCAAATGGTAGGGCGGGTTTTCGGCCGTATAGAAGATGGAATGGTGAATAGCCGGCAGTGTCGTGACGTGACGAATTATATGCGAACGTCACAAATGGCAAATGAACATCCCAGTCCCGGTGGTCGGCCGCTACGTATTTAGAAAGCATGTCGGTTATTGTGTGGTTGAGGCGCTCCGTAAGACCGTTCGTTTGTGGATGGTATGAAGTGGCAAACTTGTGCTTGGCAGAGCAAGAGCGCAGGATTTCTTTCATCAACGACAGCCGATAGGAAGGTGCGGCCCCGGTCAGTGAGAAGTTGGCGTGGAGCTCCGTGTACTAAAATAATATCATATATCAGAAAGTCCGCCACATCGGTTGCGCAACTCGTCGGAAGTGCTCGTGTGATAGCGTACCGTGTCGCATAGTCAGTGGCGACAGCGATCCATTTGTTGCCTGAGCTGGAGATCGGGAATGGGCCAAGCAGGTCGAGGCCAACTCGAAAAAAAGCTTCAATGGGAATGTCGATCGGCTGAAGGAATCCAGCTGGTAGGGAAGATGGCTTTTTGCGGCGCTGGCAGGGTTCACAAGCAGCGACGTAGCGTCGAACAGAGCGGGCAAGACCAGGCCAAAAGAAACGACGACGTACACGGTCGTATGTGCGAGAGACGCCCAAGTGGCCCGCCAAAGGAGCGTCATGAAGTTGGTTGAGAATAGTCGCACGAAGATGTGCTGGTATGACGGGGAGCAAGTCATGGCCATATGGATCGAGGTTACGGCGATACAGGATGCCGTCTTTTACCAGGAACATTTGTAGAGATGCATCGCGAGGCCTTGGCTCAAGTTTGCCAATGATGGTTCGCAGGGAAGCATCCAGGCGTTGTTCGTGCCCAAGGTTGAGTAGCTGCGTCACAGACAGAAGGTCTGGAAAGGTGTCAGTATGGGCAGCCTCTTCCACGGGGTAGCGTGATAAGCAATCAGCATCTTGGTGTGACCGCCCTGTTTTGTACGTTACGGTGAACGTGTATTCTTGTAATCGTAGGGACCAACGAGCGAGGCCTCCTGTGGGATCCTTGAGTAAGGCCAGCCAGCAGAGCGCGTGATGGTCGGTGACTACCCGGAATGGACGCCCATATAAGTATGGGTGAAACTTGGCGACTGCCCACACGAGAGCGAGACACTCACGTTCCGTGATTGAACAGTTGCGCTCGGCTGTACATAGCAGGCGGCTTGCATATGCTATAACACGGTGATGTCCGCGTTGATGTTGCATTAGCATTGCCCCGATGCCATGCCCACTAGCGTCAGTGCGAACCTCGGTTGGAGCTGATGGATCAAAATGGGCTAAAATCGGCGGTGTTGTAAGGAGCGTCGTGAGCTGGGAAAAAGATGAGGCTTGATCAGCGCCCCAGAAAAACGGGGTGTCCTTCTTCAGGAGGTTTGTGAGTGGGCGTGCAATGATGGCGAAGTCCTTAACAAACTGTCTAAAGTAGGAGCACAAGCCCACAAAACTGCGAACGTCCTTTGTTGACTTCGGAACAGGAAAGTCCGTGACGGCGCGAATTTTCTCGGAATCCGGGCGGACTCCTGCGGCATCGACGATGTGGCCAAGTACGGTTATTTGACGACGAGCAAAGTGGCATTTCGACGAGTTCAGTTGAAGTCCGGCTCGACGAAAAACTTCAAGAATCGCCGATAAACGCTTGAGATGGGAGTCGAATGTGGGCGAGAAAACGATAACGTCGTCTAAATAACATAAGCAGGTTGACCATTTAAACCCTTGGAGCAACGAGTCCATCATTCTTTCGAATGTGGCCGGCGCATTACAGAGACCAAAGGGCATAACTTTGAAGTGATAAAGCCCGTCAGGAGTGACGAATGCGGTCTTCTCATGGTCCATCTCATCCACAGCGCGATCTGCCAATAGCCAGATCGAAGGTTGATAGTGGAAAAATATTTAGCACCGTAAAGGCAGTCTAAGGCATCGTCGATTCTAGGCAACGGATAAACATCTTTCTTCGTAATTTTGTTGAGATGCCTATAATCTACACAAAACCGCCATGTTCCATCCTTCTTTCTGATCAGGACGACAGGAGAAGCCCAGGGGCTACAAGAAGGTCCGATTATGTCTTTTGCAAGCATCTTTTCGACTTCCTGTTGTGTGACTGTGTGCTCGGACGCGGAAACACGGTATGGACGTCGGTGAATGGGACTCGCGTCACCGGTATTGATGCGATGAGTAACAACACTCGTTCGGCTTAAAGCCTTGCTGGCGAAGTCGAAAATGTCACTATAGAACTCCAGGACGTGACGAAGGGCTTCGGCTTGATCAGGAGCGAGGTCTGATGGTACCATGTGGTCAACGTCGACGCGCGATGAACGTGTTAGAGTTGGTTCATTGTCTGAGGTGCAGCAATCATCCACTCTGAAGGGTTCAACCGTATGGTCTTGTAGAGCAGTAATTTCGGCTAGGGAGATACCTTGTGGAAGAATTCGGGCAGTGAGGGCAAAATTGACAATAGGAAGGCATGTGCGGTTTCCAACGATTGTCAAAATAGTGTGCGGAACAGCGATGCCATGCGTAAGCATCACGGCATGAATTGGTGCCACCATGTAATCGCCGTCAGGTACAGGTGGTGTAGAGAAAAGGTCGATATGTGTGACACAGTTAGGCGGAAGGCGTGCGAAATCAATGCAGCAAAGGCGACTTTGGGGTGGGTTGGTCAGATCAGCAAGTAGAGGCATTTCAAGGTCAAGACAGCCGGCTGAACAATCTATACGAACCGAGTGAGCGATTAGAAAATCAATGCCTAGAATTACTTCATGAGGGCAATTTTTTATAACGGTGAAAAGAACAGCAGTGCTTCTATCGGCGATAGTAACACGGGCAGAGCACATGCCAATAATCGCGGCAGTTCCCCCGTCGGCGACTCGAACGGCTCGGTTCAAGGCGGGTGTGACAACTTTCTTTAGGCGGCGACGAAGAGCAGCACTCATTATAGACACATGCGCGCCGGTATCTATCAATGCGCGCACAGGTACATTGTCTAATGTAACGTTCAACAGATTCCGGGTGGTCGGTAATGTTACACGAGGATTTCTCGCAGAGGTCGTCGTCAATGCAGCTTCACCTCCAGAAGCTGCACTGCCTAGTTTTCCGGTCGGGGGCGCTGCGAATAGGTCGGAGAGGCAGGACGGCGTTGTGGGGGCGAACGAGATTGACGGCGAGCAGGGGATGGCGAGCGGGCGTCGCGAGGTCTCGTCAGAGGTGCGGCAGAATCAGAGGATGTGGTCGGCATAGGGGAACCAAAATCAAATGTTGAGGACGACTGGTGGTCAGAAGTGGCTTGGGTAGGAGGCCCATAGCGTGCCGGCGGAGCCCAGTGATTGCGGCAGTGGCGAGCAATATGACCAACACGTCGGCAGTTGAAGCATATGGGCTTGTCGTCCAGTGTACGCCATTCGGACAAATTGCGCTATCGAGAGTAGTTGGACCCAAATCGAGGAGCGGATGGACGACGATAAAAAGGCTCGGCAGAGTAGACTGGTTCAATGGGGTGTAGGCCGACATTCGATAATTCTTGACGAACGACGGCTTGTATCAGTGAGATCGTGGTCGGTGGAGGATCAGGCGTTGGAAATTGAGTAGCTACTGGTTGGGCTGCCTCGACCTCACGATGAATGATGCGGGTGAGGTTGTCACATCGGGGAACTGGGCGGATGGAGTCATCACAAGAGGAAGTAGCAGCTGTGTTCGGCAGGCGCGTGATGCCGTGGGTGACGCAGCGGACTTTAGCCTGTTCTAGACGGCGGCACTCTGTCAGGATCGTGTCGATTCTCGTGACATTATTAAAAACCAGCAGGTTGAAGGCATCGTCAGCGATCCCTTTGAGGACATGGTTAACTTTTTCTTCTTCTGACATGCGCTGGTCGACCTTGCTACAAAGCGCCAAGACGTCAAGAATGTATGAGACGTACGATTCAGTAGACGTCTGGGCACGAGTGGCGAGAGTCTTCTTGGCAGCGAGCTGACGACCAGATGAATCGCCGAAAAGATCACGGATCTTCGATTTTAGAAGATCCCAGCTTGTGATTTCGGCTTCGTTGGTCTCGAACCATGTCCGCGGCGTGCCGTCGAGGTAGAACACAACATTGGCGAGCATGAGCGTGAGATCCCAACGGTGGGTAGCACTGACTCGCTCGTACCGGTGCAGCCAGGAGTCAACGTCGATGGTGCCGTCAGCGGAGAAAGTTCCAGGATCCCGCTGAGGTGGCAGGGTGACGTAGGTTGTCGACTCGGATCGAGAGACCGGTGGGGATGAGGCACTGGCAGTTGAAGTAGCCGAAGAGTCCCCGGTGTTGTGACCGCTGCGCGTCTCCATCGAGGTACGGGAGTCGTCCACCTCCACCAATAATGTTACGGGTAACTTATTTAATAAATTAAATACGATGCACTGTGCTCGGCGAACAAAATGGCGACAGTTGATGCTGATGCTGATGACCTTTGATGGATGGCGCTTACCCACAAAGGGGGATGGGCCAAGAACCGGGCGGCAGGATACTTAAATGAAACTACACTGAAAATGAAGCCAATCTGAAAAAGTAGCTTAAAATAACACTACCAAAAAACAAAAATGTGTGCTGAGCAAGCGGTCAAACCATCTTTTGTTTTTGAAAGACATAACTACGAATTATAAACTAAAGATCTGAAAGGGTAGTGGTTCACTAGCATGGTAATCTTTTAGTTGCGTTGATGTAATCATAAACAACCAGCCACCAACGTCGTCTTCCTCTTTCTTCCATACAGGCTGTGCCGGCTGTTGCGTATCAATATCATGCTTACAAGGAGAGCCGTTTGCCTGTGGGTTGATTTATTCCCGTTACTCGCGTAGGCTTGAAAAAAAAAGTCACTGCAATGCCGCAAAGGCGAAGCAATGAACGCCATAGCAACAAACTGGAAGGTCGCGCGCAGAATGACAATCAGATCGAAACGTGCCCCGCGTTTCTCATGCACAAATAACGCACAAAACGTACTCGCATGCAGGTACAGATTAATGCGAATAAGCGTCTTAGTTGTTACTTCGCCGCGTCTGAACAGCGCGCGCTCTTCGCAAATGGAGGCTGAGCAACGATTGCAGTGACCTTAGTGCGCCCGGTAACTACAACAGAATTGTTCCGGTGAAACCCCAATTCTAGCCAAGACGTACGATCCTCCTCACTTCAAGATAAGGGCACGCAAATTGAGCATACACCCGCTTCTTCTCTACGCGGGCCAAAGTAAGCATGAGAGATGAGAGCCGCCACGCGCTCACTGCGCCATCTTGCTGATAATGCTGAAAACACGATAGTTCCACTCAAATATTCTTGCCAGCAGCGGTAAGTGGTAGATATATAGATAGCGTGCCGTTTAAGCGCACAGAGGGGGTATCTTACGGTCGCTCAGTGGTTAACGCCTTGCATTCACGAAGCGGAGGTCCGAATTTCGATTCATCGCGCCGGAGTCTTTTTCGGGATTTTTAAAGACGATGGTCTTTCTTGGGGACCTTCGACGAAAAAATTTTGGTCTGTCTGTCTGTCTGTCTGTCTGTCTGTCTGTCTGTCTGTCTGTCTGTCTGTCTGTCTGTCTGTGTCTGTCTGTCTGTCTGTGTCTGTCTGTCTGTCTGTCTGTCTGTGTCTGTCTGTGTCTGTCTGTGTCTGTCTGTCTCTGTCTGTGTCTGTCTGTGTCTGTCTGTCTGTGTCTGTCTGTCTGTCTGTGTCTGTCTGTCTGTGTCTGTCTGTCTGTCTGTCTGTCTGTCTGTCTGTCTGTCTGTCTGTCTGTCTGTCTGTCTGTCTGTCTGTCTGTCTGTCCTAACAGTACCTCAAACGGCACCGAACGGCCAACCCTATCCGCAGCGCCCACCAATACTACTCATGGTTCAGAGTTCATAGTTGTGCTAAAAACGCAAATATTGCGCATATTTGAGGCGCCATAACAGCACGTCTATGTTTTGTGTCTCTGTCTTTACACTAGAAGAGGCACACACAAGTAACTATGGACTGTAGCGTTCAACGCGCTGCGCTGACAATACAACGCGATGCTCAAGAAGGTGTTTCCAACGCTTCGCTGCGATGACATGGTGGTGTCACCTGCCCGTCACTTTGAATTCTACACCTTATCACCTTCGAGACTGGCGCGCATCTTTCTCCGCGGTCACGCATGCCATCGTTTTTGATGATAACTGCCAGATGGCACTCGTGTCTATGCTTAGATGCGCTTGTTCGCCTCCGCTACACGCTAGAGGAACTCAACGCAGCGCTTTCAGAATACCATTCACCGATTTTCTTGCGCAGAATACAAATAAACGTTTTGTTCACTCTCTCCAGATGGAAGACTATCGTCTTTTGACGACATTTACAGTGTAACATGTAAATGTGGGCCAATTATTTTCTTTCTTGCGTTTTCGTATATATTGTCGCGAGAGGAAACGATTTTCTACCAACACAGCGCGTGGCAATATACATACGTATACAGATACGGTGCATGACACCGACGCCGGTGGCGAAATCCAGCCGAGAGTATCCATATAATTGCTATCGCAATAAAAACACAACTGTAAGTCAGGAAAGCGATGAAAAACTTGTTCAGGCACCCTCCAAGTTCAGTGACTCAAGGCCGAGGGCAAAAGCACGAAGAAGAAGTAAAGCAAGGTGAATAGAAGTAAGTTACGTTAGAAGTAAGTTACGTAACCAGAGATGGCTGTCACGAAGAAATGCAGGGGCGGCATTGTAAGGTGGTCTGCTTTATCGGAAGGGCAGCTACAGACAAGAAATGGCACGAAAACCAACGTAGGCCACGACAGAAGAGAACCCAGTGTTGAGCACTTCTAGTAGCTTTCATTGATTCCTACTATAGGTTTATTACGTTAGCAACTCATGAATGTCTGCTAATATCAGTGCCCTTAGAACACGCACTATGATCCAGCGGATTAGCAGCGCATTCCCACAAACTAGCAAGTGACCAAGAAAGATATTTGTTGCCAAGATCCACGTGTGGTGGACTTGATCATAGCTTACGGTTTGGCAGGCGCCCCCACAAGGCAAAATGCCATAAACTACCGTTATGCCTCCAAATTTTGTGTAACTGATGTTAAGAGAGAGAGATAAAGATGCAAAGAAAGGCAGGGAGGTTAACCAGACGCACATTCGGTTTGCTACCCTGCACTGGGGAAGGGATAAATGTGAGAAAGGAGGTTGCAGAGATATGAGAAGGTACACACAATCACGAGCACACTCGGGGAGCACACACAGTCTACAGGCGGTCGCTCAAGTTTGTTGACTTTAAGTAAAGCAGCAGTGCTTTAGTCGCTTTCTGCGCAACTGAGGCGGATGCCCGAGGTCCTAGTATCTTCTGCACACAAAATGGTCCGGGGTCAAGTTGATTCAAAACCATCCGGAGCTGGCATCGCTGTGTGTCGTAGCAAGCGCAGCTGCACAGGACGTGTTCGATGGTCTCTTCAGCTCCGCAGTAGTCGCATGTAGGAGTGTCTGCCATACCAATGCGAAAGGAGTACTCCTTTGTAAATGCAACACCCAACCAAAGGCGGCATTACAGTGTCGCATCGGAGCGGGAAAGTTGTGATGGTAGCTTTAGCATAAGCGAAGGATCCAGTTCATAAAATTGACACCTTTGGAAGCTGGTAGACGACCAGAACGTGCGTGTGAGATCTCAAGCCAGCAGGTAAAGTTGTCTTGCTGCATCATTCCTTGATAGAAGAATCGGGACTACACGAGTTCCTTCATGGGCTAAGCGGGCTGCATCATCGGCTAATTGATTTCCGGTAATACCAATATGTCCAGGCAGCCATTGATATATAATATCATGCCCTCGTGCTAGAGCTTCATGATGGCAACGTTTTATTTATTGTACCAATTGTTCGTGACTCCTCCTACGCATGGCAGACTGCAAACTCTGAAGCGCTGCCTTCGAATCAAAGAATATGACCCATTTTCCTGGACGTTGTTGGACGAGATAATGTAAAGCAGCCCTTATAGCAGCAAGCTCTAATGCCGTAGATGTAGTCATATGCGACAACTTAAACTTGATTGTCATTGCTGCAGCCGGAATTACAGCGGCACCTGATGAGCTGCTGGACGAGACGGACCCATCAGTGTATATCTGCGTTCGGTCTAAGTACAACTCATGTAATAATAGCAGTGTTGCTTGCTTCAATGCTACTCTGAAGTGATTGATTTTCTTTTTGATTCCCGGAATTTCTAGACGTACTTGCGGCTGGTCGAGGCACCACAAAGGACATGCCATTCTCGCAGCTGGCGTATATCCTGATGGAATGCTGTTTAGGTGCTTGGCTATGACGTCTGAAAACGTAGCACGTGGTCTTCCGGAGGGTAGAAGGGCCAAGTGGTGGTCGGGGACACGGCTAGCATGTCGAATGTGCGCTCTGAGGCAATCCACAACTATATATGTCCTGACCGGATGGTCTTTGGCAAGCATGATTGGGGCATAAGTAGAAGCGCATCGGGGCAGTCCTAGGCAGATACGTAGTGCCTGACCCTGTAAACTCTCCAATGAATGAGCATTAAATTTGCAAGTGATAGTCAGTACCGGCAAGCTGTAGCGCAATAGACCCAGAAATAGGGCCCTGTACAGCTGTAGCATGGAGGCCACGGAAGTTCCCCATGCTTTCCCGCACATGAATTTCATTATATGCACAATAGATAGCAGTCTTCTTCAAGTACGCACAATGCGGGCTCCACGAAAGACTTCTGTCGATTATTATGCCCAGGAAACGATGCGTCCGTGCATATTTGATACTCTGCCCATTGATGTAAACAGGGTACGGCGTCATTGGTTTGCGTGTAAATGCCATCAACGCGCACTTCACAGTTGATATAGTAAGGCCTTGTTTCTGAAGGTAGGCTGTTGTGAGGGTTGCTGCCCGCTGTATTCATGCACGCACTTGAGGGTGAGTAACTGCAGCACTCCAGATGCAAATATCATCGGCGTATATGGATAGGTACATCGACTTTGGCAGAACCTTCACCAGACCAATGAGGGCAACATTGAACAATGTGGGACTTAAAACACCTCCCTGAGGTACTCCGCAGTAGGTGTAATGTTGAGCAGTTGTACCCTCATATGTTTGCACAAAGAAACCCCTGACAGTTATATAATCTTTTATTCATTGAAACATTCGTCCACCAATGCCCATTGCTGCGAGAGAAGTGAGGATGGCATCGTCAGCTACATTATGATATGCACCCTTCACGTCAAGAAAGAGTGCCACTGGTATGCGCTTGCGACTTTTTCATTCCTGAACAAATGTCGATAAGTCAAGGACACAGTCGATGGAGGAGCGGCCCCGACGAAAGCCTGCCATGCAAGAAGGGTATTTGGTGTATCGTTCCAAGTACCACTCGAGACGAAATAGAACCATTCTTTCCATCACTCTTTCGAGGCAGCTTGCGAGGGCAATAGGGTGATACGCTGTCAAGTCCAATGGTGATTTTCCCGATTTCAAAAGTGGTATTAATCGACCTATTTTTCATTCTCGGGGAACACTGCCGCTGAGCCAGGAGTTGTTGAAGCATGTTAAAAGTTCTTTTCTGGCTTTTTGTTCAAGGTGTCCCAACGCACTATGAGTAATACCATCAAGACCTGGCGATGACATGCATTTAGAAGCGACTAACGCACATTCCAGTTCTTCCATGGTGAATGGAATGTCCATTTCTGGTAATTGCGTCTCAGGATTAATCACGGCGTCGATGCTCTCGTTCATAATATTCCCGGCAACTCTCGTGCAAAATGCTTCAGCCACCTCGAGTTCTGCTTTTTCACGATGGAGTGCCAAAGCTTTAAAAGGGTGCCGTTGTTGCGGAGAGGAGCGAAGACCACGAACTGTTCTCCAGATATATGACAGCGGTTTATGAGGGTCTAGAGATTCGCAGAATGCTTTCCAGCGTTCGCTCTTCAGCTTGTAAATGCGTCGTTGAATCTTTTTCTGGAGCCGTCTTGCTTCCCTCAGAGCGTAAATTGATCTTGTGCGTCTGTATCATCGTTCAGCACGCCTTCGTATAGCTCGTGATCTTTCCAGTTTGATTCAAACTGTGTTATTTTAGACGAAAATGGTAATTTACATTTGCACGCTTGCTTATCTTCCGCTATGGTATTTTCCAGGCTGCGGGCGAGGCCTTCTTGGCAAGCGTCCTCAACACGCGATGTAAACATCGACCAGTCAGTGCCAATTACAACCCCGGAAGAGAAATTTTTTATGATACCATCGATCGTCACGTAGGTGAGTACGTGATCACTCCCACGAGTCTCAATATCGCAAAACCACTTAACTTTGTGAGAGAAGCACCGTGACACCAATGTCAGGTCAAGGCAACTGCCATACGTGAGACCCCGCAGATATGTTGGGGTACCATCGTTCATGATTGAAAGGTCGTAATCGGAAGCGAATGTAACAATGTTCGGGCCCCTGGCATTCATCCTAGTGCTCCCCCAAAGCATGTGATGGGCGTTGAAGTCACCGGTGATGATCCAAGGCCCATCGGTCCTCATTAGAATGTCTTTTAATCTGTCGCAGTCAAATCGCGATGACGGAGATATATATCCACCTGATGTCAAGAGCACTCATAACGACATTAGGTGTCTAACTGTTCTCTGTTATGTTTTTATTTATAAGCAGATACTTGGTGACATTAACAACAACAAATTTAGGCCGAGCGTCGTGGGTGGCAATAGTAATCATTCTAGATTATTGGGTACATCGGGTGTTTCTATAAGGACCTTGCCCATTATGAGGAAGCATGTTATTGTGCAGGGCTGCCCAAGAATGATGAATTTGTGTTCTTTCGTGCGAAGCATTTCTTTGCGAACTTCGGCGACTTTGAGTGTATCTATCTATCTATCTATCTATCTATCTGTCTATCTATCTATCTATCTATCTATCTATCTATCTATCTATCTATCTATCTATCTATCTATCTATCTATCTATCTATCTATCTATCTAGCCGCTTACGTTTGGGTGCTCTCGTGGTCATCCCCTTAACTTGGCGTGAACCAAAATTAGCATGGGAGGGCAAGATGGTTCGACAAATATGACGCTCTGGTCAAGACATGCATAATGTCACAATCCCGTTGCGTACATCGTCACACTTCCCGCCAAACACTGGCACATAACCACGGGCGGGTATGTGCCACTGGTATGCGGGTATGTGCCACAGGTGATAAACACTGAGTATCTACCCAGGAACGACGAGAACACACATGGGTAATTTTAACACGCGAGCGTTAAGAAATACCCGGCGTCGGTAGCGTTGACCCGACGAGTGAAAAGAATAAATGTCAAGGTCCCAGCTGGAATTGAAGCCAATCATTCTGCGGGGCAATGAAGTATATTACCACAGAGCTACGCCAAGTTCCGTAACTACTTTTCAAAAAGGCGCTAATTTTCGTGAAGCGTCAATTGTGGTTGCAGTGCTGCCTACCCAATTTTATAAACATTACATATCTACTCTCTTAATACAGCCGTCACGTCGCGTTACCATATTGTGGTTAGTTGCCATGCGCTTAATTTGATTTATGTAGCAGTGTCGAGAGCCAGCGTCCTCGCGAGCATCAGTGCTTTATATGAGCTTCTGGTGTTGCCAATACGCATGTTTCATAGGGCATCATTGCGCAACTGTAAACATCTGGTAAAATACACATCTGCAACTCTTCGACATATGTCTGTGCGGGCAACATCTGTACATATATATCGCGTCAATACATGACGTGTCACTTAATAAAAAAATCGCAACACAGTCACCTTCCCTCCGCATGCTTCGTATAACGTCGATTCCCACGTACGGGGGATCTGCCGAAAAATTTTTTTTAACTTTAAAAGAATCTGCGTTAACCCTGTCTTCCTAGTGTCTTAAAGATGTACCGACATAATATTTTGAAGCTGAGATCAATTGTGGAATGCATTTGTGTGGATGCACACGCATATAATCTAGCAAATACTATTGCCCGGCGTGCTTCCTATTCCACATTTGCTGTATTCGGTTTACGCCTACAAATAATGTCAGCGAGGTTCAGCGCACACAACGACTTGAGTGTTCGAGTAGCTTGATGATTGTATCAGATCGTTTTGTTAGGATTTTGCGCGAGAAGCGAACATTAGAGCTTATTCCAGAGCTTGCGCGGCGACCAGCGATAAGGCTGGAAAATTCGATGCGTGATATATGAAGCGGCTCGCGACGAAGATGATTAGTTTATCGATGACCAATGCTCTGTGCGCCGATAATGATAAGTGCAGAGGTTTAACGTCCCAAAATTAACGTCCCATATGATTTTAAGAAACACCGTAGTGGAGGATTTTGGAAATTTCGACCACATAGGGTTCTTCAATGTGCACCTAAATCTAAAGCACACCTGCCTCACGCTTTTTCGCCTACATTAGAATTTGGTCGCCACGACCGCAGCTGATTCCCACGACATGCGGGCTAGCACTCGAGTACCTTATTCACATAAAAACGGCCCCAAAAACGTTGGACGAGAAGGAGACAGACAGTGGCACTGACGCTATCTCTCCTTTTTTAGGGGCGAAGCTCCTTAGGGCGTGGGCTGTGCGTCCCCTGTAGCCTGTATGTAGCCACCTCTAGTTTAGTTCTTGCAGTGTTCACTAGATGGCGGTACCGTCTCACGTATGTCACCTCCTCTCGTTTAGTTCTTGCAGTGTTCACTAGATGGCGGCACCATCTCCTGCATGTAGCCACCTCTCGTTTAGTTCTTTCAGTGCTCACTAGATGGCGGGACCTGTAGCTGATGATGAAAAGATGCAAGATGTTATAAACTAGACGGTGGTACTTGTAGTTGATGATGAAAGATGCGAGATGTTATAAAATAGGAATGATGTCACATATGGCACGTGTCATTGGTGGAAGGCAATCGTTCGATTTAGTGTGGCGACGTACGCTAGGGGGAGCATTGTAATAAAATCGAGTAGGCAAAATGTACGGAAGATTCATGGTTTACCAGGTTTTTCTCCAGAGCTTCGCCCACTCATCATCATTCACTTCGTGGATATGGCGGCACTTTTTTTTTGTCCTCCGTTTTTTGGCACTGTTTCTATGTGAACTCACCCAAGCAACCACTTTAGCTATAATTTTATTTCTAGTGCCTTATCCACTAGAACGCCGTGGCGGGTTGCTCTGTTCGCCGACATCAGTGTATGATGTGCATTGCTTGCTGTATTTGAGTTTGCGTTTCCCGGCCGTAAGTTCAGCCAAATAAAGAGCTTTACCTTGAAGACTCCGACTGCTCTCTTCGTCATATGTTTCGCGTCATATGTCTCCTTCTAAACAAGCAGCCGTCATCTGCTGCTGAAGTTACGACGTCGGTGGCGCTGACGGCGGCTTTGATGTTGAGCGAAACTGCAACGTTGGCCTTGAGTGAGAATTCGAGATATTATGCAATAAAGCTAGGAAGCGGCGAGCGTTAGCACTTGGGGCTTTTTTGCAGCAAAGCGTAGGTCTCTCCCGAGAAGCAAAGGCAAGCGTGTGATTGGGAATACGATTTGTGCGCGCGTGTGTAGTCGTGTGTGGTATGTAATTGTTAGGCTTTCATAACGTCCCAAAAACCACAATATCGTCACGAGGGACGCAGTAGTGAACGGCTCCGGAATTCTTGATCACCTGGGGTTCTTTAATTAGTGCCTAAATCTGAGCACAGGGTCCTCAAGCATGTCCGTCTTCGTCGTGGCCAAGATTCGATACTGCGATTTTAGGGCCAGCATTCAAACACTATAATCACTATAGACCACTGGGGAGGGTCTCTCTCTCTCTGTGTGTGTGTGTGCGTGTGTGTGTGTGTGTGTGTGTGCGTGCGTGTGCGTGTGTGTGTGCGTGTGCGTGTGCGTGTGTGTGTGTGTGCGTGTGCGTGTGTGTGTGTGTGCGTGTGCGTGTGTGTGTGTGTGTGTGTGTGTGTGTGTGTGTGTGTGAACACGGATATTACTATCGCGTTCGAACTTCAAAGCTTCGAAATCGCATTCAATGTCGAAGCATAACCCCCTCCTACCTCCACCACCACGAAGATGTAACGTAATGAGAGTGCCTTATTGCACGGCAGTACAAACGCTGACATTTTTTCTCTCGACAGTGCCGTTTTGTGGTGAGACGCAAATTTCTATCGTCCCAAAAGGAATGATAACAGCAACCAGGGAGCCTTCGCCACCTGGTTTTGGAGCCATCGTTCCAAAAATACAATTCGGCGCTATATTTTAACCACAGTGCACTCAGCCTAACGAGTTTTTCAGCCATGATAAGTGGGTTGTTAGCTACTTATTGCAACAGAAAAAAAACAAGATATAATTTTTGTCGGTACTTATTAAAGACAGAAATTTTGTACTATTTTGCTCTAAGATTAAGATTATTCCCTGAATTGTTTCATAGAAACCCACTGCGAGAATCTTACAAGTTACAGTGCTCGATTGCTGGTCTGAATGTTGCGGGATCGAATCCCGGCCGTGACGAACACTTTTCAACAAGGGCGAACCGATAGAGACCCATGAGCTTATATTTACGAGTTCGAAATTTAAGGCGGTCTAAATTTCCAGAACCTTGAATATACGGTGCCTCCCGTGACAATATCACGATCTTGAGACTAAAGTTCTAAAATTTATTATGAATACTAAATGGGTAATGTGAAACCACAGGGTGTGCGAAATTCAGAAAAACGTCATCTAAAAAAGCTCACGGGTGGTCGGAATAAAAAAAAAAAACACCGAAACGCACTCAGCACACAAAACCGCAGCGTTAGGCTGCGCATAATACACTCAGCTTTTTCGTTTTTCTTCCTGAAATTGTAGGCGGTGCGAATTCCATGGAATCTGAATGCTTTTCTTTTTTTGCGCAGCGCAACCAATAAAAATTATCTTTTCATGTGAACACGTCGTTGCTACACTGGCCATTGACCAGATTAGCTTTGCTCTCGCACGCAAGTTTAGAGCGTGCACTCGTAATCTTGAACCCAGCTATTGCCGGTCGGCGCGGCCATGGCGCTAGAGGCTGATCGCTTGGTTACGTCATAACTGATGGCGAGTTGAAGGGCCACTAAACCTCAGCAAGGTAAGTATATAGCTTTTTTTTTCTCGCCTTCACTGCACATCCTACAAGCACTATCTCTTCCTCGCCGGTGATTTATTCGGGGAACACCATGAATATGAACGCCAAGCGTTGAGCGGGTCAGGATTTTAAACCCCCGTATTCTAGAACGCCCCTTCACTCAATGCTCCACCTTCCCTTGAGAAGGCCGATGGGAGCTCCATCTCTAGACAGGAAAAGTCAATGCATATCAGTGGTAATTTGCTGCTATTCTTGAGTAGCGCAGCGTCATTTTCAGCCAAGCAGCGGCGCAGTGCGCAGCTCGGTCAAGTGAAGGGTGAAAGTAGAGTCAAAGAGTGTTTGTGAATACGGGGGTAAGCTTACCGGTTTACGCTTGCGCAGACGTGAACGAGGAAAAGGAAGTGAAAATGGCTTATCGCCGCTAAAATTCTAGGCATATAGTCACGGACGCTAGCCATTGGAGACAAGGCCAAACGGGCGTATGCGGCCGCATTGTATAGCACGTTAGGCGATGAGTCACAGCCAATATCTCTCGTATAAAGAGCGATCAAGAACCTATTTCATGCAGACATCACGTGAACAAACAGCTGGTGAAACTAACGGTCCCGCGAAGACGGGAAAAGGCTGAATAACACGCTCGTACTTCGTATTTGCAAGGGTCAAGACAATACAACATACCAACCATGATTAAGAGTAAATAAAAGCAATACCTTTCGGCTCCCGCACGGAGCAATATCCTACAAGTCTGCAACATTCCTGTACGGGGACCGAAACGTTGTGCTTTTATCGCGGTCGGCGTGTTGTTTTAATTGTTCTCACGTTTGGTTTTACCAGACGGGTTTCCGTCCAACTATCGACTTCATTTACAGAAGTTGTCAAGAGGCCCTTTAACACTCGCAGCCAGCATAGCAGGCACTACGTAAGAACATTACCGTGGTCGCCCCTTATGTGGTCAGCTGTCTCCCAGTAAGAATGGCTGCCCCCTGCAAGCGACGAAAACGCTGTGCAGTAAAACGGTGCACTAGAATGATCCCGCTGTTTCAGCCATCAAGAGGAGGAAAAGCAAATGATGGGAGATGAGCACGTTGTGCACTACTCAGTGTTACGGCAGTGTATAGCCCTAACACTGCCCAGTAAAGTGCGCGCAGCACATTCTTGTGTTTTTGTGAGCGTTCATTCTGAGCTACGTATAAATGCTGCGTGTTATAAATAAAACGATAATGAAATGGTAACCGCCCGAGTACTCTGCACAGATGGTCACGTAGCTGAAATTAAACTTGCAGACTCGCTGGTTATCACTGGACTAACCTCGTCGATTCATTTAGGTGTTTCGGAATTGATGATTACGTCCGTCAAAAAGCCTCGCTGTTGGCAGCCCGTGTGTTTTTTTTTATGTTTGGTGGACCAACAGAAATACTGGCGATCGCCCAATTACTGTGCCACATCAGCTCCACGAGTTTTGTCGTACATAGGACGGGCTGTTCTTGCTTTCATGTATATATTTGATGTACAAGAGAAAAAATTATCCTCGCGACAGTGAATCGGTGACAAAACACATAACGATTTGGAGGCCGTAAACCAAATTACCATCGGGTCGAAACTAGACGATGGGTCTGACACAGTGCTACCCAACCGAGCATGCAACATGTTCCAACGAATAGGAAGTATAAATCTTACTTGCCTTGAGGTTCAAGTTCAATTCTTTCACGGCGTATTTTATTCTTTGAGCGAGCCTTGCAGACGCGGTAGAACGCCATTTCAGGTGATTTAAACCGAGATTTTGTTCCAGTTCACAACACTACAAGTCACGTTTCAACAGCGCGCAACTATGCGACCATTACGACGAAGCTATTCGTTCGACGAAAACTCAGCAAAGGCGGTGAACAAGTTGCGCCGAAGAATACCGCCGCTCGGCGCGACCAACTTTGCAATCACCGCCGTGACACCTGCACTAACGCTAGAGGCGCTGTGCTCAGCAGAAAGCATCATTCGCTGTGTGCCTGTAGCGGATGCGAAGGAGCGAATTCTGACGTGTGCGTTTCAGCTCTCGTCTCTACTGGGACGATAACGCGAGTATATCAAGTTAAAAAATGTACCTCAGTGGTATGCACATTTTTTTCGTGCTTTCATTAAGTGGCTTTCGTTGAGATTACTGCATTCGAGGGATAAAAGTTGCGGTCGATCGTGTTGGTTAGCTTAGTGGTCAGTACTCTCATCTGCAGTGTTCTTTATTCACTGATGGACGCTGGTTTCAAGTGTTACGTTGGTGCTTGTGCAAATATAACTTTTAAAATGACAGTCCAGCGCATGTGCGTCAGGCTAGCGTATGACAGTGTTTTTTTGTTTTGTTTTTTTTTTCATTTTCCCCGCCGTCAGTCTCCAACATATACCTTGTCGCAGTGCTGCGCGTTTTCTGGCATAAAAAAATAACGGTTCCTTTGCGTTTTATTACTTTCTTTTCTCGTTCGTTTTTAGCAGCTGTGTCTCACGTCTTTTTCTAAAACAAGGACGATGGGTGTTGGCACACGCAAGAAAGCGTTGACAGAGTGTTGACCTAAAATTGCGACATTGATTTTTAATCATGACGTCAGAGTTTATTGAAGGTGGGAAGCGGTGCTCTGTTACGTTGTGCGAGAACATCGACCGGCAGACTGACGCTACGTTTTCTGTTGTGCCACATGAACAGCTCGGATGACGTGGAAATCTGCACGTGTCGTCGGAGTACATAATTTTCAGTAAAAAGCTCTTAACTGTAATTAATATTCCCGCTCTTGGCTGTCATTAGTTCACTGTCGCAAAAGTTATGTGTAGGCTGAGCACTATCGCAAAGCTATGCTTGATGAATGCCATTCGCAGTTAAATAAAAATGGCAGCATATCCACGGAGTGAATGATGGGGAGTGGGGCGAAGCATTCGTCCGTCCATTCGTTCTTGCTTCCGTCCGTTCCTGCGTACGTCTGTGTAGCCGTCCATGCGTCCATCCCCCCGTCCATGCGTGCGTCTGTTCGTGCGTCTGTTCGTGCGTCCGTCCCTGCGTTCGTCTATGCATCCGCGCCTGCGTCCGTTCATGCGTCCATCCATGCATCTGTCTGTGCACATGTGTCCGTTCGTCCATCTATTCAGCACTCCAAGTACCACCATCTCGCATCATTTCATCATATATTCTCCATATAGAAGCACCGCCATCCAGTGGACATTTCAAGGACTAAACGGGAGGTGGCACATGCACACTTTCTTGCGGCTTGCGCTTCGGGTTTACTTCCCACCTTTAACCACCTCGAGTTTATGGTATATACTAGTTCACTGTATTCATGGCACTGCAGCCCAACGATCGCTAAACTTTTCCAAAACCAAAAAAGTTGTGCCCAGCGAGTATAACGTAGAAACCCTTTTTTGTCAGATAGTGCTCAATGTACATGCCAATGGCTGCTAAGGGGGAATGAGAGACAGGAGAATTCGGCTTTTAGTTAACACGCACGCTGCGAATTTTTGATTGTTCAACAAGGCACAAAAGAAATCTCTCACTGGCACTACCTTGGAGGTCAAAATGTTAGAGTGGTTACATACTACAACTACTACTACGACTACAAGGGACGAACGGGTGCCGCTATAAGGAGCTTCGCCACTAAAATGACAAGGTGCCTTCAACAGGATGGGCCTGCTTGCTGAAACTGCGGCAAGCCTGTTTGAAGCACTTTCTGATGTTAGTTCAGCCTATCCCTCTATCGATAATATTGACTGCATTATGATAAGTGGACAAAAAAATATTCTCTCGTTACGACGCTCTTTAAAGGCATCCGTGCAGAGCAGCACAATACGCAGAGTGCACATGTGCAGGGCGTTCACAGCGAACATTGCGAAGCAAGTTTGGCGTTCCGTACAACTGGAATGCTGAGCTAGACAAAACGGTACTTCGGGGAAATGGGTGGCAGCGTCGTTGACGCGTGTGCAGAACACAATGCGTAGTATGAAAGGATGAAGCCATAAAAAGCGCTTTTTGCGAGGCCATCTCCCTAGCCGACGTGCCTAGCTCGAAAAATAAAATGCGCAGCAGTTTAATTCTGGTTGGTTTGTTTGGCTGTCGTTTCTTTCACGTCACGTGACCAGCTAGTGGCATACACACCTTATTAACCACGGCTTGCTTTCGATGCAGTATTATCTATCCATCTATCTATCTATCTATCTATCTATCTATCTATCTATCTATCTATCTCTCTATCTATCTATCTATCTATCTATCTATCTATCTATCTATCTATCTATCTATCTATCTATCTATCTATCTATCTATGTACGTGTGATCCGAGAACGGTTTTATCCTGCTGGCGTTTCTACCACAGTGGGAGCGTTAGAAAGAATGAACAATATCGTCTTTTCTTACTTTCTCATCCCTGTTAAACACACACACACACACACACACACACACACACACACACACACGCACACACACTTCGCTCGATATTTTCAGTGAACGCGTTTTCAATTCGAGTGCTCCAATAACATGCCCCGAGTCAAAGCCTCTCGATATATGGTACCAGCGCATAGCTGGCTCAACGTGATGTAATCGCATAGAAACACTTTCATTAGGATTGACAGCGAATTCACGAAGTTTTGAGCACACACACACACACACACGCACACATATATATATATATATATATATATGTGTGTGTGTGTGTGTGTGTGTGTGTGTGTGTGTGTGTGTGTGTGTGTGTGTGTGTGTGTGTGTGTGTGTGTGTGTGTGTGTGTGTGTGTGTGTGTGTGTGTGTGTGTGTGTGTGTGTTCAAAACTTCGTGAATTTGCTGTCAATCCTAATGAAAGTGTTTCTATGCGATTACATCACGTTGAGCCAGCTATGCGCTGGTACCATATATCGAGAGGCTTTGACTCGGGGCATGTTATTGGAGCACTCGAATTGAAAACGCGTTCGCTGAAAATATCGCGCGAACTCATTATTGGTTCTGAGACGGTCTTCATGGGAATATAAAAAAAAAGCTCAGGGACTAGCTAACATGGCATATAACAAGCAGTACATAAAAATATAAATAATTGAAAGTGCTTTCCGCGCATGGTTGATGTTCCGCCTAATAACTTCTTTTCGAAATTCGAAGCAGTTTTTTTTCTCGTAACCAATATTTCGTGTTTTGTAAAGCGTGTTGTTTTCGAAGTATTAGAGGGGTGGAAAAAGGCGTGAATGAAATGGGAAAAAGTGGGCGATGGACGGGGTATCGAAGTGTATATTGTAACTGCACTAGATATTACCCTTTCTTCTGTCAACATCGGTTTCTGAGAATTGCGTCGGATACACAAGAGACATTATTCTGCGCATTCAGAAACATTGAATAATATGCATTTAAGGCTACTCAATTTTGTCTTGGAAAAAATGAGGTGGGTGCGGGGGAAATTCATCTCGGTATAGAGACATGCGGACGTCTTTTGCTCACCACGCTATCCTGAGTGGGTTGGGAGGCTACGATTTGATAACGGAAATATCAACAAAAAAGAATGAACAAACGTGATCATAAAGTACTGAAAGGCAAGGCTCAGTCTCCTTCAACCTATTATGGACAGCTCGATACCTTTCATTTAATATAAGTTCACTAAAGGTATTACAAAAGCCAAACATGAAAATGAGAGTACAGTATGTACAAATGTCGGACAAATGGAGCTAAAAACATAGGATGGCGATAGGTGGCGATTTATTTTTATAGCAACACAATCCAAACTACAGAAGTGTTCTGAGGAAAGGTTTCATCAGGAAGCAAACATAGCAGCACTTCTTGAAGGGCTGTTCTCTTTGAATGGCTGGCGTACTGGCAAAGACGAATAAAGAAAAAATAGAAAGCTATTAAACACTGTGGAAACTATTCTTTCATGACACAGCATACTTTAAGGTGTAGGCTGTCCGGTTTAACTATCTATAAAATGTGGCACGCAACGCCTTGAATTCTTCACTGCGTAAATCGCCTTGCTTGTGTAACCATCCTTTTTTAATTACATGCTTATCCATGCCAATTTTCTTTTAGGACCCTTTCAATTACGTTAAGACCTTTTTATCAGCGTATGTTGTTACGTACTTTATTGTTACTCATTGTTTCCTGATATAGTACGTGTTCCATGGCGCACAGTACCCGGCTACGGTTTTTAAGGTTTAGTGAAAGCCAGCTTGGCCGAGCTGACATAATTTGTAAATTTTCCACCAAAACATTTTGCAAGAAGTCAGTTCTTACAAGCCTTTTCTGAACATCTAGGATTCCAGTCTACATTCGCTGACCGCAAAGGAACTGGTCTCAAACACTTCCCACTGCGCGCTGATGGCTGACATCTCTGCGCGTGCATCACTCGTTCTCGCTTTCCTCCTCGCTTTGTCCATTACTTTCCTCGCTTTTCTCTCTCCCCCATGTCGGGTAGGAAACCGCGTACAACCTGGGTAATATTCCTGCTTTTCCTTCGCCCTCATCTCACTCTCCTCCAAAGTCGTTCATTTGAGCATGGCGCATGTGTTCACCCTGAAATGCATTGTCTCGTCTAGCGGCCGCATTTGCTTGGCGTCTGCCGGTGAATCTAGAGACAAGTCATTTGAACAGCGTGCTTTTTTCGGCCACATTTTCGGTTTCGTGACAGTTTAGTGAACCAGCGGTGACTAGCGGCGTTTACCCAATTTCTCCACGCATGTGTTTTTGTTTGTTTGTAGCCTAGAAGCTATGGCACATACCAATTCTGCAGCGCCTTAGTCGGAGAGAGAGAAATGATTATTCATACAGAAAAGCTGAGAGGCCGGCTTGAATCGATTTTCTAGCCTGGTAATCAGTGTTAGGAGAGGGTGGAAAAGGAGAGAGAGGCGTTGTTGAAGATGAGATAGGTGGCAATTAAGCCAGGTGGATGAATTGTAGTCTCTTGTTGAGTTCTGTATCTCGATCAGCACTTTCAAAATATCGTGCTGATGACAAGGTTGTGGCCCCAAGAAAACTTCTTATGGGATCTTGCTGCTTGGACATCCCGTCAAGACGGTGGCCATCAAATTTCTTTGCGCAATATATCGTGGGCAGACGCCCAAGATGGGTTCATTTGTCTCAGGGATGCCAAAGTCTTCATGATTGGGGGCTGTATTTGTGGCCGATAACGTATAAGTAGAGACGAGTAAGCGGCACACTTCATCGTAACCGCAATGACGGCTCATGATAACGCCGCAGTATTCACTATTCCACTTCACGACCGTCTACTAACTGTCACGCCGCGGTGGTCTAGTAGCTGAGGTACTTGGCTGCTGACCCTTAGTCGTGGGATCCAATCCCGGCTGCGGCGGCTGCATTTCCGATGGAAGCGGAAATGCTGTAGGCCCGTGTGCTCAGGTTTGGGTGCACGTGAAGAACCCCAGGTGGTCGAGATTTCCGGAGCCCTCCACTACGGCGTCTCTCGTAATCATATGGTTATTTTGGGACGTTAAACCCCACATATCAATCAATTCTAACCGTACACTAACTCATTTGTGTACACACTCCTCCAAGAAACTACAGCACCATATTCGTTTTTACCAAAGCACCATCACTGCCTGCGCCATCTTCACGAACTTGACCCAGATATGCATGTTCCATTACCGTCAACCATAAAATAGTGCAGTAGAAGCTTATTGCAGCTTGGATAAACAATTGTATAGTAGCATATGAACAGTAACTAAACTATTGCATACCAACATATTACAACAATATTGTAGACATTGCAAAAATAAGGAACAAGAAAGTGGGAATTGAACAACACTGCTTGACACTTCTTCATTTCTGGCCATGCAGTGGTCGCTGTTGGGGTTTCTTCAATTTTTACGACACATATGCCTCCACTATGGACGATCTGTTCATGCGAATCCATTTGACTTCGACATTTACAGCTCCGCTGTAAAAGAAATCTGGAGAACGAAACGTCAGACGGCCAGATACAAAATTACTTCAAGAAGAATGCTTTATTAGGGCTTTATGTTACAAAGAAGGGTTTCGTACAGAAAAAATAACAAAATAGCAGAAGATACACTTACAGTGAAAGTGAACACTCAACGAAGCAACACTAGATTCTATTTTACATCAACACTGTTGGTGGTCATAAAAATAGAAATATTTCATTGTGCGATTGATTCATAACAACAGTGAACAACTTCTACTTCACACATATCATTCGCCCCTTTTCCACTGACCAAGTTATCGAGGGCACCATTTACTCGTAAGTATCGATGCGCCAAAAGCTTTCTACGTAGTGCTTGAATATACTTGGTAAGCCAGAAGGGAAGAAGTTAAAAAGGAGAAAGTCTTAGATGTAAGGCATGTTAAGGGTGAGTACATTCTAAAAAGTTTCGGAATAATCTTATCTGCTATCAAGCAAGAAAGCGAAGCTGTGCTACTATTATGTGAGGAAAGTCTACTTAGCCATGTATTGAGGCTAAACATGTTACTCTTATTCGGTGGATATCTGCCTAGCGTGCTGGTCTTTGTGAAAGAGAAAACGAATTGATAAAACATTTCGTACCATTAAACTACGTAGGAAAATAATATGGTAGCTTCTCAACATGATCTCTCAACATGATAGCTTCCATGCTGAAGAGGCATTCATCCACGTCAGAGATTTGAACCCGGAGAACTTTATTGGGGGAACTCCTCAAATTGATCAAGCCAGGTTGATGGTCAGATCATAGCTGAGAACATAGGGCCTTCGGATATACCAAACTGGTCTAGAGCAAAACCTCTAACGTTAAGTAAATTTCACAAAAGAAGAGAAAAAAGTTAAAACCTCTTTAATTGCGTCTGAGAGATTACTATTAAAAGTTAATCACCGGCAAAAGTTTTAAATGCACGATAATTTAAGTATGATGGTTTTACGAAGAACTAGGTGGCGTTTGCATTTGACGTCTTATTCAACTTTGGTAATAGAATTATACACTAACATACAAGACAAGTAGAACTGTAATATCTGTAGTACTGATCGTCGATGTCAAATAAGTGCATTGCACTAAAGCATTATATATAACCTAAGCTTAATATTCAAGAAAACTGGGCGCGTTTCCATTCTTTATCTAGTAACAATATTTCAAAAATTTGTTCGCCACAATGGTGATCAGAGAATCAGCATAACATGTTGTACCGCAGCTACAACTTCAGGTGAACAGTTCTGCTAACTAATTAAGCAGTTAAAGACGAGTCTTACGTACATTAACTATGTATAACAGTCCTGTAGCACAAAAACATGCAAGGCACCCTAAATAATTCCGTAGCATTCGATCGTGGCCAAGTGAATAAGCCACCGGTCTTTGATTGTGGGTGTCCAGAAGTATATACTGACGGGCACTTAAGATTTTCAAGTAACGTATGAAAGACTACCATCGTTAATAATTCTTGAACGCGACACGAAACACAAGTTATAAGGTACGCTAGAAGTGCATCTAGGGAAACCAACAGTGTGAAGGTGCTCCTGCAACTGCTTGGTGAGAAGCCTGTAATGAAAGATTTCATAGGCATCGGAATGTGTTACAAAATAAGTAGGTGCCTCCAGCCACTTTTCTTATCATTTTTCTATATCGAACCGATATAAATGTTCTCACGAACAGTCTGTCTGCTACAGCAACCTCCACAAAGCAAGCCAGGTAAAAAAAATAGACTTGCGGAGGCTGACATACGTCCAGTGCATCCTGAAACTATGTAGAACATTTCATGTGACGCTAGCGCCTCTAAATCAGTACAACCCAAGAAATGGAGTTGCATGTGATCGGTGTGCACCGACATTGTTTAGCAGTTTCAATGGAAAAAAGAAAAACGAACCGTACTGAATGTTTGAAAAGAAGACTAAAAGAAACGCACTTTCGAACAACTCGACTTCGGTCTGTGACACTGACGAGCAAAAAAGTTGCCCGTAAAGCAAGGAAAAAAGAATTCGCCTCATAGCTAAACTTTAATATAGTCAAAAGCTCATACTTCTATGCTGAGTCTCTGTTGCGAAACCTCCTAAAGTTCTCTGCAGCTGGAAGGTATAGCACCGAACTTTATTTGAACGTTTCATCACTTTCCGAGAACGTTTTTTGGGAAAGCGTTGAGTAGACGCACAGACCGAGAGCACAAGTTTGACTTCAATTGCGGTGACTCTGTCTCGTTGTCATGGTAACGCGGAGACATTAAAGGGGAAAAAAAAAGAAAGCATGCTGAGAACAGAAAAAAACGTTTAGGAGACGTTCCCCCTATCGGTTGGTTGAAAATGAGTGGAAACGAATGAATGGAAGCGATGCTTGGCGCGTGTGGGCACCTGATTCTGACATATTACATTTATTTGTTTATTTATCGCATCGCATGGCGCTTCGTCCCTGCCCTTGTTACCTTGTCCTTCCCGCCGGGAAGTGGACTTCCATTCACATGCTTGGCAGTGCTACACCTCAGCTGCTAGAAGCAACAACCACTCGCATGCGTTCATAACCAGGCAATGTTAAAACGTGGCTAACTTTTAAATCACAATTGGAAACTCTTGCGCGCCAGAAGAAAAGCAAATTTACGTAGGACGAACGAAACGGGCCAGCACAAGCGCGAACTAGCAACTGTTTAACCTTGCGCTGTCCCGCTGTTAGTTGGTAGAAACAGTTATTCGCGCTTGCGCTGTCTCATTTTGTTCTTTGTACGCAGATTTTGTTTCCTTGTAGCACACTGAAGTTTGCACCATTTGCAACCAACTGGCTCTTACCCTGTCTTTTCTTAAAACCGCAAGTCACTCGTATAAAATGGTAGACTGGCACATAAGAAATGACTGATCGCCAAAAAGCCGACGTTAGAAGGAGTATAATTTGAAAACGGTGCACGAAAACACGCACGTGACTGGCGCAGGTTTCATTTACACCTTCCTTCAAAGTTGTCGCCGCCGGCTTTTCCGCGAGCAACACCGCTGCTGCCACCACCAAAATTTGTCACTTAGGAATTTTTTTCTAACAGGATGCTCTCCCATAGTTGTGGACCGAGTACTTCAAATGGTAGCCCACTTTTTCTAAACACACTTCTGGCACATATGTAACTGTCCATGTGCTGGAGCTTTCACATTGTGGCTCCCATCTTGGCTTCCTGCGTGAACTCGTTCACGGCGTAATTATTGTCGACGCGGCTTCATCAAAGAGTGAGGCCCACGGGAGGGCTTTATGCTTTTCCGTAGTAGAGTACCAAGTATTCTAAATTGTTAACCCCTTTTTCTGAATCAAATCATATATGACGGCACATGATGACCTTGCCTGTCTCATGAACTGCTGGGATGGCTTTATGCCCTCCCATGTTCTCTAAATTGTTGAAAACTTCTTTCTAAACACAACAGGCATGGCCTAAAACAAAAGCAAAAAAAACGTAGAGATAGAAGTTCGAGCGCTATAGCGCACATCTCTATTGCGATCGAGCACCTGGGAATAATTACCTTACGTTATAAAATACCTCTTACACCTGTTGAAAACGGAACAAGCTTGTCGTAGGACTTTCCGTAGTGGAAACCACTTCAGCTCGCTTCCTCGTCACAACACGCAAGAAGTATTTTAGCTGACATGGTAACACTTGTTCCGCTTTAATTAAAACTGCATAATGATTCAATTCAACACGAACAACACTGACACACCGTAAACAGGTCAACCAGAGCGCGCGCAGTGAACGATGCGTCGAAGGGCAACAGTTATAACGATGCACTTTTCACGAGAGCACTGAGTTACGTGCGAGACGTGACAGTAGACGCACATGTAGGACAGATAAAACTGAAAGCGATTGCCAGAAACATCTACCTTTCGTGAGATTCCGCATTTTGAAGGCATGTGAAGATGATGCGGGGTGAGATGCGTGAGTCTCAAACAGGAGATGTTATGTGGGCAGGAACAACGCCTTCCAAAAAATACTACTGCTGGGAACGTAAGCCGCGAACGCGCTGCAGTACGCCCCCTACATTAGACCTCCCCGTACGCAGGCGAGGACCTCTGATGGTCGTTTCTTCTAAGCATGCAAAGCTTTCACGTCTGCCTCCGAGCAGCTGCCAAGGTTTTGTCACGTGACTAAACTGTACAGGGGCGTGGGCAGACATTAGTAGAGGGAGGGGTGGGGGGTAAGGGGCACCACCATGATCTGAAGTGGGGGCACTGTAGGCAGAGTGGTACCTTTGCAGGGTCGACCACAGAGCCTGGTTGCGACACGAGGCAGGAAGCATGGCCTCTGAGAGGGCCTCCTCGGAGTCTGTTCTAGACAATGTTTTTATAGGAGGCGTTGGCACGAGTAATGACTTACGTGTTTACTTTCTAGCACTCATATCCGGTTATGTGAGTATTCGGAGAATACGTTCAGAAAAATCGAACTGATGCAAGACCCTTGGTTCTCGTTCCAGTTAAGAGCTGTATGAATACATAATATTGCAGCATAACATTACTTAAGATAAGGGCCAATCGACTTTCACAATAATTGATAGTTAACTGAATTGGTGCATTGCAAGAGCGGACGTATTTTTTTTAATAGATCGCATAGTCGCGGCACATGACGGGGCAGATTTCATCCTCGCCATTCTTTCTACTTGGCCTCGGAGATCTGCTTCGGCGGTGTGAAGTGACGGGAAGGTAACTCAAAGAATGCATCGGAGAACACGAAGTCCTGTGTGCGAATACCCCAACCCGACATGCGCGTCGAGGATTATGGTCACCTCTAGTCTTTTTTTTTTTTTTGCTTTCTTGTTTTATGCACTGCAAAGAAAAGGGTGTGCTTGATGTTGCTTTTAGGGCTTCAGGTTGAATCTTTCACTCGTACGACATCTAAGAAAAAAAACACCTCACTCCAGATCGTTCATTTTGCTGATCTTATTGTGTTAAAGCTGTGCGCGCTGGTGAAATTGCTGTATTGGTGAGAAGTAATTAGCAGATACATACTGACATGTTTACACAGTGGCATTGGAGGAGGTGTGAGGGAAGTTGGGCCATTCGAAGGCCTCTTGCCGTTGTTGCGATTATGTAGAAAGACAGGCTCACCGAAAAAAAAAGCGTGAAAAAAAAGTTCACAGAGCACCTTAACCAATATTTCCCAGTCCTGTAGGCACGCGTGTAGTTAAAACTTCTGCATCTGCGTAAGGCGAATACAGTGTAATGCTTCACTATGTACACTTCGCCCCAATACAGAACATATCAATGAGAGAATAGCGGACACACTCTGCAACGTTGCCACTGCAAACAGTTCTTAACAAATGTGCACGTCCGGATCTGTCGTCTCCGTTCGTTAATTCACCGTGAGCCTACGGCCCCAAAATCTTCCTGCGTAAGGTTGATTGGTACCAAGTGATGAATGCCATTGGTAATGGGCGCAAACACAGCGGCAGCCGTGTCGCCCACGTGTGGTCCTCAGGAGGAGTCGATGTACAAGGACCAGTAGATGCAGTTAAGCAGGACGAACGACGTGGGAAACACAATGCGGCTTATCTTGTCGACGAGCATCGCCCTCTGCCGGCATTCTCCGGCAATAGTCTCGGGAGGCTTCGGAAGCTTAGTTCCGTTGGGCATGGCGTTGTTCTCCTGCGAAGTGAGAAGTCATTCAGCGATGCTGTTTGATCTACCCCTGTGCATAGAACGCCTTTTCATTTAGCTTCGCTGTCATGAGCATCACGATTAAATTTATTTTGTGGCCACACTACATGTGGTATCAGGTCGTTTGAGTCTCCTTGTCCTTGTGTTGTACAATCGCGATTGGTTAATTGAGTAAATTATGAATTGGTTAATAAGATACTGGGGTGTGTAAAATGAAACCTAAAACACAATATGCAAACTTAAGTTTAAGAATACAGTGGCAGAAAAGAAACAATAAACAGATTAGGAACATACGGTTGATATTTAAATGCCAAAGATGTTTAGAAATATGCTAAGCAGCATCTCACCATAATTATTGTTCTTTTATATGGTAGAGAAAAAGGACAGGAAAAAAAAAGAACATGTTTAGGACGACAACAAGAGATAGAAAAGAAATCAGCCACCACTGGTTCAAGCAGGCAGACAGACAAGGAACTTTATTAAGGTCCTGAAGAGCTATCCAGTGCAGTTCTACAGATGACCTCTGGCTCACTTTCGGCTAATTTCATGTTAGAACCGGGAGGCCATGCCTCTCTCTTCTCTCACGGGCCCTTCGGACTGATTCAACTGTTCTTCCAGTTTGTAACTCGTGGTGGCCTTCTCCTAATCCTCTCTATTGTTGAAGTCTTGTAACACATGGCACTGCCAAAGAATGTGTGCGCAAAGACAGAAATATTCCTTGCACTCTGGGCAATGAGAATCCATGTCTGTGTAAAGCCTGCTAAGGAAAAAAAACCTCTTGATGGGCACTAAAACGCCTGATTTTCTTTTCTCATGCTCTGTTTTTAAATAATAACTTCAACTGTCAGTAAGGTACATGCTCTCTCACGTTTGCGTCCTCTGCGTTCATTTTCGGCGCTGTCTTTTTATATCAGTATCTCGACAAGTCTCTTTATATCAATGTCACGACAAATCATTTTATAACAGTGTCACGACAAAAGGTCCCCGACCACACCGCCCTCTCGCGCCCCTTGAATGAAGTGACAGAAACCCATAAATTATGGAAAGGAAGTTTTATAAAATGTGTTGCTGTAGTAGCTGGTTCGTAATGATATGTATGGTATAGAACGTGCCCGGCACTGAAAAAACAAACACCACTGAGCTGGTGCTCTTTGTTTGGTGGTCAATCCACGCTTTCCAGTCCACCACATTTAAAAGAACCTACGTAGTAAATTAAGAAATGATTCTGTAACGCAACACGGATGTCCAGGGTCACCATTATCGCACAAAATCGGCATGGCCATGACAAGGCGCTTGAAACAATGACGACACCATATGAACTGAGTAATGGTGTGAGGCGGACGTAGATAACGATGGGGGAAGACGCACCCCTCCTTCATACCTATAAGACTGTTATAGTCCTAGTCACCTTAGAGAGGGGGCACGAAGCCAGTCATGTACCTTAACATATTAGGGAGTGGGGGCGCTGTGACTCGGGGAGGGGCGCAAAGTTAGCCGCATACATTGCCACAATAGGAAGGGGGTTGCTGTGACGAACCTCCCCCCCCCCCCTAACCTTCTGAAGGGGAAGCCTATGGGAACTGTCCTCACCGGAATTCGTGGCGAAATGACTACGCTCCGGATGCTCCTTCGACGAGCCCCTTCGTCGCCCTCTGTCTCGCCCATGAGGATGTTGACGAGCGCGTACTCCATGAGCGAGGCGAACACGAACACCGTGCACGAGGACATGAAGATGTCGATGGCCTTGATGTACGACACGGGGGGCAGGGACTTCTGCGACTGCGCGTGCTGCGTGGAGAGCGTGAGCAGGCTGGTGACGCACAGGGTGACCCTGGCCGGCACGGCTTCGGGCTTGATCCAGAAGGAGATCCAGGACATGATGACGATGAGGCAGGTAGGGATGTACGTGTGGAACATGTAGTAGCCCAGACGCCGCTTGAGCGTGAACACGAGCTGGATGCAGGTGAAGTTGCCTGCGAAGAGCGAAGTCATACAGTAGGACATGCTATAAAAATTTTGAACTTCGGGTGCCAGTGGCGCTGCTGTATGAAAAAAAAAAACGTAAGCTTGCAATGCAACATTTGTTTTATTTGGCTTATTGACACGTCAAGTAATCGAACTACGTTTAAAGACTGCATCATGCTAGCATGGCGGCTGTGATAAAACGAAAACTTTTCAACTGACCCTATGCAGGACTCAACACAATTGCATATACATGGGTATATATCGTTATTCTTCAAGTATATTTAATCTTAACTACCAGGTAGAAAATGACAAAAACTTTTTCGGATAAAAAGCTGGAGGTTCAAAACAACATCTATATGATTCATAGCACTATAAGCAATGCGCCTTCTTCTTTTATATATTTAACCGCTATTATATATCTCCAGAAAGGAATAGGAGTAAAATACCAACCCATTTCACCGCATTCGAGATGAAACATTAGGGTCAAATCATCCTGACCAAAGTGCTATGATATAAGAATTTAAACAACCAGTTATTTTCACCTCTTATACCAGAAATATGTGAAGTGTCTTCGCGAGATCACACATGAAAGGTATCTTTAGAGGAAGAATCACTAAGGAAGTTTAACAGAGTGAAAAGTACGGCTCAAGATTTTTCGAAATTGACTGAGTGGGTTCACATAACTTAAGATTAACCGGGTTCGCAGCATAAAGTGTATGTCAATGTAGAATTTTTTAAAACTGGGTGGAATCACGAAGTTTAAACAAGATTGAAGGCGTACCAGTTGAATATAGTTGCGTGCAGTCTCCCATCGTCGTTGACACCAAGTTATGCTGGGGCAGCTCGATGGACTCGTCAACAACGAGGGGCACCTCGTCCTCCCATGCGAACACCAAGTCGTCGGTTGTGTACGAGACTACGAAAAGCAGTGTACACAATCATCGAGGCGTAGCGCACCGGGCGGCACAAGTTGCAGCGCTGCATATGACAGGTTCTTTTGTGTTGGAAGCGCGTGTTTTGGGGCTATAGTGCGTGTGACGTGTGGCACTCGTATTGCGATCACACTGCAAGTGAAATATGAAACTCTCGTTGAAAGGTTTCACTTTTTGTGTCGTACCGCTGAAGAATGCATGATTTACTCGCTACTAATCAGGCATAAGGATAGTATGGCAATACCTTTACGACAAACATGCGATTGCGTACGTATTTGTATGCACGCACCTGTACGCATGCACGGATGACTCACTTTCGTGAATTATGCGTGATCTTGTAGGAAGACCAAATTTCAGCCAGTTTCTGTTGTCTAACCATAAAGGAAACCTATGAAAGCTGAGATTAAAAAAAAAACAAATGGAGATACATTCACAACACCACACTAAACTAGATGGGTCACAAGAAGTAGACGTGAGGCGCTTACAAACTAGAACGTTTCAAAACCCAGTGCACATCAACCACATATAACCCAGGCAATTCCGCGACGCTGGCTGTATTCTAAGTAAACACGAATGCGCAGACCTGTAGAACATTCTTTGGAAATGCCCACACTCCACACGGCTTTTCGATTACCAAAACCCGGACCTCCTAATGACGCGTTGGCTCGACGCTCCGGCTATAGCTCAGAATTTGAAGACCGAATTTGGGCCAACCACCGGGCGCGGGAAGCGGCGGAAAGGCTAAATCTTACCGCAACCACCCGGGTGGCCTAGGCCCGGACGCTCTGCCGGTTTTAAATAAAGCTTTGTCCATTCCAATGTAAAGGCGACATCACATAGTTTGCCAATGGCTTTCTACCGGCAATGGGTGAAAACTTTACAGAAACAACCGTAAAAGAAAAGAGTATTTTCTGGCTACCATTTTCCATTTATTTGATAACGGTGTTTATTTTTCACCGTAAGCATCACACCCGTTTAGGACGTGGAGTCACTGATCTGGCCACTTATTCGACAACCGTGATGAAATCAGAACCTATCTGCGATATACAAACGGCATTATCAAGTAGAGTCACACTGTTTCTGAAACTTTTCATGCGGAACTTTGAACAATGCCATCAGGCTACGTAGTGAAATATTACTGGCTATGTGGGCCAGATTGTATATAATGCATTGCTCTTATTGCTACTAGCACCATGTGCGTTTATTTTAGCGCGTCATCTTTGTCGTTGAGCAAGATTCATGCTATACAGCCACACTGCACACGACTCACGGATTGAAAAGCGAGTACTTTGGGCTAAGTAAAGTTCGCACTTTTAAATCCAATGTCTATACAGTTCGTTTCATATGGGCACAGTTCTCACTCGAAGGCTTACACTGGGGTCAACAATACGACTTGATGCCAAATTTGCAGCTAGATGGCTTCGTTCTCATAATCAATTATTCAACGAACTGATTGTATGAAAAAAAAACATCATGTAGTGTTTCAATGAGTGAATATTTTACATAGCACAGTCGTATACATTATTATTGCAGGAGACTAGCCGGTGATCTTTTTGCAGGAAGGCGGGAGGGGGGGAGGGGCGATTGGCTCTGCTATATTTTATAAATGTTCGCGCGTGCGTTTGTGCCTGTGCATGCATATATGAGCATCCGAAACCAAGGCTTCAACGGACACCAGCGTGGTATGAAAGAATTATTTAGGAAACGGGCGAAGACACCGACCACACGCGAATAAATATATATTGACGTTTCAACCTCTACAACAAGAGCCTTGTTCACAATCCTGGAACCAGGAAGGAAGGTTGTAAAACAAGGCTGCCTTTCTGGGCATGGAAACATCAAAGCGTTTATATTCTCTTGTGGTTGGCGTCCTCGCCTTTTTATTCAATACGCATGTGTAAGTCACCCTTTTAGAGGAGGGAGGGGGGTTGAAACCCTTTCCCTCCTGGCCACACCAGTGATGCAGGGTTTGAACCTGTGAGTGCGTGCGCAGTAATATAGTTTTCGATATAAGCCCTAGAGGGGACTCTGGTGCTAGTGTCGCAACATACAGCGCTTGATAAAACGTGGGATTGATGGGTAGTACATAGATTAATTTATTCTTTGTTCTTTAGGCTTCATTTGGCTTTGCAAGGCCTGAATTTGCTTTGACGCAAGAAGAAGTTCAGCAAAAGTTCAACAGTCACACTTCACCTCCTCCACCTTTCATAGACTCACCAATTATAATCACATCACAATATTCACAAAGGTACATTATTTTATTCGAAAGAAAAAAAAAGACAAACAATGAACAAAAACCACAAGTGCGTTGGAAGCCCGAAATCACGAGTACTGGGCGAATCCGTGTACTGCCCACTAATCTCATGGTGTATGAATGATCGCAGCGCCAGAATTCCCCCTGGTTAATTTTACGAAACTCAATGTGCACAACACCCGCCACGGTGGTCCAGCGGCTATGGCACTCGAATGCTGACCCGCAGGTCGCGGGTTCGAATCCCGGCTGCATTTTTGATGAAGGAGAAAATGCTCAAGGCCCATGTGCTGAGATTCGGGTGCGTTTTGAAGAACCTCAAATGGTCAAAATTTTCGGAGCCCTTCACTACGGCGTCTCTCGTAATTGCATGTTTGTTTTGGGACGTGAGAGAGAGAGATAAATAGAGAGGAAAGGCAGGGAGGTTAACCAAGCTTGGCTCGGTTGGCTACCCTACACTTGTGGTGCGGGAAAAGGGGAATAATAGAACGAAAAGAGACAGAAAAGAAGAGGAGTAAGAAATTCCCGAAATAATATTACTATCAAAGTGAACGGTCACTCAGTTGGTTCAGCGAGCAGGATTCGCCTTCCGGACCACATACTCACTGCTTTCAATCTTCATCGTGCATATCTGGGTGTCGTGGGGGTACGTCTCAAACTTCATGGCGCACGACAGCAAGAGGGTCAACCTGCGCAGAGCCATGATGATCTCAGCAATCGAACAGGCACGCGGTAAAGGGCAAAGAAGGTTATTCGATTCTAAAATGCAGTCCTCAGAAGGGCTGAGCTGCAAAATTTTCAGTTGTCACTGAAGTATACCCAGAGCAAATATCACGACGAGCTGGGTAACAAGTGAGACATACATCATGAATAATTGCAGGGAAAAAGACAGTATTTTTTTATTTATGAATTAATTAATGAAGTATGGTTTGCTACATTAGCTGACAGCCTTGGTAACGCATCTAGCATTAGAAATTTTTTGAGTTACAAACAGCGTTTGCATGTGTGCAATACGGGGGAGCCTAATTGTCTATTGTGTTTAAAATATTGTGTTAAATGACATTATTAGCTAAAATAACGGCAGGAAATTCGGTAACAACGCAGTCTCACATAGTACGAGTAGGACCGATTATAAAAGGAAATCTATATATAAAGTCAATGTGCACAAGCTTGGCAGAATATAACTACGACGCGAAAAGCAGCAAAGAAAAAGAATATACAAAAATTTGTTTCTTTCAAAGCACCTGAAGTGAATATACTAAGAATATATATAAAAATAGGTGTCCATTCGTTTACTACCAACAAATGGTATAGAAGGAGGTAAATTGGGCCTCATGCTTTCAAAGGAACGAACTTGCATTCTTCTGAAAATTGAGTGGTGAGTAATGTTTCTGCAGAAAAGCCTCATCTCAAAAAGCAAGATCACTAAAACTGAAAAAATGGCTATGATTGTGTCTATGAAGCTTTAGTGCGTGCGCTTCATCACGCCTCCTTCAATTTAAACTGCAAAACGGTTTCCTTCGGGGCGTTAGTACAAACATACCACCTCATAAAAGCGGGCGCAGAGCACCAACAGGTTTTTAAGACATTTGTTGTTGACTCAGCGTTGCTGGCTAGATAAATATTGACTCGTGACCAGCCGCAGGCGCATGTATTCACTGTCAGTTGTTAAAAAAATGTATAAAGATGTTACGCCTAGCTTCTTTCGCAATCGTGTGTTGCCATGGGGTTTGCGCATGGCGTTCAATTTCAACAGCGAGACGCACTACAGGATAGTTCAGGTTGTTAGCAATCGCATGGTCTGTTGTGAAGTTTGTGGATACAGGTGCCGAAAAGTGTCGCGCATAATATATAGTCAGACATGCGAAGAAAATTTTGTTGTTTTGAAATGCGCATATGTAGTACACATCAGAGTCTTTACACCAATATGATAATGAATAACGCCGCTAACGCCGCACCGAGAAGCCACGATCGTTTGTTTTTTTCAACCACCTAGTTTACCTTCTTGAAGCTGTTGCACAGCCACCCAGATTTTTACAACTGTGCGCGGCGGTGGCTTTTCCATCTGTCAGCGCCGTATGATTGAACGAAGTGGCAAAAAGTGGTGTTGTGGGCCTGCGTTTGTGAACTTGCACTTGCCCGCAATTCAGCCAGTCACAGTGCAGACGTTTTGCGAATTCGGCCTTTGAATTCTGCAAATCTTTTTTTTTTTTTGGTGCAACCACAATTGCGGTATTTTTTTTCCTCTTAGTTCGGCGCCACAAAATGTGGGTCTTTCCGTGACAATGCACACTCTGTAAGCACCTCACTCACCGTATCTGGTTTCAAGTCTGCCAAAACACGCATAGCGAGTATAGCGGAAAATTTTATAGCGTGTCAGCAGTTTGTTAGTGCTCTCATGCGCGCGAAAATGCGCGCCACCTGTAAACCGGTCAGTGTACTTTTCAATTCTCTTAGTTTAATGCAGCGCAACTTTATTACAGGCAGCAGCATGCATTTCTTAGCAGCGACGGACGCGTTTGCAGTGTGTAAACGACCCGCACGAACATAATGAGCGGAATCCTCAGATACGCGGTGAATTCTCTTCGGCGTTCTGCACTCCGACTGCAAACACGCCTGTGCCACTATCGCGGGACACTCATCGAGCGAACGAATTCCTCGGTGAGTTTGAGCGAGGAGACTCGGGAGGTTCTCTTTAGAATTTTTTTTTCTTATTTGAGGTTCAGAATATGTCCTCCCAACATAGCGTGACGGAGGTGGGACGAATAATGCAAACGCAGTATTTTTGCCTGTTTAGCGGGAGGAACTGTCGCGAGTGGCTTATAAGACCACTAATGAATGTCTCAATGCTAATGCACTACATTAACTATGGCGATGTAGTGTAGGCGAGAACTTTGTGGCGATGCGTTCGGGCATTAGGGAATTTCGCCGTTGGATTCGGGCGTGCATGGGGTGCGAATCGAACAGCTGAATGTATCGCGAAATAGTTCAGGTTGTTAGCAATCGCAAGGTCGTTTGAGAACTTAGTGGTTGCACGTGCACAAAAGGATCATGCGTAGTAAAACGTATGAAGAAAATTTTGTTTTTTTTTTAAATGCGTATAAATAGTAACCATGAGACTATTTACAGCGATCTCATCCTGAATAGTGCCACACTGAGAAGCACCGATCTTTTGTTTTTTACTACCTAGGTTACCTTGATGAAACTGGCACACATCCACCCAAATTTTCACTATCGTGAGCAGCAGCGACTCTTCTGTCTGTCAACGCCACATGATGAAATGAAGTGGCAAAATTTGTGTTGTGCGCCGGCGCTTGATAGCTTGCACTTGCCCACACTTAGCCAGACACAGTGCCGAAGTTCTGCCAATTCAGCCTTGGAATTCTGCGAGTTTGTTCGTTGTTTTTTTTTTCTGGCGCATGCGCATTCGCGGTTTTTCTCTTAGTAGCGTCGACTTCCTTTCCATGACAGGGCACACATTAAACTCTGTAAACACGGCACGTGCCATATCTCGTTTGAAGTCCGGAAAAGCAAGCACAGCGAGTTTATTCGAAAATTTCGTAGCGTGTCGGCAGTTTGCCAGTGCTCTCGTGCACGCGAGAATGCGTGCCACGTCTGTCGGTGCGTATACATTAAAACTATCCTAGCTTAACGTAGCTTAACCTTATTACACATATACAGCAAGATGCATTCCTTAGAAGCCACGGGTACGCTTGCGGTGTGTAAACGACCCTCACGAACAGAATGCGTGGAATCCACAGATTCGCGGCGTAACATAACATCGTCGTCTCTCTTCTGCGTTCACCACTCCGACAGCAAACACGCCTGCCTCGCTATCGCGGGACACTTATCAAGCGAACGAATTCCTCGGTGAGTGTGAGCGAAGAGAAGAACTGGGTTTTCTGGAACTCAGCACGTGGGATTCTTTTTTGCATTTTTTTTCTTATTTGGGTTTCAGAATATGTCCTCACTACATAGCGTGCCAGAGGTGGGTCAAAATATGCAAACGCAGTATTTGTGCCCGCCTAGAGGGAGCAGCTGTCGCGAATGCCGTATAAGGCCACTAATGTCTCGCGGCTAATGCACTACCCGTGCTGCGGCGATGTGGTGGAGGCCGGAACTTTGTGACGGTGCGTCATCTCTCAAAGGCACTCAGTGGTGACAGTGGGGTACCTCTTTTGTTGAATATTTCTCGGGGTTAGAGCGAAGGCCCAGAGAAGCACTTTGCGATGCCAGGAAGCGTATAGATTAAATAAAGAAATTCACTTGGTAGGGTTCGCAAGAAGAGTTGGGAAGAGTTTTACTCTCTGCGGCACTTCAAAGCGAACGCGTGCTACGTACATTGCAAAATATTAAGCTTGGCAATTTCAGAGGAGGCTTCGTTCAAAGCCTAACTATCCGCAGTGTTGAAGGCACGCATTAGATTACTTTAGGCCTTCTGAGTCAATTACATCGCTTCTCCTGTCCCTTGAAGCCTTCTACACGTTAAGTGCTGCTGTAAACCTCCATTTCCCTCCCCCCCCCCCCCCTCTTTTACCAAGCGACGATGCAGTGCGATGTTCTGATCATGTAAACAAAGTGATGACGTCACAATGACGTCGTCACATGAAGTCACTAGTAACTTTACAAGTATCTGTGACCTCTGACGTCAGGGGACGGAGTCATAATGACGTCATCAAATGTCGTTCGAAGATAACGTTACGAATTTCCATGATGTGTGAAGAAAAATCTGTGAACAGGGGTTGTGTCGAGCCGACGTTTAGACACAACATCTGTGTATGGATTTTTCATCGCAAGCTTCCATATTCACTCCACTGCCATTTTTTTTTTGGGGGGGGGGGGGGGATGACCTGTGACGGAATTTGAATGTTACTTGATTACGTCACATGACGTAAGCAGTGACACAAGCCACTCAGGTTTTCGCCCCACTTCATTAACCTGCCGTGTTCTTCTCAAGAGGCCACTCAGCAATACAGTTAGGAATGTATTGCGGGGCGACTTTCTGCTTGGTCGGAATATGAAAGTAGAGCACTAAAAGGCTACTTCTCCCGTATAGTTGAATCTTGTGTCCAGTCGTTTCACGTTCTACTTTTATATTTATACGCTTGAGGATTCTACCTTATTAAAAATAAAAGTTTATCTAAAAAATAAAAGTTTATCCAAAAAATAAAAGTTTATCCAATCCAATCTATTAAAGGAACCGGGTCCCCGCGCAACGGGTTGGGAGTCCTCCAGGCAGAGTAAGCTTCAGCACTGGGGCGACGCGTCACAGCCCCTCGAAGCCCACCTGTACCCTGTTTATCTACCGGTGGGTGGCCGGCTGGCACTGGGGATCGAACCCCGCACCTCCCGTAGTTAAGTGAACGCGTACGCGCAATGCCACAGCTACGCTACCTTATTAAAGGAAACGTAATGTTTTGCCGTCGGTGAACCTCGTAGACAATGACAAAATAATGGGAAAACTTAACGAAAAGAGTGTGTACTTCAGGCGCTGCACGAGGTTAAAGGTGAAACAAACTCGCTGGGTTCCGAATGCATTCATTTCAGACCACTGGAAGGCGGCAGGCATCTTTTTTTTTTCAACTGAGCCAATTTATTATTCAGGCCCCACCACGCTTTGAAAGATTTCTGCACCTAAGGTGGTTTCACACTGCCTCTAAGGTTTGAGGCACCTCGCGTGCCTGGCATTGCCTCCATGGTCGGGTCATCTTTGACCAAGTAGCGATACCACGTTATGACATCAGCATGCGACATTATGAGGTGTGTGTCCCTGTGTCCTCGTTAGGACATCGTAACAAAGTGACAAAATTCGACAATCTGAAATGTCAGGTTGACGTCATGTGTTGTATTTCATCTTATTGTGATTTTTCTCACCACCCGTACGTCTCTGATGCCACGGGACGGAAAATGCCACTGACACGGGGAACTAGACGCCTTATCCCAGACACCTCACACTAGATGCCTCATAATTGTCTAAGGCTTTCACCGGTGGGTAAGCCCTCTTGTTGAATTTTCTTGTGTATGACTCAACGGGAAAGCCACTACATGGAAATTGCAAGGGCACATGGAATATTCCACGCTCGTCAAACGAAACGCGATAGAAGGGTCTTCTTTTGCATCCGTTTTTTTTTTTTTACCTTTTGCGCACTCCATCACAACGTTCAGCCATTTTCACTTCTGCTGTAAACTTCTGCTCTTGTTGGCAGCAAGAACGAGGTTTTCTTGACATGCATATGCGTTGTGGCAAATATTTTTATTCACAGTACCAGAGAAGTCTTAGCTCAGCACTTTATACGTTCCTACACGTTTCATGGAGGCACGTTTGTTTCATCGCGACATCTACTACTCGCTTTTCAATATGATGTTCACGAAGTGAACTTGAAAGAAACGGTCCTCTGCAATGTTATTTTCTAAGTTTGTTTGAGTGGGCTGATGATGATGATGAAAACCTCATTTGCGTCCAGAGAATACGCAAAGGAAACTCCGTGCCACTAGGCTAGTGTTGCCGTAGGGATCGCAAAGCGTAGCTTGGCTGCCGAATTCGCGAGCACTGTTGATGGCTAAGGTTTGGTCCTTGAGTTTGGAGCTGCGCAACAGCGCTGCTCAACTGTCTCCTCTGAAGTTGTAGCTGATGACTTCAAATACTGAAAACACGTTTGAATGTTGCTAGTTGTCCATAGTGTTCTTTTCTTTACCTATGCATCTTTGTTTTTGGGTAAACTTTTTTGTTTTGGACGGGGTGGGGAGCTGAAGAATTGATGAAAGTGAAGTAACCAAGGTTGTGTAAAGCTCAGTCCAGCAGGATGCCTGTTAGAACAGGCAGAACAGGCAAATGCCTTGCCGGCGTTACTCACTTGACCATGTAGAGGATGCGTCGGTCGGCGTACAGCCATATGTAGTGATTCGGGATGGTCATCTCTTGGAAGGTGACGCCCTTGGCGTTCTTGAAGAAGGTGTCCGGCCTCCACATTCGCTGCAACCAGCTGACCGGCAGGAGCCGGTACTTGGCCGTCATGTTGCGCGGTAGCCGCAGCCTGTGGTCGCGCCACGTCTGGGACATGAAGATGTCAGCCACGTACGTCTGCATGGGAATGGTGCATGAATGTCACCATCCACGCACGAAGTATGATGAACTGTATGGTGAATGTGTCTCAATGGCGTCGAATAATTCCAATGCACCCAGTATAACGTTCCAAGAAAGGAAATTTAGGACTGCGTTTTTTATGTGTTTCAGTTTCATGTATGTCAATAAATGTTTAATCATTTTGCTGTCAGTCCTGTTTTATTTTTGCGTAAATGAAAGAAACCATTCTATTCCATCGTACGTGTGCGCGCTTAGTTTTTGGTTTTATTAATTTCTAGAAAAAAATAACACTATCGGTGTTGCTACTGAAACAATACACGTCGTGCGACCCGCAGAACATCACGGTGCTGTCGTGGAAGCTATTGGCTACACTCATACGCAGTAAACTGAGGTTAAGTCAAAATGCAAAAAAAAAAAGTTCAACTCATTCAATTTGCACCTTCATTGCACAAGACAACACAAGAACCATAAGCACGTTGCGCACACAGAAATAGGCACAACAGCTGAAGGAGTTATATCGAATATTCCCAAATAAGGGCAGTACGGCAATTTATTTCGACCTTCCAGTGAGTTAAACAGCAGAGCTGTAGAGTGTAATACAACCGAGCAACACGGCAGCTTTTTGGAAGTCTTACTTTCGATAGTGGCATGAGAGATTGTATTTGCTTCTTGAATGAACTAGTTGAAAGGACGAAAGAGAGAAGTAGCATGAATGGCTAGTTGTTGTCGCATATGCGAGCACTCTATTTTATCCTCCGTCTTTCTGACTGCTTCATTCCTTCAGCGTTATTGGCCAATTGACCCAGCCCTCAAATGTACTATCAATATTCGCTGTGTCACTCTGTTCTATATGGATAATTACAAATCAATTACCACTGCTGTGACAGAAAATTGTTACAACACCAGGAATTGTCCATTTCTGGCTGTCTCTGCATGCGTGTGTGCCCATGTATGCGTGCGCATGTGTATATCCGCGCGTATTGATGTGTGTCCATTGTGCATGTGTATATACGTGTGTGCGTATGTCTTCATGCTTGTGCGTGTGTACCTGCAGGCGTGTTTTATTGTGTGTAAGTGCGTGTGCGCGCGTGCATCAATGTGTGCATGCGTGTGTGTGAAAGTAGACCTGCTTGCGTGTCTGCATATCTGTACATGAATGTGTCTGTTTGCAAGTATGTGCGAATGGTGGCACATGTGTATGTGTGTGTGTGTGTGAATGTGTTTTTGTGTTTCCGTGCATGTCTAGGCTTTTGTGAGTGCTAGTTGTGAGCCTGTTAAAGAATTCCAGCTGGTAGAAATTTCCGGAGCCCTCCACTACCGCGTCTCTCATAATCATATGGATGTTTTGGGACGTTAGACCCCACATATCAATCAATCAATCTTGTGAGTCTGGGAGTGCGTCCTGCGTGTGCCTTGAAGTTAACGTTTTTTTTTTTTTTAACAGCAAAGCTGTTCAAAGCTCGCGTCAAATGTTGGGATCAAAATTGTCATTATCTATGAGCCAGCGCACGCTCTTTTTGTTCTCCTCTCCATCTTTGCTCCTAAAACACGTTTGCGGATTGGTGCGGTGCATGGCAAGAGTGAAGCACAAAGTGAAGGAGAGGTGTGGGGTTGAAGAGAAGGGCAAAAAAAAAGAGAGAGAAAGAAACAAAGGGACAGATATAAAGAAAGAGAAAATGTTGACAAAAATTATCATGAGGTGGCAGGATTCAAGTCAGCGTAACCACGATTCGTATGCGAGAGTCTTAATCACACGGCTACCTAGGCCCGCTATCGAAATAATGCGCAGCCTCTTATAGTATCGCATAGAGGGGCCAGAGAGGGACAGTGAGGTTAAAGAAGACGCAAAATAGGACAGGAGAGAAAAAATCACAGCGTATAAATAATGAGAAAAGAAGAAATGTAGCAAGAGAAAGAGAGAAAACTTAAAGAAGAGAGCTGAAAATAAAACACAGGATATAGGACAGAAATAAAGCGAAAGTGAGAGACAATAGACATGTAGGGAGACAAAACTACAAAAAAATGAGATTGAATAAAAGGGAGATAAAATTAGAAACAGAGATAATCAGACAGAAGCTCAGTAACAACAGAAACAAATATTTACAACATCTCCCGCTGAAGGGAAGCATAGATGCGAAGCAGCGGGCGCTAACGTTTACATTGGCAATGATGTTGGCGCTGACGCTCATTGCGGCGTTGCGCAGGAGAGACACCTGGGGAGACACAAAGCACACAGAGATGAACCGGTGTTTCCTATTGGAACATGCCAATCGCTCCTAATCGGCAATAAGAGACGGAAGAACTCCGATTGAACACAAAGGCCCGCAATCCGCTTTTCCTTAGTGTGCAGGCTGCGAATTTTTATTGTTCGACAAGGCACGGAATAAATATCTCACTGGCACTATTTTGGAGGCCAAGATCCAGTGCCTATAACACACACACGGGGGGGGGGGGAGTTGCTAGTGAACGGTTGTGTAGCGCAAGCAGTCAGTGTTTTAAAATCAAGAAACTCGGAAGCAGATGCTGCTTACGTCGGCGTTTCGAGTCGGGAGAGAAGCAGCGTTCGCGCATGCATAGTAAGGGTGATCACGCCGCAAGCTGGATCACACTCGATTCTAAGCTGCTTCACATCTAAAAACTAAAACAGAACAGAGACATCCGGAAAGCTCTATAAAACATATAGAGAAGTGAAAAAATAGGTTGCCTAAACTTGGTGACTAAACCGTGCTTCGTTGTGCCAAGCTTTGCGTGACTTAGTGCAAACTTGCCCCATTTTGTTTCAATATTGACACTTGTAAACGCGGGGGTAGTAATATAAAAAGAGGTCTCACAGTTGGCAGCTGCAGCACATTAAATAATAATTTCGCCTCACAATTTTGACGATGTTTCTTCGAGCTGTCTGTCAGAAGATGAAAAATATATCCAATTATATTCTGTGCTAGTTATGAACGGTACACAATGTTCAGACATACTGGAAAAAAGTGATTTCATGTTAACAGAGACTTCGTACCACTCAGCCAGCATGATCAACATTTCAGCAGCAAAGTAAGCAATGCCGCTTGATAAACGCGGCTGTTGCGTATTTCTCCTTCATTAAGCCAGGAACTATGACGAAGGATTGAAATGCTAAGCAAAGTTACATTATTTCATTGTGAAGTATGGCTCGCTCAGAAATAAACAGAGATGGATGAATTTACAACTTCTATAGTTGAAACTCTTCACTCCATAGAAATCAAACATCTATTTCAAAAACAATTCCATGGGACGTAATTCTTTGTTTTCATAACATAAGTTCGACGAATGATGCCTACGAGCATAATGGGCGGTTGCGAATATGATCACAAGTGAAAGACATTTTTTTTTTCGCTATTGCTAACCGAAAGGAGCACGTTGTTACATCACTCTAAATATCACCACGGCTTCACGAAATATTGACGTACCTAACATTACCGAGCTTACTGAACTGAAATCTAATATTATTGCCTACATGTATAGGGCTCAATTTGTTTTCTCCACAATACTATATTTTTAATCATCACTTGAGGAAAGCACAAAAAGCATATACAGGTGAACACAGTCACAATGAGTGAAAGCGTTGCGTAACTGTCGTCTGAGATTAAAAAGTGTTGGATCAGATGATGGGATATGTCGCTTCCTTTCTTTGCAAAGATTGCCTTATTTACTCGTATTGGAAAAACTACAACTGTGCTTCTATACTCAACTATTTGTGCGTATCCGCCAGTTTTCACAAAACAAAAGGGAGGATATTGAATTTTGACATACGGACATTATCTCCAACACTCTTGTTCGTATCATTGTCTGTTATGTCTTGTTAATATTGTTCTTTAACACAAGTATTCTAGCGACTGTATTTACGCAAAGTTTTATTCACCACGCGAAGTAAATGTAACGTAAATGCGAAGAAAGAAAAGTGAACGAAAACACAACTTGTCCTGGGATGGGTCCACGACAAGTTATCTTGTGTTTAAGGGGTGCTTTGTCTTGTACCGGAGTAAGCAGGATGTCCTCTAAGTAATATGCATCAAAGATGTGCAAATCAGCTGCCAGACGGTCACGTAAAGTTTCATTGTGTAGGGGTCAGCTGAAGAGGCTTGCAAAAAATGAGATGACATAACGTGCGACTCATTCAGACGAATCTGAGACAATCGGATGCGCCAGTTTGTTGCTGTACGCAAGAAACAATGAAGTAGATTCCAGTTTTCTGTCAAAATTTACTCGCGGAAGATGTTGGATGCATTTATCTCAGAAGTGCCTTAAAAATATAATTGAGAACTTTGTATTTGACTTCATGTAATATAGCCCAAAGTTGAATGTCACGCTTAAGCATAATCATCTAGAGAGAGAGAGAATAAAATGAGGGAAAGACAGAAAGGTTGACCAGAAATTGGAGCATCCTGTTTGCTATTCTGCGCTAAGAGAAAGGGAAATGGAGAATAAAAAAGAGAAAAAAAGCGAAGGGCGACATAGACGCGCCAAAGAGAAAAAAAAGTGAGCTGGGATACTATAGCCTACTAAATAGGCCACTACCACGCAAAAGGTTCTATAAGGCCTTCACTGATTTTCTGTGCGAAGACCGATGGTGTCGCTTTTCAAGCAGTGACTGTTCCGACAAGGGTATGTCGTCAAGGCAAGCTAACGCAGAAGCTAACTGCCATCTTTGCACGCTGTAACAAGGGCAGTGACAGAGAACGAGCTCTATCGTTTCACCGCTGCCGCAAGGATCGCAAGCCGCACTGTCTTCCACACCGAATCGGAAGGCGAAAGCTTTGGTGAAAGCGACACCAGGCCACAGTCGACAAAGCACCGTTGTCTCAAGTCGAGAGAGTCCGGGCGGAGGCCGGAATAGACGAGACGGGTTCAAATTGTGAACGCATGGGTTGTATTCCCGAAGCCATAGGTTGAAATCAAGCAGATCATTTTTTTAAATATTTGCAGCTATCCCAAAGATCGTACAAATCTTTTCACCTACCTCAAACGCAAATTCTTGGTTCCAAACCACCGATACCGAGAATAGCAGCAACGCTAGGCTTTCTGCATAATGAACTCTTTATTGCTATGGCGATAGTAAATAAACTAGTAAATAATTCATGTTAGCAGGAAAAACTACACCCTGAAACCTATTCTCGCGTTGAGCGTTTCCTCTGCGTGTCAGAGGGAGAGCATGCAATGCTGAACAAGGAAGTTATTGACCTAAGTAACGTCTGCCGGCATTTCGACTTTATAATTTGACGTTCCCTTTGTTTGTTCTTTGTGCATCACATCCCATCAGTTGTCGTGTAACGTAGTGAGTCGATTAGTAAGGATATACTTACCATTGATCCTTCGTCGATAGAGTCCAAGCTGAGAACTGTGACGTGGAAGCTGACCACGGTAGGTTTCCCTGTGCAAAAGAGAGATAGCGTTACGTCGAAAGTGGAAGCTGAACAAAAAATTAGAAAAATTAGGCTGCACTTTCTTACCTGGTAAAAATCATTCGGTTTATTAATATCAATTCTGGAATGAAGACTAATACCTACAACATAACTGCCACACTATTTCGCTGCATGACGCAATATTTGCAAGCTGTAGTTTAAAGGCTGAGACGCAACTGCTAGCACAAAAAAATACCTATGTTGGCATGCCTATACACTAAACAGGCTCAGGCGTTGTCGGTGTACCAGTCTCGCATTTTATCGTAGCAGTCAACACATTCAATACTGTAGATAAGCTGATTTAAATTTATGCGTCCGACTGGGAACAGCCGTGCTGAAATTCTGAATCCACCAACCTCCCCCTTCTTGGAAGCACTACACGAGATGTTTTTTCCTATCGAGAGCATGGCGACACACTGATGGGTTAATACAAGGCAATCATGCATGTCGTTCAACTTAAGACGCTTTTACTTCGATACTTAGATTATATATATCAGGTTCACTTTTTCGCGAAATCACTATGACTTGAGACATAACCGCGAACAGTCAATGACCAAATGAACATCAAACACCCTGTGCTGCTTGTCAGTGCAACAACTATTCCTCTTTGATTTAGAATGCTGCGTATCACTGTGTGTAGGTTATATGAATGGCATTGAAAACCGCGTTTACTAACAGTTCTTTCCTGTATTCATATGAGTGCAATAATTCAATTTTGGCACGTCACTAATAATATTTGCAACTACGAATAAAAAATTACTAAGCAAAGGCAAAGAAAAAAGGGAGAAGTGAAACAATACGACTCGTTATTAAGGATGAAAATATTCAGCAAAACAGTCTTTGCTACACAAAAATTGTTGCATTTGGGACTTTGTTAGCTAGAGAAATGTCAAGAAACACTAACTGAAAAATAAAAACAAGACATTCTTAGCATAAGGAGTAGTCGAGGCAACGCTAGTCAACATCCCCCACCTATCATTGACCCTGGCAACATTTACTAATCATTTAGCCGAATCAGTGATCATGAGCGAGTGCAAAGTGGTGCCGTTAAGCTGCTGGTAAATATGGTAATTGGAGCACTACTGGCGTACACTAGGCTATCGTTTTTCATAAAAAAATCAAAAGAAACATGTGGAGTACCATTGGATATAGCAGTGAAAGCCTCACCGTTCTCTTTTGGTGGATCAAGACTGTCGTACTCGGAAGGATTCTCGGGTAGAATTGATTCGAAATCTAAAGGTTCTTGCCTGCAACAAAAATAACAGTGGTTACGATCAGTGAATGGCCGCATCGAAGAGCGTTGCCTTCTATGCTTTATGACGACTCTTGAATGTGAAAGTACGTCAGTGAGTCCTAAACAACATATGTCACAAAAAAAAAGAACATTAGCAAGCTGCCAATAGAGAAATTCTCAAACTTTCTGAAAATATGTGTGCACCGGGCGTTTGCTTCCTTTATTTGATAATCTCTATAATGCTTTTGGAATACACTGCTTTAGCGCAAAGCAGATTGCAGGTTTGCTTATGCGCTTTAATCAAGACGCTTGCTATACTTTCATAAATAATAAACACATTAACGACTTTAAGGACAGATACTTTGAGAGTTGGGCAAAAAGTGAAGACACGTGAACCCGTGCCTCTTTCTAGAAGTCATCATAATAAAGCTGCGTTCGCTCGTGCAAATTTCGCATCTGCAGACGAACAAGTAACGTAACTTATCGCTGTTTCTAAAGAAAACATGTGTAAGTACAGCTACTGCATTTCAGCAGCACTAACATGTGGGGTACGTGTGAGGTACGTACATGTGGACTGACATTCGGCTTACAGGACAAGGACGCTCGAGAAAATGAGCGAACGTACAAAAGAACTGATAGGCGTCACATTAAATGGCAGGAAGACAGAAGACTTCTAACAGACTAGTCGATATTCTTGCTGCCAATAGGAAAGGAAAAGTCAGCTGGGCTTGTCGCGTAATGTGAAGCATGGACAACCAACGGTAAGTCAGAGTGACTGAATAGATATACCAAGAGGTGAGAAAAGTAACCGAGGGTGAAAGAAAGCTTGTGGTGGCTATGCCATTGAGAACCGACGAGGCCCTCAATTGAATCAACTCACTCTCAAAAGTTCTGGGTTAAAGGCTATTCGAAGAGGCTCTCGTCATTGAGTAATTGGCATGTAATAGGCTGATAATGAAGACTATAGATTAACTGTGCCTTTCTTTGCCTGATGTTGATTGCATTGGCGCAAGGTATGTCGCGAAGATTGAGTTTGTTGGCGAAAGCTGGCGATCATGAACGAAACGTTGTTGTCGATCTAAGGGTACTGAGGCGCCTAGGACGAATGCGATTTCAAACACGGGGCGAAAATAAGCCGAAATCAAACTTAACCGGACATCGACAGCCGAGTCATCGTTCAGTGAATCTTTTTATTCTCGATTGGACGAAACAAAGTACTTTCTTGTGTGAATGTGCGTCGCTATGCCTCCTTCTTCTATTTAGTCGTCTACTTTGCTGCGCAACCCAAGTTTTCCTGAAAATCAAGTTTCAAACTCAGCTTGGAAAACAACCGATCTGTCATTCGTCCAGTAGTTTTCTAGATGACTGCAAAAAGTCTTTCGCTTGTATGTGCCCCACTGCATGTCGCAACTCTGGGACACACACACACACACACAAAAAATGGCCTGCATGATCTTTTCGACTTTCTGGCTTCGCAAGCAGTCACGTTAAAATTTATCCCCATAACTCTTATACACTTAATTTATCTATTCCTGCTTTGTCACATCACGTTAAATTTCTGAGCTATAATGAACAAAGTTTCCTTACGTAGGAACACTTGCTACTTGGTAAGCGACTGAAATAAAAGGCTTGGATTAGCCTAACGAATTCCAGCCCGAACACATTTTGGTACTTCTTGTGCCATGTGTGATATGTTTTATGAAATCCTCATGCTAGGTTCAGGTCCCGGTGATATATATGAAAGATTTGCATTCAAACTGCCTTCATTATTCTGATGCAGCTTTTTAACGATGTCTTCAAGTAACGATCATAGCGTCGAGCAAAGCTTTAACAACAAAAACGTAATACTGAAATTAGCTAGCCGCTTGATGGGTCTTAACGGAAAACAGGCCTGCAATAAGAGACAGGACGTAGCGATTGTGGCAGGGGTTAAAGTATAACGGCAATTCATGCTAATACCGTTCACTGCACTTCGCTACAACTACAAAACCGTACACGGGGAGTTATTGCAGTGAAGACTACGGGGCCGAATGCAATACGTGCACAAGGCGTATAAAGGACCTTTAAAGAGACGACCGATTTCTCTCGTACCAGGAAATTACACAATCACAGTGCGTGAAACACTAATATTGCCCGCAGAAGATGGTCGACTATCCAGAAAATGACGATAAAAATAGACACTCGCACTGACAACATAGATATTTGCACCGTTGCGCAGTACTGACAATTATTTAGAGTGGAAAATAGGTACCCTCATGTTCTAACAAAGCCAATGCATTTGCGCGGGAAGTTTTTCAAAGTCTTGTAGATAGCGCAAGAGGAGAAAAAAATTCGGTAGGTTCCACGTACCTAGAAAATCGACGTTATGGGAAGCATGTGAAGGGAGGGTAACGTTGTGGCAATTTTATATTGAGCAACGCGACATAAAATGACGCTAATAGTATGTGCAAAATATGTTTATGTACATATCTAAATATAAGTAAAAATTTATGTACAAAAGTTGCGCGCATACACATATAAAAAACAGTTGCAGATGCTTACATAACCAGTTGTTAGCACTTGTGCAACAATGCCAAAAGGAAAATGGGCATCTGCAACAGCAGAAGCGATAAGCTGATATGTAGTGCTGGTGCTCACGAAGATGGACACTGCTGGACACTGCTGCGTAACTCATCTTCAGTGAATGCCACCTAACTATCATTGACGTTAGCCCGACGTGACGGCTGTGTGACAGGAGTACATATGTAATATTTATAAAATTGGCTATTCCCCCTTCCCCCTTCTCCCCCTCCCCGCACTGCAACCAGAATTGGCATTTCACAAACATTACGGTCTACTTGAAAGGTGGTTACGAGACCCCACCTAATTGGCTCTGTGGTAGAATACTTTTTTGTCACGCAGAACGCTCGAGTTCGATTCATGCTGAGAACATCATATTTATTTAATGAGTTGATTGTGTCAACGTTTCCGATGTCAGATTTTTAGACACCAACTCGTTAAAATTACCCATGTGTGTTCTTGACGTTTCTGAGTAGATGATAAGTTTCAGTCATCTGTGACACATACCCGCGTACCAGTGGCACATGCGCGCCTGCAGGCATCTGCCACTGTTTAACGGGAAGTGTATGACAACGCACGTGACGGGATCGTCACAATATTCAAGTCTTTACTAACGCGTCATATTTGTCGAACCATCATGTTCTCTTATACTAATTTCGATTTACCCCAAGGTGAGGAGGTGATCACGAGCACACCAAGACGTACGTGGTAGGTAGGTAGGTAGGTAGGTAGGTAGGTAGGTAGGTAGGTAGGTAGGTAGGTAGGTAGGTAGGTAGGTAGGTAGGTAGGTAGGTAGGTAGGTAGGTAGGTAGGTAGGTAGGTAGGTAGGTAGGTAGGTAGGTAGGTAGGTAGGTAGGTAGGTAGGTAGGTAGGTAGGTAGGTAGGTAGGTAGGTAGGTAGGTAGGTAGGTAGGTAGGTAGGTAGGTAGGTAGGTAGGTAGGTAGGTAGGTAGGTAGGTAGGTAGGTAGGTAGGTAGGTAGGTAGGTAGGTAGGTAGGTAGGTAGGTAGGTAGGTAGGTAGGTAGGTAGGTAGGTAGGTAGGTAGGTAGGTAGGTAGGTAGGTAGGTAGGTAGGTAGGTAGGTAGGTAGGTAGGTAGGTAGGTAGGTAGGTAGGTAGGTAGGTAGGTAGGTAGGTAGGTAGGTAGGTAGGTAGGTAGGTAGGTAGGTAGGTAGGTAGGTAGGTAGGTAGGTTAGGTAGGTAGGTAGGTAGGTAGGTAGGTAGGTAGGTAGGTAGGTAGGTAGGCAGGCAGGCAGGCAGGCAGGCAGGCAGGCAGGCAGGCAGGCAGGCAGGCAGGCAGGCAGGTAGATAGATAGATAGATAGATAGATAGATAGATAGATAGATAGATAGATAGATAGATAGATAGATAGATAGATAGATAGATAGATAGATAGATAGATAGATAGGTGCCAGAAGTGCATGCGGTGCGCAAAGAAATGCTCCGAATTCAAAAATGTATGCCCTACCCATGATGTCCAAATGATATTCAGGTGCCGAGAACTTTGTGTGCAATTCGAAATTGAAAAATTTTTGTTCAAGTTATATGCTAACAACGAATCTCAAAGGTAAGCCACGTGCAAAAAGACTCGTCAGGAGTTCAGTCATCAGTATAAACATACACCTCAGTGCGCCGCCAAAAGAGCAGCGCGTTAATGCTTGATGAAAGGTTATTGAAACTTACCTTGTTTGTTTCACGCTTAGGCAGAGCATACATTGAAGCAGGGTGGCACGCAAGCATCTCATAGCGATGCTAACCTCTGGCCGGTTCCATTTGCCCCACGAATGTGGCGCCCTGCGAACATAAAACGTACATTTAATTTGCTGTTCAATGATTGCAAGCAGGTGCAACGAAAGGCAAATGAAACAAAAACTCTCTACTATGAATGGTCATACAGTAATGTGTATCATTTGAGATTACACCACTAAACCAACACAAAATAAAACCGCTTGACACAAGCTGTCAGTTATATATAAACACCCGGAATTTGCCATAATTGACCATTATTGGCCACTATTAGGCGAAATCAGCCATAATATAGGCAATGCCAACCAACATTACTCACATCAGCCAAGATCAGGTTAACATTCATTGTTGCTAGCTGAAATTACCCGAGCTAAATGTTCACTCACTTTCAGTGGCCGTGTCAATGTATCACCGCTTTATTACAGCGTTATTGATATTCTAACAAAAAAAAAACGGTGGCACAAATATTAGTCTCCATATTAAAAAAAATATCCTCTTAATGTTGAAGCTTTGAGTTTTACTATAGATCCAAGAGAACCATAAATCCTAATAAGGGTTTTCATCAATGATACAAGGCACATGTAGCAGTTTATTATCAACTGCAGTGGTGAAAAGAAACAGCAATACTACTCTCAAGAAAGCCGTGTATCCGGCAACTTTTGAAACATAGTAGCGCCGTGAAATACTACTACAACTACCACTACTACTACTACTCCTACTGGTAATAATAATAATAATAATAATAATATTAATAATAATAATAATAATAATTTTTTTTCAACAAATAAAGCAGTAAATATGGCTACGACTGCCAAAGCCAATTGGAGGCTTAAGTTGCACAGCCTGGAAGACAGACAACAAACCGAACGCGTTACATGATCGTAGTTAATCGCACAAATAGAGGTGACAAGACAAAATATCGTGCACGTTAGATTAGAAGTAGAGGGCATGTATGCTAGAATCATTCCTATTATACAGTAGTCACGGAAAGTGAACAAAAAGCAGAAAGACAGCGCAGCGATGTTTCAGAAGCAAAGTGCTACACTAAAAGATCGCTTACAAGTATGCTTGCAAATCGGTGCATATAAATCAACACCAGATGTACATTAGGCGTAGAGACAAACACACGAGAGCAGTTTTCTGAATTGGTATTTTCCTTTTATTTGGAAAATGCTGGAGAGTTGTAGTACATCGGAATAAGTTGGAACATAATAGGCTCGTGTCCTAGAAATAGTGAGAAAAAAAAAAGGCACAGGGAGAAAAATTGCTGTGTACAAGTCACAAAGTGAAGCTTTTTCCTCTTTCGTTCCCACATTACGAAAGTTCCCAATATACTGAGAATTTTTATAGGATGATAACATGGCAGTGAATCAGGACGTACTTGAATAGAATCCGTAAGGCCAATGGCGAAAAGTACTTGGAAAAGAGAAGGTGCGCTAACTTATCTCTTGGCATTTGTAACAGAAAAAAGTGTAGGCCAGAATGTCAGTACACAATGAACCGCACTTGTTTAGAGCGCTCAGCAAGCCCGTTCAGGTGTCGTTATCTGCAAAAACGTGCAAAGACCGACGCCGTAATGATACATAATAGTCAGGTTGCACGCTAGATACTCGTGCTATAATTCAAGCCTGAGCAGAAGCTTGTTGCTAACCTGAGGTCACTCGCGGTTGCGGACAGCAAGAGCATTCACAGCCACACGTGCCATCGCTGTAGACAAGTGTGATTTCATGTGTACTGTTGTGGGTGCTGCGGAAGTTTCTCACAAAGTGACTGCCTATTGCCGTTGATTACAATCATCTGTGACGGGAAATCCGTCGAAAATCTGTCGGGCAAGCTATCTGACAAGGAATGTGCGAACAAAGGTGTTCGCAAACATAGAAAGGGGCAGATGAAAGAAGAAGGGGGAAGGAACTACGATGAAAGGTGGGTTGCTCACTCTGCGAGGGAGACACATACAAAAAATACGTTGAAAGTAAGCAACGATTCAAAGTTTGCAATAAGGACCCAGTGCTCTCTTTGATGCAAAGCAAAGAAATATTCATGATGGATGAAGATAAATCGATGTGGACAAACACGACAGGAACTGCCATATAGGTCGTGCGCAAACAAGATGTGGGCGTGTCGTCACGAAAATAAGTATCGTCGTCAGGGTGTGGGTGTCACAATATCCATACAAATTCAGCACAATAGAAAAGGGATATTTTTGGATGGACAGCACTACCAGCCTTTCATGTAGATGCTTTGGCGTACACAGCTTCGAAACTCATTGGGCAAGCCTGGAGTCTCGGGCATCCTCTGAAGCCACTCGGTCACCAATGGTGCAGGAGTTTGATCGAGTGGCTTCAACGGCTGCAGTCAGAGTAGTAATAGCAGTGATTCAGTGATGCAAAAGAAGCTTCCCTCGGCAGATAGTAAGAGCGTGACACAATGTCGACTCAATTTACTAAGATATGCCTAACGAGAGTTCCGAGGGTATTTTTCTATGTGATGTCATTGATAAAGTGCGTCGACTTGCCGAAGCCAGCTTTGGTTTGAATTGACGTGGGTTGTTCTTCAAAAACGAGTACGTACATCCCTGTGCAATAAAAACACACACACACACGCACACGCACACACACATACACACACACACACACACACACACTCACACACACGCACACACACACACACACACATATATATATATATATATATATATATATATATATATATATATATATATATATGTGTGTGTGTGTGTGTGTGTGTGTGTGTGTGTGTGAGTGTGTGTGTGTGTGTGTGTTTAACAGGGATGAGAAAGTATAAAAAAGACGATATTGTTCACTCTTTCTAACGCTCCCACTGTGGTAAAAACGCTAGCAGGATAAAACTGTTCTCGGGTCACACGCACATAGATAGATAGATAGATAGATAGATAGATAGATAGATAGATAGATAGATAGATAGATAGATAGATAGATAGATAGATAGATAGATAGATAGATAGATAGATAGATAGATAGATAGATAGATAGATAGATAGATAGATAGATAGATAGATAGATAGATAGATAGATAGATAGATAGATAGATAGATAGATAGATAGATAGATAGATAGATAGATAGATAGATAGATAGATAGATAGATAGATAGATAGATAGATAGATAGATAGATAGATAGATAGATAGATAGATAGATAGATAGATAGATAGATAGATAGATAGATAGATAGATAGATAGATAGATAGATAGATAGATAGATAGATAGACACACGCACACGCACACACGCACGCACGCACGTACACACACACACACAACACACAAAACGATATCTGCGTCTCAACGCACCCTATACTCTCTTACAAGTTCGTCGAAGCAGTCACAGTGCAAGTGAACCTATTTTTTTATTGCATAGGAGACACATCAACGTCTGCGTACTGTGAAGAACATACATCAACTCCCGCAGGAGTGGTTACGTTGGAAATCATTGAGGGAGGTTCCAGTACTGCACTTGACACGCAAAGAAATGATGACAATGAGGAAACTTCGGTCTTAGCCTACCATTTCTCCATTGCATTTTAGTTTTGAGAAATTCAAGTGGTCGTATTTGTAAAGCATCTTTAGCGATCTGGCCTAAAGTGGTATAGTGTCGACATTTTCTTCGGGTTTCTCTCACCTAGACCCATTAGGACATTACGGCGTTCAAAATGAATAAATCATGCTCTTGAGACGTAAAACCTGAACAATTATTATTATATTGCATTGTAGACAAAACAAAGACATACGGAAAATGAAGATTCTGCTGGAAAACAAGTTACTGCAGGAATAACTATCTTTAATGATATATGTAACACACAAGCAAAAGCTGCTTCACATCAAAAAGTATACTTAGTTAACACGGACACAAAAATGATGAATTATGCGGCACGTAACGACGATACCAAATTGCGCTCGTCGTTTTATTAATGCAGATTAGCGTCCCGTATAGCTCTCCTGAACGTGAAAGCTGTTTTCTGAAATGCCGGCACTACAAATTGCTCGAAACATGAATCCTAACCATGTTAAACAACACTTGACACCTGCTGTGTTTTTTTTTATTTCGTGTGAGAATTAAGTAACCTCTGTTCGCAGATGTTACATGTCCTACAAGTTGCCTTTGTTGACCGTTTTCTACAAAAGTATCAGGACCTTTGTCTTGCTACCTCGACTAAGAGTGGTTTTTTACCCGTAGCTTGTCTTGAGCACTTGGATGAGGGAAAATAAACCTTCTTCTTTTCATACTACTAGTAATAATAATAATAATAATAATAATAATAATAATAATAATAATAATAATAATAATAATAATAATAATAATAATAATAATAATAATAATAATAATAATAATAATAATAATAGGAGCTTTATAATTATTAATATTATTATTAATATTATTATTATCGTTGTTGTTGTTGTTTTTGTTGTTGCAGCAGCAGCAGCAGCAGCAGCAGCTGATGCTGCACAGATTTTTCCTTATATTGTGTTTTATGCAAGTAATCCCTCCTTGCTGCACTGACCATAGGCGGCTCCTGTGCAACAACGATGCTCCACGCGTAGCGGGATGACCATGAATCGCCGTCACTTCTCGTTTATAGCTGTCTCGTAAAAAGTGCAAGGCACTTTAACTCTGCCACATTCTGTTCGAAACATAATGCTGTCTCTATGTAGTTTTTTATACAGTTGATGAATAAGCTTGATTCGCTTGAATCAGCTTGAAGCGCAACGGGTGCGCAGCAACAACCCAAAGAGACGCTCGCTTTGTCCAGACACAAATTAAGGTTCATGTGTAGCTAGTAGAGTTTTCTCCTGCAAATTTTAACAACAAGAAAAGACTATAAGGGCCGTAAAAGCAACGGCTCTAAATATATTTTCGGGTGCACACCATCCGGACTCATGAAGCTTAACTTTAATTGCATTAACTTTTTCTGCTCGTTTATCTGAATCGCGTTCTTGTCGATTTTACGAGTGCTGCTGTCACATAAATTCATTGTGCTAGAATAGTGTGTGTATATCTTATTCCTTGTGCTTCTCATAGTTCCATGCTCATTCGTAGAAGTAGTGAGCTTACAACCCAAAGGAAAAAAAATGACAAATGCTCGCACTAAACCGCGCATGGCTTGAAAAAGCAAAGTAAGACGGTTCTAAATAATAACCGCGATTATATTAGGTTGCTTCGAGCACTTAGTGCTTCGAGCACTTAGCTAAGTGATGCTCGGTTGTTTCTACGTGTATTCTTGGCAAAAGAAAATTTTAATTAAACAATAGACAGGCATAAGCATGACACGGATGTGAAAACTCCAAAAACATAAACTGGCGCTGAAAGCGGGCACCTCTCATAGATCTACGGGCATGTCGTTGTTAGCGTAGGTCTTTACTACTTCGGGGTTTTTGGCTCAGCGCCATTGCTTTGCAGCGATTCGTTGAGCTGACTCCTGGGTTCGTCAATTTTAGTGACCAGTAAAGATTAGTGGAACTTATTCAATTTTTTTTGTGGACCATATGTGTTTTTATGACGGTAGTCTTCTGGTAGATCGCACTCGCAGATACCCGTTAACATGACGATCGTTTTTTTTTCTGGTAGATCCCACAAGTTACCGCTATAGGTTAAGCAACCCCGTTAAAAGAAAGAAGACAAGTAAAATTGATTTGGAATTTCAAATTAGTAGATATGCGTCAATATTTGCCTCGTACTATAGTCAGTGGCAAGCTAAGAATAAAAAGTAAAGTGTACCAGTATTGATTTTTAATATGGACATCTAACTAGAGCTGCCCTTCGCTACAACGTAATGGTTAGGACGAACTAATACAAAAAAACTCCATTCTTATCGACACGTACAACCACGCCGGTCGTCGTTTGATGCAGTGGGAGTTCGTCATTGTGCCACGTTTAACGTGCACCAAAGAGGCAGGAGCTCGGAGTGTTTTGAAACGGCGTTGCGTCGTTTCCCCGGCGTGAAGTAGCAACACGGCGAAAGTACGAGAAATGAGGGCAATGCGGCCTCGTGGGCCGAACCTCTATTTATTTTTAGGCTGTCACCAGCTACTTCCGCCACGTAAGCGCTTACTAGTGCCGAGGAAGAATTACTTTTCGTGGAAAGTTCGAAGCACATTGCGATTATTGTTCATTGATTTCTTTCGATGTATACGGGTTTCAGCCAGAAAAAGCTGTTCGCAACGTTCGGTTCAGACCTCACCGCAGTTGTTCAGTAGCTTCGAGACTGTACGGGAATCTTCCGTTTAGATAGCATGGAGGACGCAAATAGTGAATTTGATTCGAGATCTTAAGCAGCACCAGAGATACTGCAGGTGGGTTCGATGAATGCTGCACAATAGTCGACTCATTTCGCCGATAACGAGCTTACCGACCACCGTTGCTTTGTTCGACGTTATCATGGCACAGTGTAAACAGCTTGCAAATTTACTTTTGATTTTCCGAGCACAAGTTCACCAGAATGAAAAGTTTCATTCTTGAACAAGACAACTACTGCCGTCGTCAACGTCATGACCACGTGACAATATCGATGAAGTACTATTAATAGCCACAGGTTATTGTTTTTTCTTGCGTAAGCGACGAAGAGTTTCCGCGAAACTAGAGTGTACTATAACAAGGGAGTGCCAGGAACCGTCGCAGCACCAATGCATAGAAAGTGAAGCCCAAACCGGGTTCATCCGCTCGCGGTAGTCTAGTGTTTGTTTCTTTTCCTCCGATGAATGGCACGTACCCACTTTGGGGGATTGGCCAAGAATGCGACTTTGAGATCTTTAAACGTTACTTTAGGTATGGTGGGTGATCAGAAAAAAATAAAGAAACGAAATGGCGATAATACGTAATATATTCCATTTGAACTACAAGTATCCCGATACGTGATACTTGTATCCGAACATGCTATTCTGAACAGGAGTACCCGATACCTGAAGGAACGCGACATTTATCCCCACAACATGATAGGCTTCAGGGCAAGTCTCTCGACGCAAGAAGCTATGAAGCTAATGAAATATCACGTTATTGATACGAACACAAGGGACATAGAGCCATATTGCGACTGGACTTGGAGAAGGCATTTGACAACGTTCTGCACCACTTCGTGCTGAGTAACATCTCAAGCCTTGGGCATGGCAAGCGCTTCCACGACTACATAAAATCATTCTTGACTGGCAGAGAGGCTATACTGACGATGGGCGATCTTGTTTCGGATCCGGTAAAGCTTGGCTGCAAAGCGACGCCACAAGGCTCAGTACTATCCCCGACCCTCTTTAACCTCGTCATGGTCGGTCTTTCTAAAAGACTCTCCGAAGTCGATGGCATTAATTATACCATCTATGCTGACGACATCACCGTATGGCGTACAGGTGGCAGCGATGGACGAATAGAGGTTGCGCTACAGGAAGCTATCAAGGTCACAGAAAACTACCTTAAACCGACTGGCCTTTGATGCTCGCCGCAGAAGTCTGAACTGCTTCTGTACAGGCCCAAGCACAGGGACCCCAAACCGAGAGGGGGGAAGCCATTAGAGGATATTGACATCACTCTTAGGACTGATGAGGGCAGTTTGATCTCTAGGGTGGGCTACCTCCGGGCTCTAGGTATGACCATCTAGTCGAATGGCTCTAAGCTGATGTTCACGAGTCTCGCCAGAAAAACTGACAATGCTATCAGACTAACCTTTGGGAATTGGGAGCTAGGCCATTGGGGAATTCGGCCGTTTGTTTTTGATCTCACAAAGGCGCTCATTCGCGAAAGCACTTAATGGCCGGCGCCATTGGTAATATAAGGCCCAACGTCTTGATTCGTCGTCAGGTCATTTTGTTTCGGCCAGTTAAATGTTCGCTAACTGCGAGATTAGAGGACATTCTTTGTCCAGTTACCTGAACTGTAGATAGGGAATATGAGATTTTATTTATTATTTTATATATCGAATAATTATGAACTGCCAAGATTGAAGTGCAATAATAGATTTTATGCCTTCGAGCACACACACCTCTTTAATGTTTAAATAATACAGAATCTTACAGGTTTCACAAAGTACAACAGTTTATGTGGTAAATAAATAGGATTGGGTATTGTTGCTCGAAAGAAACTGAATATTATGGCTCATATCTGATAATTTACACAGATGACGACTGCATGAGAGTAAGAGGGAATGATCACATGGCTTCCTCTTATGTGAGTTGAATACACACGAATAAAACCAGATAAGCTCTACGTACATTTGCAAGAAACCAAACAAAACATAAACAATAGCAGTTTTTTCCGTCTTCGAATACAACCGATGAGTGAAGCTCCTGAGAAATGTGACGCAATCGACTATACGCGCTTGATGCCGCTGCTGGCTTTCATGAAGGCGGTGAGGTTGGGAGTGGGTGGCGAGAGCGTCTGTGCGCTCGGTGGCGGAAACGACTGAGCGAGTCATTAGAGAGTTTTAGTACTGCGGAATGGTGCTACGTACGCATCACGCAAGCGCCTTGCGTTACGTGGCGTCGTTTGCCACTTATGGGCTTTTAGTACGCCGTAGTACCCGCGTACGGAGTGAGCGTGAAGCGTGTTGCGCCATCTGGTAGATCAAAATAGAAGCACGTGTTGTTGACAGCCAATGTGAGCCAATCCAAGTGTTATAGCCAGATTATGGCCATATTTTAAGCCACAGAGCCGGTCAGTGCTTGCCTTCGATGCCGCCATTTTGCAAAACGAAGTCTCGCGCTGTCGCGAACTTGTTCGATCGAGAGCGGCGCGATCACCTCATACGTACGCACGCACGCATCTCATGCGTGCGTACGTAGCGGCTGCGTACGTAACGCGATACGTGCGCGTTGCGGTCTGCGCATGCGCACTACGCAGAACGTGGTGTCCTTACGTACGCAACGCCGCCACGTCCGCAGCGTACGCAGTACTAAAACTCTGTATTGTGCGCAGCGCGAGCCATCTGCCGCTGTGCCTGCGCAACCACTGCGAGTTCAGCTCAGCGCGCTTGACCGGCGCAGGGAGATTCTACAGTGGATTGCGGGATCAGGAAGCTTTTCTGCTTAAAAGTAGACACCTTGTACACCAGGGTGTTTTCGATGCCTTGCGGATTAAATTGCGGGATTAGGGAGCTTCGCTGCTAAAGGGTAGACACTTTGTGCATCAGGGTGTTTTCGGTGCCTTGCGGAATAAATTGGGAGCTTCGCTGCTAAAAAGTAGACACCATGTACACCAGGGTGTTTTGAATGCTTTGCGGAATAAATTGCGGGATTAGGGAGCTTCGCTGCTAAAAAAGTAGACACTTTGTACACCAGAGTGTTTTCGATGCCTTGCGGATTAAAAACGTGATTTGGGAGCTTCGCTGCTAAAGGGTAGACACCTTGTACACCAGGGTGTTTTCAATGCCTTGCGGATTAAATTGCGGCATTAGGGAGCTTCGCTGCTAAAATTAGACACCTTGTACACCAGGGTGTTTTCGATGCCTTGCGGATTAAATTGGCAGATTAGGGAGCTTCGCTGCTAAAAAGTAGACACCTTGTACACCAGGGTGTTTTTGATGCCTTGCGGATCAACAAAGTAAACGGTGTGCAAGTGCAATGCTAAATATTTCCGTGCTACTCCAAAGCTCCTGAGGCCCGGGCGTGACATTTGCGCCACCGAAGCCATCGGATTTCTACATCAAGCATCATACTCCCCCTGAATCAAGCATAGTCATGCGACATGTTCTTCGTTTGTACAACGAAGCCACGTGCACACGTAATTTCTTTAAAACGAGAAATTAGCCAGAAATTTTCTTGGGGAGGGGGGTATTTCCTTGATTTAAAGGAGGGCCATCACCCTTGATATAGTAATTTTACGCTCTCTGTTGCATGGCGCTAAAAAGTTTGGAAGGGGAGGATAGGGTTGAGCACGGGCCCGGTGGGCCACCCCCTGGCTACGCCTCTCATGTAAGAGGGTGTTACGTTGCAATCGAAAGTTTAACGTTAACCCCAATATCAGCTGCCATTTTATTGTGCCAGCATTTCCAAGTCGACTCGGCCAGTACTTCCCTCTCTGTGTCACATAAGATAGCCACATTCGCACGCTCGATGAATAGGAATATATCTGGTGATGTGAATGTGAAACTTGTAAAAAAAAAAGCACTGAATGCAGACTACGAAGTCAAATCGCTATATACCTCGCAAACCTAGACCCGGAACACGAAGTTTTGAGGCGCTTATATCACGTATAACGTCAATCGAAGGTTTGCCCGCCTCTTTGCTAACGACTTCCTCAGCATTACAGTCTGTCGACATAGAATCTAATTGATTGATATGTGAGGTTTAACGTCACATAATCACCATATGATTGCGAGAAACGCCGTAGTGGAGGGCTCCGGAAATTTCGACCACCTGGGGTTCTTTAATTAACGTGCACCCGAATCTGAGCACACGGGCCTACATTTCCGCCTCCATCGGAAATGCAGCCGCCACAGCCGTGATTCGATCCCGCGACCTGCGGGTCAGCAGCCGTGTACCTTAGCCACTAGACCTCCACGGCGGGGCTGACATAGGATCTAGGAATGAACATTTAGTCTGAAAGCATGCAGTGACGTAAAGATAGCACGTTTTTAAGGGCTACAACAACGCGTGGGATCTCCGCTTTGTATCATCGCACTATAAAAGCGTACGCACAGAAGTCGCAATGCAGAACACGTGCATTCCATTTGGTCGGGTCGCTTGTGAATTAGACGACACAGCATACAAAGAAACTGATAAAAAGAATTCGGGTGTAGATAATGTATAAGATCCCCCCCCCCCTTCCCGTCGCCTTCTTCTTTCTGCCCCTAGTCATGTGAAGCCCTGAGAGTGATAATTGAACCGAAACACGTTCCTTGCTAAGATAGCGACAGACGAAAACGTAATGACCGAAAAACAGTTCTGACAGCGACGCATTCAACTCTAAATATAATGGCCAATTTGGCGCCGCGCGCCTGGAGATTAAGAAAGCAGTTCACTAAATCGAATCAGGCTTTTGTGCGACGTTGCCGCCATGTTGCAAATTGCGGTTTGTTCTCGGTCCAAAGTAACGAAGAATGCAGATGCGATTTCGAGCTCGTTCTCCGTAGCTTAACCGCAGCTCGTGTATCTGTGGCACATGCAAATGATAAAAGGCGCATGTGTTAACTAAATCAGAGGAAGAAAATGCATGCATGGTCTGGGGGAACAGCGTTTCATTAGGACAGTTTGCTTTTACACGCATGATTGGAAGTTTGTTACTTTTAAATGCAAATTGACTGGCTTAAATAGATATTTTCTCTCCTGAATCACCAAAAACATCCAAATCACCGAAACCATTAAAGCACCGAAAGCACCAAAATCATTAAAGTCACGGCAAGCAGCGAAATTATCACACGCATAATGAACACCAGAAGCGACGAAAGCGTCAGAAGCACCAAACCCCATAAGCTCCAGAAGCACCACATCAACCGGAAACCGCAAAATCAGTGAAATGCACCAGAAGCAACAAAATTATCAAAGGCACCGAAAACGCCAGAAGCGCCAAACACACCGCAAGCTTGTCGGAAATACAGGAAATGGGAGCGAAATGCCTGAGCTTTAATGCTAAGGAAGGAAATCTGAGAAGTTCATAATGTAAACAACTGAGTGCATGCCCACGTGATGCATTTCCAAGTCTTTCCATCGGGCATATATCCGCAAAAAATCACACACGATTGCAACCAATACTTAGCGGTGAATGAAGCCAGCGTGCACAGTGGCAAAACTGCGTAGTTTGCGCATAATTCGCGAGATTATTACGGCACACAGCAAACGATGTTTTTAAGCTAGTATATAGACTCGAAAACGACAGTGTTTGAGAACGAACAGAGGGCTCTGTTATTTCTTCTGGCGGCTCGGTTTCATCTCGCTTGCGATCTTACGCCATACAAGTCTGGGAAGTCCGCGCCGACTCGCTGAATTGCAAGAAACTAATAGCGTATTTAACAGTGAAAGGAGGGCGGAAAACAAAGACACTCAGTAGAAGTGAAAACATAAGCGCTAAAATTACCAGCGCTCGTGTTGTCCCTTGCTCGTATCAGCATCCTTGTTTTCTGCACTGCCATTCCTTTTTAAATATGCAACACAAGCTTAGAGCGTCGCACCCTGTTGCAACATCAAACGACACTTGTTTTTGAAACGACATTGTGAACGTGCGAAACTGTCGACTGCGGCACGTGTTGCGAATGCGTGTAGCGGGAAAATTAAGTTCTCCTTTCGGCCTTAGGTGCGAGTTTCCAGTGGGAGCGCTGAAGAATAAAAGTCCACGCACGTGTTAGGTCGTTTTAGAATATCGTTGTGAAGTAATAAGAAAACCTCACGAGCGTGCATAGATACGTGTTCGCTTCTGCAGCGATCGTTGAATTACTTATGGGCTGCGTAATAACTGGGTTAAGGAAAACGCCGCACCTGCGCGAGATCAGATTATTGTAAACGAGCGCTACGCAGTCGTGTTTTTTTTTTTTTTTTTTTTAGGGGCGAAGCTTTTTAAAGCGGCACCAGTTCGTCCCTGGTCGTAGTACGTAACATGTCTTACGCTTTGACCTGCAAGGTGGTGCCGGTGGGAGATTTCTCCTGTGCGTTGCTGAACAATAGATAATTCGCAGCGTGATCGTCAACTAAAAGCCGAGTTCTCCTGTCTCTCATTCCCCATTAGCAGCCATTGGCAAGTACATTGAGCCCTATCTGACAAGAAAGGGTTGCTACGTTTACTCGCTGGGCTTAACCTCCTCGTTTTTAGAAAGGTTTAAAGAGTGTTGGGCCGCAGTGCCATGAATACAGTGAACTAGTATATACCATGAACTCGAGGTGGTTAAAGGTGGGAAGTGGACCCGAAGCGCAAGCCGTAAGAAAGTGTGCATGTGCCACCTCTCGTTTATTCCTTGGAATGTCCGCTGGATGGCGGTGCTTCTATATGCGGACATATCGGGCCAAATGCGAAGGGGTAGACACGGTATGCAGTACGTGTGGAGAGGAACAGGAAACTGCTGAACACTTGATAATGGTCTGTAAAGGGCTTCATCACCCTATAATTCCGGATGATGGCGCAGAGTTTTTCAAAGCACTGGGGTTTAGGGACAGGGAGGGCAAAATAGACTTTAGGCGGGTAGAATTAACAAGAAGGAGGTTATCTGATTGGTGGCTAAAGTCAAGGAACGAGTGGAAATTAAACCCTTCACTGCAATATACGAGTCCTCAACCTCGCTGTTTAAAGGAAAAAGAATTTAGTTTTTGGTTCACTAAGTATTACAGCTTGGTGGCATGAGCCACCGCCCGATCTAAAGGGTACAGCCATATCAATCCAGCCATCCATCCGAATAGATGATGAAAAGATGCAAGCTTGTGGTACTTGGAGTGTTGACTAGATGGACGAACGGACACAGAGACAGATGCATGGATGGACGCAAGGATGACTGCACAGACGAATGGACGCATGGACGGACGCAGGGGCGGATGAATGGACGAACACAGGGACGGACGCACGAACAGACGCACGAACAGATGGGTGGATGGACGTGAGGATGTTAACCCAGACGGACGCACGGATGGAGGAAAGCAAGAACGAATGGACGGACGGATGCTTCACCCCACTTTCCATCATTCACCCCGTGGATATGCTGCCTTTTTGTGTGTGTGTGTGTCCGTAGACGTACCAGCTGAATGACGGTCACTCATTATATTCACGACGTTCATACTACCACGCGTTACCCCTAATTCAGCGCAAATTTTGAATAGTAGATCACGTTAATGTCGTTTCAATTTGCAGAAGGTTAGTAAGATTTTTCATATGTTCAATTACTGAGTGAGGGTTTAAGAAAAAAACACTGTATGTCTGTTTCTTAGTATTTTTATGTTCTAAACCAAAGCTTGTGAGGGGCTACAGATTTTGTCTGTGCTCTCGAAACGCAGCGTATGCACACATACAAGCACATGCAAGAACATAAAAAGAATCGTTCGACACGTCCCTCCTCCTCTCCCAGATAGGCCCGTGCCCATGGACGCTGGTGACTCACTAAGTTTTCCTTTGAAAATTTCTTCATTTTTCATTCGCAAACAGCCTAGTGCTAATCAACACCGTGATCATATTACGGTGCAACAGCAGTGCGCACAATAATTTGCACCCATCGAGCTGCACAACTGTGACTGATACAATAACACCTCCCGAGAGATCAGGTTATAATAATTGTTAGAGCTTAGCGTCACATGATATGATTAAGAAAGACGCCGTCGTCACGGGGGGGGGGGGGGGAGGCTCCGGAAACATTGACCCCGTGAAATTTTCTAACGTGCGCGTAAGCCCACGGGCATCGGGCATTTTGGCCTCCATCGAAACGGTGACCACCGCGGCGAGAATTCGATGCGCCAACCTGCAGGTCAACATCCGGGCACCAGAAAAACTAGACCACCGTGGCGTGTGCCCCCAAAAGGAAGCACGTAATACGAAAAAGGGGTTTAATAAACAATTCGCGACTTTATACAGCAAACACTTGCGTTAACTGTTGAGGTTCAACTTTCCAGAGCCACAATAGGATAATGGGAGACACCGTAGTTGAAGGATCTGGATATTACGACCACCTGAGGCTCTTTAACGTGCACCTCAATTTACAACAGCAGAGACCTATTTGAACACTCTATATAGCAATATCACAGTGTGACTCTAGATGGCTTCCCGGAGTGTGTAATATCTTGCTGTGGAGCCCCCAGCCCGCGTTATGTTTCTAATGAACGCTATTCGATTGTCCGAAAAAGCCACATGCTTTGTAGTGCAATACTAATGTTTTGTCGAGATGTTTCAGTGGGTCTCTGCTACTTATAACGAGGACTCATCGTTATTGATAACGAGCTCTTTAGAAGACATATGATTTCCTTCGTGTATTTGTAAATAAGTTATCACATGATGCCGTTCTTGCCGCCGAAAGATGGCACCGCGTATTTATGTCCCCGAATTTCCGTAAACGAATGACATACAAAACTTTAGATTCTCACAATTTTAAGACGAGTATATTGCCTCTTGCCCCGCCGTGGTGGCCTAGAGGATAAGGTACTCGACTGCTCACCCGCAGATCACGGGATCGATTCCCGGCAGCAGCGACTGCATTTTCGATGAAGGCGAAAATGGTGTAGTGTGCTCAGATTTGGGTGCCTTTGTGTGCTTCGTCTTCTTCTTTTTTTTCTGCTGCTGCCGCCACCGCCGCTGCTGCTGCTGTTGCTGATGTTGCTGCTGCTGCTGTTGTATGATTCATTGATAGATTGATTGATTACGTCTGAGCGCATTGCGATCGATCAGCCTTCAAAACATTCACTCGTAGCTCAATTGACAACTACAAAACAATTGGAATTTAGCAGTTCTCAGAAAGCTGCTATATTAAAAATTAAAAAAAAAAGCCAGGCCTGCGCGGAACGCGCCGCACAGTCACAGCTAAATAGAAGATTGGCCTTTCAAAGCCTTTTCTAAACACTCCTTGGAATCCCACAAGCACACTGCTGGGAACCCGCTTCACCGTAAACAATCGTAATTTTCTTTGTAATAATCATAAATTTTGTGTATTAGGCCTGCAGTCACTATGCTTTGGAGAAGCGTGGTATCCACTACACACTTGTTAGGAATTCCGTGCAATCTCTTTATGCAGTGGCTGACGACCATTAAGAAATATCACTGAAGTGGGTATCCGCCACAGTTAATAGGTGATCAAGAACAACTTTTCTAATGGGTTGGAGCATTCGACAACCCACTCGTTACACAATTTGCATTGCGTGACGCCTGGCTGTTCCTTTGATTTTTTTTAAAACGCTTTGTAACTCATATGAACGCGATTCCTTTCCCGACATCAAGCCTGCCTAAGGCCAGTTTATGACCGAGTTCTAAATACCCGCATGACTCAGTGGTAGAATACTGGGCTGGCACGCAGTGGACCAGGCTTGGAATCTCAATGCGTCGTTGGTGTTAATAAGCTTTATTTTATTTTTTCGTTCGATACTGGTTACGGACACCGGCGGTGGCGGCGGCGGACAACTACGGCTCCGTGCGGTACACGTGTTCTGATCTCATAACAGCTTTCGATGTAAAAATACCGTGTCAAATAACGCACGCAGAACCAGGAGGCCATAAGTAGAAAGCGGAAGGAAATCTAACCGCCTCAACATCAATAGTTTTCGTACTTTAACTTTTCAGGTCATACTAAAATATTTACACGCTTTCAGAGCGACCACCAGTTGCCAAAGTTAGTCATTTTGCAGCTGCACACCACTAAAGAAAATCTTGGGTAGCCCTGTGCCAAACGTTTACAGTGTGCGAAGCTGAATATAGCGTGTCTCTGTACAAATGCGCACTGTAAATTTCACCTTTTTGACACTATGAGGACTCAAACCTAGTTTAAACCTAGTAAGCAGACGATAAATGCGCCTCGTAAAAATAGTGGCTGATCTAAGCGGCCTTGCATGGATATTGTTAGTGGGGCGTTGATATATATATATATATATATATATATATATATATATATATATATATATATATATATATATATATATATATATAAATATAAATATAAATATATATATATATATATATATATATATATGTGTGTGTGTGTGTGTGTGTGTGTGTGTGTGTGTGTGTGTGTGTGTGTGTGTGTGTGTGTGTGTGTGTGTGTGTGTGTGTACATATAATGCCCCTTTGTCTGCATACACTTCTGACACTTAATAAAAGAACTACACTTATAATAAAAAAACATCATCATAAATTTTCTGGCTGCAAAGGAGTTACGTTAATAGAATATTATAAAGTAGCACATTTTAGGCTGCCAATACAAAATGAGGACTGAAACTGGCTAGAGTGAATTTACGCCGATTAGTAGACGGGCTATATATACAACTCACACTTTCTAATACGTTTAAGATAACCCCTTTTGCGTAGAGTTCATGACTCGGAGGTACATACGTTCCTTCAGCTCGGCTGCCTGGCTCGGCCTCCTGGTATTACAAGCACTTGCTGCTTGCCTAAAAAAAGGGAAATAAGTTCAAGAGCACGTGATTAGCCTAATTTAAAAATAAGGACTGTCATCCTGTGGAAAAAGTGATCGCATCCTTTGTGCACCAGTTTCTTTTTCTGTTTTCCTATATGCATACATTACACAATTAAGTTTAAAGTGCCAAAGGCACAATATGAATGTCAGCTAAGTTGTAGTGGAGGTGAGGGCTCGAGAATTTTCGAGCCCATAAATTAATAGCCACCTAAATCTTGACGCACTGGCCTCAATAACATTTCACCTCCGTCAAAATGCGGAAGCGTGGGCCGGTATACTATCCCGCGACCCTCGAGTCGGCAGGCGGACATCATATCCACAACCTCGGCAGATTCGCTAATGTTTCTTTGCAATCACAGGCTACACAAAATATTTTGTAAGCCATGCCCGACACGGGAGGACGTCACTCAGGTCTTTTTCGTATTTACATTTTCCTAAATTTGACAGTTACAGACCATAGCGCGCCTCAAATATTAGTCGCAATATTCAGCTAACAGCCTTTAACCATTCGTTAGGCGAAGCACTGCCATCAGGGCACAAAGGGAGAGGCAACGGCAGGTATACATGCGTACGTCTGATTGGGGTAATGCTTCTGATGTCTTTTTTATCGCCTGAAAAACTCACGCAAAATTGTCAAAGCTCTGGACAAAGAATGAAAAAAAAAACATGTTAATGAGCCATCCGGCGGTCCATTTGGCTGTCGAAGAACATTTTTTTCAATGGAGCGTAAAAAGAAGAGTCGTTCCACTAGAGCTAAAGTGTCCCGGACAACGTGTCCGACGTTTGAATAGGCCTATCGGTCTGAGTGAAAGGCAGTCTGTTCTGTAGTCGTGACTGTTTTCACTTGTCAGTGGAGTGTAAAGATAGTTAGAGTGCTTCAGACAGGCTGCTCCAGATCTCGTTAGGCCGGCGCGCTTTTTTGACAAAGGAGGTCTTTTCAGGGTAGCTACGCGAGTGCCAAAAATAACAAAACGGGCACTCGTTCGGCTGACATACTAAGCTGGCATGTAAATTCAAAGCCGAAATCGGGGCTGACAGGTTGAACGGCACAGAGGACCATCGAAACGAATGAGCCAAAAGGGGAAGGTTTCTTGGAAAGGATTCGTCGACGCGTGCGTCCTCTTTATCTGCCGCGATGTTATCTTACTTTTTGCTACACGCTTCTCACACATGTTCGTGTCGTCGTAAAAGAATGAAGGAATTGATAAGCAACTGCCACGTATTGTGTCTGCCTTTATCAGCGAGATGTTGAGCACGAAAAAAAAAAAGAAGGGAACTAAAGCGTAAAGCACTGTTCCTGCCGGCGAATAATAATAAAAAAAAACGAGATGACCGTGTGTGGGGCTAGATTCACCAGGATTCTCACTCCTATGTCCCGTTTTCTATTGGTTCGCCGCATCCAGTTTGCTAATGCGTACCGCATTACTATTGGCCAAACATTTTTTGGCGAGTTGAACTAAGATATTGTAGCTTTTTTTTTTCGCTAATGTGGGGCCTGCCTATAACGCCATGTATAATTAGCTCCGTTTAATCAAATTACTTTACTGGTAATAATAATAATAATAATAATAATAATAAATTTAATAGTTGTTGTTGTTGTTACCAGTTGCATGTATTCAAGGATCACAGAAAAGGGGAAGGAAGCAAGATAGAGAACTGCGACCTAGCCCCTTTTAGTCATGAATTAAGATGGGGAGTTAGAAACGCGTGAAATTTGCATCACATTTTTTTTTCATGACACTCAGTATTACATCGCAAGAAAGGATAGGAAAGAATGTGTTCTTTTGCGTGAGTTTCAGTAATTATTGTTGTTGAGTGTGTAACTAATTATCTATGTATTCTGTCACCAGTCAGAGTCAGTATTTGCATAAAAATAATCAATTAACAGGCCTGCATAGGATGCACAGCTTGTTTTTTTTTTGTTGTTGTTGTTGTTGCTCTCCTTGTGAGTGCAGAACAAAAATACTTTTAACGCTTGTCCTCGGACGCGGCACGCCGAACGATCGGCAAACATGGTAGTGTCTGCAGCGAAGTAATCATCTGCAGCAATACGCAGCACAATGAAATTAAATGACCGCTAAGTGACTCGTCGGAAAGCCCGCAGACATGTGCGCACCAAGACAGAAAGTTACGTAGGCAGATGAGATGAAGATGTTGGCAGGTATATAGAGGGGCAGCAGCAAGCACAGGACCGAGTTGACTGACGGAACATGGGAGATGTCTTTGTCTTGCAGTGGACAGAGTCCGGCTGATGATGCTGCTGCTGCTCCTGCTGCTGCTGCTGATGATGATGATAAAACACGCGGCATGTGACGCGCCTTCGAAGTTTGCGTACCCAAGTTTGTGCGCTGTAACTGAAAGGCTAGGACAAAACGATGGCCTACACTTCCTGTAGTAAGGAAGAGATGCAGAAGAGTAGGATAGAAGGGAACAAGAGGAAAGAAGAGAGCGAACTAAACAAAAAACGAACATGAGAACTTCGTACTAATGGTGTGAATCCTCGAGAAAGAGCGCAGCTTGGTGGCCTTCAATGTAAGGTATAGTGTGGAAAACTACACCATTGTCTTGAAGATAATCCCTTAGGCTGATGCAAGCGGCTCCGACGTTGGGACAGTAAGGTTTAACCTTACCTCTCTCTTTCTTCCGTCTTTGCATCGGTTTGTTGTACCTATTGCTTGCAATTTCTTTCTTTAGCTCTTTATCTACTTCTTTCTCTTTCTGTCTTTTTCTGCTTTCCGCTCCTGTCCTTTCGTGTCTTTTTATTTGTGTCTCTCCGTCTTTCTTTCTTTATACCTCTTTCTCACTTTCTGCCTCTCTTTTTCTTAGTTCTCCTTTATTTCTCTGTTTCAGTCTTGCTGTCTATTTTTTTCTGACCATTTCTCGTGTCTCTTTCTTTCTATCTCTTTCTCTCTCTCCGTGTGTCTTTACCTAATTTTGAGTCATTTTATGTGTTTATTCTCACTATCTTTTTGCTTTTTTTTATCACTTTCTTTTTATCTTTTTTCTCTCTTTTCTTACCTGTTCATCAGTGCTATTTTCCTAGTTCTGTTATTATCCCGTGTTTCACGTGACTCAGTTCACCGAGCAGAGCTGTCGCCTAACACTCGCCCATGTTGTACTCGGTAGTCAGGCTTTTTCTCGATTCCTGTAGCGCACCCTAAGCTGGGATTTCTTGCAGACACCAAAGTTTTTACGGCGTTCTTAAGCAGCTCTGCTGTAAATTATGTCGAAGACTTGACCGGGGATAAGCAAATACACTAAGAATATTGAAAGTTCTGTTTTTTGTCATGACGGCCTGGAGGCCTCGGCGGGCTTTGCGGTGTTGAGCAGCACGCCCTCTCGGGAAAAGATGATCGTTCATGGTCGGGCGCCTAAATTCAAACAAGTTATATTTATTGTTCAGCAATGGCAACTGCGTAAAGATTGCGAACCCGTCTAAGACGTTTCACGGGATCGATAAGATGCACATAACGGACTGTCCACGCTCCCTTGACGGTATAAGTGTTCGTGAAGCAGTACCGAACCAACTTTACGCTTAATTTAAGAGGGCGCTCTTGAACGTTGAGTGAAGGAAACGGAGGCTGACATGTGGAGAATGGGCATGATTAAGAAGTCCGCACTAGAGATCTATCGAACCTTTAAGTAGGAAATTGCCAAGGAAAAGGATCTATGATAATACTCGGGGTAGTTCTCTACTGTTTGAGGCCAGGACGGGAGTACTGCGAACCAAGACATATCGGGCCAAATACGAAGGGGTAGGTACAGTATGCAGTGCGTGTGGAGAGGAAGAAGAAACTGCCGAACACTTGATAATCTTCTGTAAAGGGCTTCACCCTATAGTTCAGGATGATGGCGCTGAGTTTTTCAAAGCACTGGGATTTAGGGACCGGGAGGGCAGAAAAGACTTTAAGCGGGTAGACTTAACTAGAAGGAGGTTATCTGATTGGTGGCTAAAGTCAAGGCACGAGTGAAAATTAAACCCTTCACTGCAAAATACGAATCCTCAAACTCACTTTTTAATGGAAAAAAATAAATCTAGTTTTTTGGTTCATTAGGTATTACGGCTTGGTGGTGCTAGCCACCACCAAATCTAAAGGGTACAGCCATATCCATCCATCCATCCAGCAAGCCACGACCACGAACATGGTGTAGGCTTGGTCCGTTTGCAGCACCGTGGTCGGGGTGCTTATTTAGCAGGTGTCAAATGGATCAGCAGACGAATGTTGTCCATCATAGGCTAAATTTCCGGCAGGCACACTTAATATGGTTACAACTCAAAACATTCAGATCCGCCTCTCAAATTAAACGAATGCTCACGTACCAAAATATCCACTGGACAGTGTCATCATTTTTACCGACACGCTCTAACAAAGCAATCAGCTACTCAAATCTCGTTACCTTTCTCGCCAATACATTTTTTGTCCTACGTATATGAGTACGGACACTATACACGGTGCCACGCCCCGCCATGGTGGTCTAATGGCTAAGGTACTCGGCTGTGGACCCGCAGGTCATTGGTTCGAAACCCGGCTGCGGCAGCTGCATTTCCGATGTAGGCGGAAATGTTGTAGGCCCGTGTGCTCAGATTTGGTTGCACGTTAAAGCCCTAGGTGGTCGAAATTTCCGGAGCCCTCCACTACGGCGTCTCTCACAATCATATGATGGTTTTGGGACGTCAAACCCCAGATATCAATCAATCAATTATGCAGGGTGTTCCACGTAAATTTAGCCAGAGTTAACAAAAAATATGCCGGTACACGTATTTACGACGCAACCAAATACATGTTGCTCACCGTTGCCTGCATTAGACTATTTTGTCTGTTGTCAAATATTGTTTAATTAGATACGTTTAAATGACTAACTAGATAGATAAAAATTTCATTGAGAAAGTTGTAGATTAGTTTGCAAAACGTCTGATTAGACAGTTTTGAACTATATATCTGTTAGGTATTAGTGTTTTTCTGCTAATTACAAATGCCCGCGAACTACAAAAAATACCGCGTCACAAACCCACGCGTGCGCCAATTCGCGCAATGATTCCAGTGTTCTCTAACATTTCGTGTACGAACGAAAATCGTATTTGCCCCATTGTGCTGTCTCGGCAGGGCCGAAACGATAGTGCTGGCTTTGCGACGAACGCGATTTGCTGTCGGCCACAAAAAAAAAACGATGACCACTGTGACTGCTTATTGCTGTCATGAAACATATTGCTGTCATGAAACATATAATGCACTATGATACCATGCGCTAAGATTGTGAATATGTGTGAATTGCGTGCTTTGTAACTAGGCTATGATATTTATTATGCGTTTTAATATGCGCAAAATATGATGCGTATTTCGGCAGTGATGCTCTCTTTTCTTATTCTTCACTAACTTCTCTGTAAACAATATGCTTAGCCATTATGATATATTTGTTGTATGGGCTCTGAAATGATTTGTTCCAGTAGTGAAGGTTCTTTTTTCTTATGTTTCTCTTATGCACATTTCTGTTTTATATGAGTCAACTCCACTCCTGTAATAGCCCGCAAAGGGCTGACAGTATCAATGAATGAAATGAATGAAATGAATCAACCGGTGCGAGGGACGCGTGTAGTTCGTACGCGGAACGTTAGGGAGCGCTAGAATCATCGTGCGCACTGACGCGCGAGCGGGTTTGTCACGTGGTATTTTTTCGTATTTCGTGGGGCATTTGTAATTAGAAGCAAAACACTAATCCCTGACAGATATAAAGTTCAAAACTGTCTAATCGGACGTTTTGCAAATTAATCCACAACTTTCTACTTGAAAGTTTTCATCTATCTTTGTTTCTTAAAATGTTAGTTAATTAAACATATCTAATTAAACAGTATTTGGGAACACGAAAAGAGTCTATCTCCAGGCAACAGTGAGTAACATGCATTTGACCGCGTCGTAATTACGTGTACCGGCATATTTATAAACTCTGGCTAAAGTTACGTGGGACACGCTGTATATAAGAACGTGTAATAAAACTAATTGTAATATTGAACGTAGTTTAGGGAAAGTAGCAAAAGTCATAGCGTTTATACAACAAATGCGCACTGTATATAAAAAAATGCCCCTATATATACGCACCATAGGTAAAAAAGAAAGCAACCGACAAAAGAGTAATGACAATACGAAGAGGTTTCAGAGCCATGCTACACTACATCGAAGCGTTATATACAGCACTTCTATGAATTTTTTTACACCCTTTTCGACCCACCGCGTTCACTGACTGCTTGTAGTAACAGTACTGTGAGAACAACCTGATTATAAATAGAATCTGACGGTAATATAATGCGTTTCATATTTCTGGAGTCCTAAAAAAAATGAGCCTTAGGTTAGGGAATTTAGACTCTGCCTTACGACACAAATAAACCAGTGCAAAAAAAAGGATGCGCTGAAGACGTGTTGAAATCAATATTTTCCATTCTGCCCATCTCCTTCTTTCGATGTAGCAAGAATCACTGCTTCGAAGACGGCTCCACCCACCCCCACTTCCCTTTCCTTCTCCGAAATCCCTCTCAAAAGTTAAAATAAGTAATACTTTCGACGAAGCAGCAGGCCAACGACCGCTAGACTTGTGTACCAAAGTTGCTGCTTTGTTTATCCGAACAAACAACGGCTCTTCGACAGGAGAGTCAACCAACTGGAAAGATCTGCCTGCCCTTATTTATCGAGGGACAAAAATGCCCATGTTAACGTGGCCCAATATTTTCGTGGAGTTTCGCTTGACGTCATTGAGCTTTCATTTAAATTTGACTTCAGGCTTGTTTGCTTAGGGCTTGTGTACGTAAGAGTGTGAAGACTTCCACGTCCAGTTTAATCCTAATGTTTGAAAAGCTCACCTTAATATGTATAATGGGAAACGAACTGCTTTTTACAACGCGAAATAAAAGGGTTTGCGAGGTTTCACCTCAATTGAAACAAACACACACACACACACACACACACACACACACACACACACACACACACACACACACACACACGCCCCGCCGCGGTGGTCTAGTGGCTAAGGTACTCGGCTGCTGACCCGCAGGGCGCGGGTTCAAATCCCGGCTGCGGCGGCTGCATTTCCGATGGAGGCGGAAATGTTGTAGGCCCGTGTGCTCAGATTTGGGTGCACGTTAAAGAACCCAAGTGGTCAAAATTTCCGGAGCCCTCCACTACGGCGTCTCTCATAATCATATAGTGGTTTTGGGACGTTAAACCCCACATATCAATCAATCAATCACACACACACACACACACACACACACACACACACACACACACACACACACACACACACACACACACACTGCCGCGACCAAATACATGTTGCAGTATTGGTTGGTGGTTGCGGTATTGGTTGGATTTGGTTGTTGCAGTAAAGTGTGAAAGCCTTGACCAAACATTAATACTGATAGCTGTGTATGCACCGCCGCAAAGACCTATTCACCTAGTTCTGGATGAGTTGCAATGTGTAGTTTCATTGATTACAGATTGTACTGTCATCATAGCCGGAGATTTCAATTCTAAGCATAGAATGTGGGGGCCAGCTATAGGGGATGTTCGAGGCTCTCAAGTAGTCCAATTCGTGACGGCGAATGACTTAGTCATATTGAACAACCCCAACTCCCCTCCAACTTTCACAACTCCGTATGCAGATTCATGGATAGATTTAACCATGGTTTCGCATGACCTCACTCGCGATGCTTACCATTGGAAGGTTCTCCAAATTCCTACCCTCTCGGGCCACAACTACATTGAATTCTCGTTCTCGCAAGCCCATACCAGCAGTGCTAAACGATTAACTAATCTAGGAAGAGCGAAAATTCTTAACAAGTTAAAGGACGATACTTGGTTCACTAAGATACTCGGCTGCAACATTGGATCACCTGAAGCCCTAAATATGGTTATAGACAAGTTTTATGCAATATACTCCGCTTTAAGCAAACATTACTCAAGACGCACAACATCGCGTAGTAAATTAGGTAATGGTTGGTGGACACCAGAATTGACTATTGAACGTAAGCGTGTTCGGGCTATGCGACGACGATACCAGCGAACAGCTGACCCCCTCCTTCGAGACATGTATTGCAAATTGTACGTTGATGCATTCTCAACCTACAAGGCCAAAATCAGGAAAGCTAAATCATCGTTTAATGAAGACATTTTTGACTTTCTCACTAAGAAATGTTTATATGGTGATGTTTTCAAAACCGCATTTCAAAACCACCACCAAGTAACTTTTCTTCCTCCTCTAGATTTACCTAACGGCACTCGCACAGCTTCTGTAATTGAGTCCGCCCGGCTACTACTCGATACATTGGTAGTAGTGGACAGCTGTTCTGAAGACAACATGCACCACACTATCATGCGTAACATTGCGGCTAGTCCTTATCCGTGGCATACTTCTGACCCTCCTTTTACAATATCTGAGATAGAGTGCGCGATGAAACAGGGTAATTCACACTCTGCTCCTGGACACGACGGATTAACCTACTCGTTCATTAAAGAATTACTTGAATACCATCCTCAATTTTTCTATATTATCTTCAATACCGCCTTAAGAATCGGACACTTCCCACAGGCTTGTAGAGAAGGGAAAGTAATATTCATACCAAAGCCAGGACGTCCGCTCAATTCGCCTAATGCATATAGACCAATAGTTATGAACTCTGTATTCAGTAAAGTATTAGAAAGACTCTTAAATGCTCGTCTGTATTATTACCTGTAGAATAATAATCTTCTTCACAATAATCAATACCGTTTTACGCACAATAAAAGTGCTTCTTTAGCACTATACACACTGCGAAGCATATTGGCTGCATACAAGGCAGCCAAACTTCCTACCATACTCATATATCTTGATTTTGTAGGAGCATTCGATAGTGTTTGGCATCCTGCAGTCTTGAACTTTTTACGCAAGCATAGGTGTCCACAAAACTTGTACTTTCTACTCAAATCCTTTTTATCGAACCGCACTGTAACTTTTTCAACCAACATTGCAGAAGAGACAGTTCGTACAACAATTGGCAGCCCGCAAGGATCCCCTATCAGTCCTCTACTGTGGAACATAGTAATACACAGCTTACTCAATCTTCCCATGCCACCCGACGTACACATACAGGCGTACGCGTACGATACCATCATTGTTATCACAGATAAGTCAAGACTCCGATTACAAGCAAAAGCTGAGCATGTCCTAGCTTTGGTATCTGGTTGGGCACGAGAACAAAAAGTTACCGTAAGCGCCGAGAAGTCGTTCTTCGTGCTCTTCAGTAACGGACACATGGGTACATCAAAACGCTGCCCATCTATCCGCATGGATGGAATTTTTCTCAAACACAAGAAAGAAATTAAGATTCTAGGCGTATTATTTGACTCCTCTTTAAATTTTCATGCCCACATTGACTATATTAAAGGAAAGGCTGAAGTGTCCACGTCTCGGCTCCTCGCATTTGTTAAATCGCACCGTTCATTAAAATTTACACTCATCACACGACTCTACCGTCAAGTGATATTGCCCTCTCTCACGTATGCATCTCCGGTATGGTGGCCTATGTTCCCATCAAAATTCATTAGGGCGCGAGTTTTATCAGTTGAGCGAACCATCTTGATTTCCTTAACAGGTGCATTTTACACCACACGTACGTCATCCCTACAGATTCTCGCTAACGCGCCTCCGTTAGCACTAGAGTTGGACAGACAATCTGCAGAATTTTCCCTATTCATACTCCGGAACGTAACTTATTATGGTGTGAAAACTTTCATACCGGCTGACATACTATATCCATGCAGTCTGTGGGCTCATCACCCCAGTAAAAAATATATATTTACTTTCACTAAACTCTCACCATCACAAGAAGCGGTTATTTTCAAAACAAAAGCCATTCACGTATACACTGACGGCTCATACACGTCCTACGCGGCGGGTGCGGCATATATTGCTTTGACAAAGGATGGAAAAATCATAACTGTTAGAAAATTTCAGATCCACAACGCTTCAAGCGCATACGACACGGAATTAATAGCATTCCAAGAAGCCCTTCATTTCGTTTTTACAAACAACTTTAACACGCCAGCCCACATTTACACAGACTGTCTATCGCTTCTAATGAAACTTTCAAGTCTCACTGATAACGATGAAAGAATTTGGAACATTAAGCTGCTTGTTAACCATATAATCTCGTCAGGCAAAATTATAAAATTGTATCATGTACCTGGCCATATGGGAATTTTGGGAAATGAGCTAGCTGACGCTGCAGCTGCATTAGGAGGGAAATCAGGCTTCGTCCGTTACGCCAAAATATCTATTCGGTCAGTACGAACTAGTTTCATAAAATCTTGAATTCATATTGGCACACCCATTGGCAGACTGAGGGACCTGAGACAACGCTATTTCATTGGATCACAAGTCCGTACGAAATTCCTCAATGCTTTCCGCCTCCTAAAAGCCTAACACACTTATTATCTGGTCACGGACACTTTCAGTATTATCTTCATCGATTCAATATAACTGCATCGGACAGGTGTATGTGTGGTGCACCTTGCTTGAGCGAACAACACTACTTTAATGAATGCCCAAGCACGCAACACATTGTGACCCATTTACGTGTGCCCAAAAGTGATACAACACTACCTGCGCAATATTATGGGCTATTGACCAATAGAAAAACTCGTGCGTATCTACTTCAGTTAGTGACTGTCATGCGCAACTCTGTTTCTATGACATCCACATGACACGCATTAGCTACCAACACTTTATCAGGACGTCGCTTCATACTCCGAATCACCTCCCTATCACAACTTTTGCGTGAGTGCTCTCGATTACAGTCGCAGTTATGCCAACAAAGGTGGGGGAAAACCTCTGCGACTGATAACGATAGCATCACTGCTCCATTTTCCCTAAGTACTCGAACCATAGCATTCGCAACGCTTGCGCAAGTACCTAATCCTGCCCCCCCCCCCTTTTTTTTAAAGCTTGTTAATATTGCGAATGGCGCCTTGTCTAAGTTCGCAGCGGCAAACAGGCTGCCCAAGGTTCCCTGCTGCATCGCTGGTTCGAACGACAGCCCGACATGCCTAGCTACATGACTCCTGGTGAAGAAATGGGCTTCGACATCACAGAGGCCACTGCTACCATTTTCGTCAACGTTTATACATCCTCAAGACCACTGGCTCGCATCCCACTTCGTTGTTTGTTTTTGGACTTTCTGCATTCAACGACAATGCATTTAAAATAAACACACACACACACACACACACACACACGCACACACACACACACACACACACACACACACACACACACACACACACACACACGAACTCCAAAAACTCAAGGGGGGGAAATACACTGCTGCTGCATATCTACCTGCTCATTCCTGAGAAGCTAACTAGTTTATTTATTACAGTTTTATGCTGCACTCACTAGGTTTTACCCGTGTTATTTTTTAAACTAATTAGATTTTTCAAAAAAATAAAAATTTGGGAAGTTTCCCCTCTTCATTTATGTTAGATTGGCTTGAGCCCGTTATACCTCCTAGTGGTACGGGCTACCCCCCTTTTTCCTTTAGTTATTTTTACATATAGGGGGCGGAAAACACAAACACACACACACACACACACACACACACACACACACCCACACACACACACACACACAGGGGTACGGCGACTGTCGATAGCACACAACTTGAAGCAGTTAAACAAAGGCCCGGCATGTCACCAGACGAGCGGGAATAGCTGATCTTATTGGAACGGGTTTTTGGAGTACCGCTAAGGCAGAAAATGCTGACAGCGCGTACTGTAGAGGCCAACTTGCCTGTCACTGTCTATACCAGTTAACCTGCACTATTGATGTCTCTACATTCAACGCGTCCCGCTGAACAGATGTGACCCTCCAGTGGGCGTTTCTTTGTGTATATTCCTTTTCAGGCCCCAGTTCTTTCTTTCTACTCACATTTCTCTTTTAACCATCTGTATTCCTTTTTGCTTTCTGCAGTGCAACATAGTGAACTAAGTATTTATGGTCCTGTTAACAAACTCTGGTGTCGAAGTGAATTTAGATGCCGTGAACACAGTTTCTGGGCTGTCTCGCCAGCCTGAAAGATAGAGAGGAGGGAATCAATTGAGAGAAAGACAGAGAGGTCAACCAGAACTGTAGCATCCAGTTTTTCAGGTATCATTAAATGTGACTAGGTAAGGCCTCGACATCTCAGCTTCCGAGCCTTGAACCGATGTCATTAAACTGCAAGTCGCCCAATAAAAACTTTACAGGTTACCTTAAGTGTCCAACTCAGTTGATTCGTAGCCAAAGCCATCTTGTAGTTGTCTGGCAAGTCAATGCGGTGAACCTCTTACGGTTTTACTCCGAAAGGTTTCTGCATATAACGTGGTTCTCCAAAATCGGAGACATTGTGGTCTTTCCCCTCGTTCGCCCCGCCACGGTGGTCTAGTGGCTAAGGTACTCGGCCGCTGACCCGCAGGTCGCGGGATCAAATCCCGGCTGTGGCGGCTGCATTTCCGATAGAGGCGAAAATGTTGTAGGCCCGTGTACTCAGATTTCGGTGCACGTTAAAGAACCCCAGGGGGTCGAAATTTCCGGAGCCCTCCACTACGGCGTCTCTCATAATCATCTGGTGGTTTTGAGACGTTAAACCCCACAAATCATTTCCCCTCATTCCTTGTTCCTCATTACCTTTTTTTGTATATCCTCAGCGATTGGTCCACCTTTGACCAAGAAATGAAGTCTTGCGATGACGTAACAAAGTAACGTCGTGTTATGAGACGTAACACTGGCGTCATTGATGTTGGCCACCTGTGACGACGTGATAATTTTTTTCCATCACTTATGCTGACGCAGCCGACGGGGGACGCCTATGGGGGATGCCCATGTGGAACGCCGGTTGATTTCCGCATATGATAAGGCATCCTTGAAAGAAGCTTTGCCTACAAACCAACTACGGCACTTCATCGTTCTCATCTCCCTGTTTGGGCTTGGGCGCTGCCTGTGTGACGAATAGTCCTGTTTGCATTTTCTGGTTTGATAGCTTTGATCTCACAACGTGGAGGACCTTGTGGGCATCTATCATAGTCCCTCTCAGATATGCATCTATATATGCCCCTGCGCGCCGATGTGCCGCAGTCGTTGCGTCAATAATCGCTTTTTCGACACCGCCAGACCAGATGAATAGCTCGTCAGCACGCCCAAGTTGATCGCGTCTTGCTTATCTAGTCACCGTTCCCGCGTTATAACCACGTACATCGCGCAATAATTCAAGTGAGACGGGAACTGCATCACACGTATATGAAATGTCTTCATCGGTTGGCAGAGAGTCGTTGATCTTCATACACCGTAGTGAAAAGCTGTTCATTCCACTCATGGAACCAAACGAAAACGACTACGACGACATTGGAACGGGTGACAGGCGCACAGTAATAGCAATAACGTCGCGGGTATAAAGCTGACATTGACAAATGAGACAGATAAGGCAGAGATGAAGCACATTAGGGCGTTCATAACTAAAAAAAACAAAAATCGTGACCAAAAGAGAATTATCCTCAATATTGTTACGAGGTTGGTTGCTTCTGAGCGAGATGTATTTGCAGAGTAAAAACTACAGGCAAGAGACACAATGGCTGATTGGCCCAGTCGCGCGCCTGTCAGTCGCACCTCTTCCTTTTCTTCCTCTCCGTAGCAGGACCCCCGGGCGTTGGAGCGCCGTCTCGGCGAGAGTCCGGAGAAGTGCGACAGAAGTAGGGTTTCAAGCGCGAAACATGGACAATGTCAACTAGTGACGAACTTGGTGACGTATTGGAGTGCAATGGCGCTATCTCGTAGGTTACGTCGCTAACTTGACGTAAGACTAGGTAGGGTCCGGCGTATCGGGACAAAAGTTTTTCGGAGAGACCTACACGGCGACACGGTGACCAGAGGAGCACGTGGTCACCTGGGGCAAACGTTATATTTCGATGCCGGTGGTCGTAGCGGGCTTTTTGCATATCCTGTGACCTGGTGAGGCGAGACTGGGCAACTTGACGAGCCATGTGAGCCCGATCAATGGCTTCGCGCGCGTACTCGGAAGGAGATGGCACGAGAGGCAAGGTGGTTTCAAATGGCAATATGGGGTCGCGACCATATAAAAGATAAAAAGGCGAGAATCCCGCAGTGTCATGTCGAGAGGAGTTATATGCGAAGGTCACATAGGCCAACGTTGTATCCCAGTCTCGATGATCATCGGAGACGTACATCGAAAGCATCTCTGTGAGCGTGCGGTTGAGACGTTCAGTTAGGCCATTAGTTTGTGGGTGGTAGGCGGTAGATAGCTTATGGGCTGTAGCACACGATCGAAGGAGGTCATCGACAACTTTGGACAGGAAAGAGCGGCCGCGGTCCGTAAGCAGCTGTCGGGGTGCACCATGGTGTAAGATGACGTCATGAAGAAGAAAATCCGCGACGTCAGTGGCGCAACTGGTTGGCATGGCCTTTGTTATCGCGTAACGGGTCGCATAATCTGTGGCGACGGCAATCCATTTATTTCCTAGTGTCGTCGTCGGAAAAGGGCCAAGAAGGTCGAGTCCCACGCGATGAAATGGTTCAGAGGGGACTTCAATTGGGTGAAGATATCCAGCTGGCAGCAAAGAAGGTCTTTTCCGGCGCTGGCAGAGGTCGCAAGTGGCGACATATCGACGTACGCTGCGGTACAATCCAGGCCAGAAAAATCGACGTCGCACGCGGTCGTATGTGCGGGAAACGCCGAGGTGTCCCGCTGTTGGTGCGTCGTGAAGTTGTTGAAGTATGGCAGGCCGTAGATGACGAGGGATGACAAGCAGAAGCTCAGGGCCTTCAGTGGTGACGTTGCGGCGGTAGAGGATGCCGTCATGCAGCACGAACATACGGGATTCAGCGTCATGGCTGTCAGACTGGATGGCGTCGATGATAGTGCGCAATGACTCATCCCGTCGTTGTTCGATGCGCATATCGCTGACGTCTGTAAACGCCATTACTCTGCTCTCCAGGTCAGGCGCAACGGGATCAGGAGGATCTACCGGATATCGAGAAAGACAGTCTGCGTCCTTGTGCAAACGGCCAGACTTGTAGCTGACGCTAAACGAAAATTCCTGAAGCCTCAGAGCCCAGCGAGCCAGACGTCCAGTCGGGTCCTTCAGAGAAGTCAGCCAACAGAGGGCGTGGTGGTCCGTAACGACAGTGAAAGTACGACCATATAAATATGGCCGAAACTTGGCGACGGCCCAAACTAAAGCTAGACACTCTCTCTCGGTGATGGAATAATTCATCTCCTGGGGAGAAAGCAGGCGACTGGCGTAAGCTATCACGCACTGTCTACCGTGGTGCCGCTGAGCGAGAACTGCGCCGATACCGTGGCCACTGGCGTCGGTGCGAACCTCTGTGGCAGCAGAAGGATTAAAGTGGGCAAGTATGGGGGGCGTAGTTAGGTAGCCGATGAGAGCGGCGAACGCTTGAGCCTGCTCAGGGCCCCATGAGAATGTGGTATCCTTCTTCAGCAAATCTGTCAGTGGCCGGGCAACGTCAGCGAAGTTTTTCACAAAACGGCGAAAGTAGGAACATAAGCCGACGAAGCTACGGACGTCGGATGTAGAACGGGGCACTGGAAAGCTACGGACGACGCGGATCTTTTCGGGATCTGGTTGGACACCATCGGCGTTTACAATATGGCCCAGAATGGCAATCTGACGGTGACCAAAGTGACACTTCTTGGAATTGAGTTGTAGCCCAGCTGTTCTGAAGACTGCGAGAATTGCAGCGAGACGGGTCAGGTGGCTATCGAAAGTAGATGAAAAGACTATCACATCGTCTAGGTAACAAAGACAAGTAGACCACTTGTAACCACGCAGGAGAGAGTCCATCATTCGTTCGAATGTGGCAGGGGCGTTACATAGTCCAAAAGGCATGACCTTAAACTGGTATAAACCATCTGGTGTAATGAAGGCCGTCTTCTCGCGGTCCATTTCATCGACAGAAATCTGCCAGTAGCCGGACCGGAGATCTATAGACGAGAAGTATGTAGCCCCGTGTAGGCAGTCCAACGCGTCATCGATGCGTGGTAGCGGGTACACGTCTTTTCGTGTGATCTTGTTTAGGTGGCGATAGTCAACGCAGAAGCGCCAGGTACCATCTTTTTTCTTCACAAGGACGACAGGGGAGGCCCAAGGACTACTTGATGGTTCTATGACACCTTTGTTGAGCATTTTGTCCACTTCTGCTTGGATAACTCTACGCTCAGTGGGGGAGACACGATAGGGGCGTCGGCGAATAGGACTGGCGTCACCAGTATTTATACGGTGCTGAACAGTGGATGTTTGCCCTAGAGGTCTGTCGTCGAAAGAAAAAATGTCGGTATATGACGCGAGAAGGCGATGGATGTCATTGGCTTGCGCAGGGTTGAGGTCGGGTGCAATCATCTTCGAGAAACGATCTGGCCGAGAACAGGTGCTGTTCGCTACTGGAGACTGAAGTAAATCAATCTCGGTGGTGAGCGCTGCTATTTCGAATTCGTCAGCATTAGATACGCTGGCCAAGAACACGCCACGAGGAAGCACTTGAGGGCACAAGCTGAAATTGAGAAGTGGAAGCGAGGTACAATTGTCAGTAACAGTCACAAGCGTATGGGGAATGGCAATGTTGCGGCTCAAGAGGACGTCGGCGAGAGGAAGGAGGACATATTGACCATCGGGAACTTGGGGCTGTGCGGTCAAAACGACGAAGGTGGCTGCCTGAGCTGACAGCCGCACATCCTGAAGAGAGCACAGGCGCGGCGGGGCAGTGGGGGGGTCAGCGACTATCTGAGGCAACTCTAGCTGAAGAACGCCTGTAGCACAATCGATCAGAGCAGAATGATTCGACAAGAAGTCCAGGCCTAGGATAATGTCATAAGGGCAGTGGTCAATCACGGCTAAAATGACAGAAGTAGTGTGGTCCTTTATACGTAAGCGGGCAGTGCACAGACCGAGAACCATCGGCGTGCCGCCATCGGCCACACGGAGCATTTGTGCAGCCGCTGGTGTCAGAACTTTCTTTAAACGTGTGCGTAGGCTTGAACTCATGACCGAAATGCTTGCGCCGGTGTCGACAAGTGCTTGTACAGGTTCGCCGTCTACTTTAACGTCTATTACACTTCGTCTGGTGGGAACGGAAAGAGGATTTGCTGCGGAAGTCGTCAATGCAGCACCACCTCCGGGGGCTGCATTTCTCAGTTTTCCGAGACAACGCGGCCGGAAGCCACGGGGGACGAGAAGCGCCGTGGCTGCGGCGAACGGGACGATGGGCGACGTGTTTGCGGCGATCGAGACTGGTGCCCACGTGGTGAAGGCGAGCGGCTGTACCAAGTGTTCCGAGAATGGTCAATGGCATTGGGCTCTTCGGCAGGTGGAAAGGTGCGGGCGGTATCGTCGAAACGGGTCATATTGGTCGTTGCGCGATGTGCCGAGGACCATGTGTTGCGGCAGTAACGGGCAATATGTCCAACGCGGTGGCAGTTGAAACATATAGGGCGGTCATCTGCAGTTCGCCACTCAGCCGGGTTGCGAGTACGTGGAGAAGACCGTCGGTCGGAGAAGGGCATCACGAAAGGGCGTTCGCTGACTCTAGGCGCGGTGACATGGCACACGGAATGCACTCCGATGTTTTCAAGCTCCCGGCGCACGATGGCTTGAACAAGAGGAACAGTAACAGGAGTGGCATCGGTACTGCGCGAATAGAACGCCGAGGGCGCCATAGCTTCCAGTTCACGACGAACAATGCGTGTAAGGTCTCCCGGCGGCGATGCACGTTGTGGTGTTGACTGGTCCTCGCAAGTAGATGTTGCAGCGGTGTTTGGGAGTCGAGCGAATGTTTGTAGAATGCGGCGACTTTTCACTTGCTCGAACTGACGACACTCTTTGATGATCGCGTCTACGGTGGAACAGCCCTTGCACATCAGGAGATTGAACGCGTCGTCGGCAATCCCTTTCAGAACATGTCCCACCTTGTCACCTTCTGTCATGTCGCTTTCGGCCTTTCGGCAGAGGGCCAGCACGTCTTGAATGTAAGCGAGGTATGACTCCGTAGGGGATTGGGCACGGCAGGCCAATTCCTTTTTGGCGGCGATCTTCCGACTGGCGGTTTTGCCTAACACCTCCCGCATCTTTGCTTTGCATTGGTCCCAGCTTGTGAGTTCTTCTTCATTGTTCTCATACCACACCTTGGCCGTGCCTCTCAAATAGAACAGCACATTAGCCAACTGAAGTGTGGGATCCCATCTGTTCGGCACACTCACTCGTTCAAACATGGCCAGCCAATCGTCAACGTCGACGCCATCGGTTCCGCAGAATGTACCGGGATCCTTGAGAGGCGTGAAAACGTACGGTTGCGACGCCATGTTCGTCGGAGACGCTGACGTTGACGCGGAGGGCTGAGCATTGGCCATGGCTGGAAGGGCGATGCGACGTCCGCTGCGGAGCTCCGTTGCCTGATGGTTACCCAGCACCTCTCACCAATATGTTACGAGGTTGGTTGCTTCTGAGCGAGATGTATTTGCAGAGTAAAAACTACAGGCAAGAGACACAATGGCTGATTGGCCCAGTCGCGCGCCTGTCAGTCGCACCTCTTCCTTTTCTTCCTCTCCGTAGCAATATCATCATGAAAAGGCTAGTAGCTTTGCAACAACGTTTGGCGCAAATGCCATTCACATAACATGAGCATCGCCCCGCCGCGGTGGTCTAGTGGCTAAGGTACTCGGCTGCTGACCCGTAGGTGCGGGATGAAATTTCGGCTGTCGCGGCTCATTGCCGAGGGAGGTGGAAGTGTTGTAGGCCCGTGTACTCAGATTTGGGTGAACCCCATGTGGTCAAAATTTCCGGAGCCCTCCACTACGGCGTCTCTCATAATCAAATGGTGGTTTTGGGACGTTAAACCCCACAAATCAAATCAAATCAGATTTGGGTGAACGTTCAAGAACCCCAGGTGGTCGAAATTTCCAGAGCCCTCCACTACGGCGTCTCTCATCATCATATGGTGGTTTTGGGACCTTAAACCCCACAAATCAATAAACCATCAATCAATCAATAACAAGAGCATCAATTCCGCTTTGTCACGCTCATATATTATTCATTCATTATTTTTCGCGCTAGTTCGTCGCGTGTTAATAGTGCTTGCAGACGTGTGCGGAGCAGATTCAGGCGATACTAGTGATCACTACCAGCAGAAATGGTGCGCTGTGGCAAAAAAAGACAAAAAAAAGAAGAATGGTGAAGTGGTGGATGTAGAAACTTCTCTGCGCAAGCATAGCCATGCTGCTCTATACTGTCATTTCAGCAGACGTGACTGTCTGCACGAGAAATAAAGCATTCTCGCATGCCATTTATTCTACAGGTAGCTTCATAGATAGCCGGCTTGTGCGTGTGCTGTCACAACTATCGAAATGCCGATCACCTACCATCGAACGCATGTATTCATTCCGGTGATTATAAAAGATTGTGCATTTGCGTTGTCTTGATCCCTTCGCTCACATCTGTCGCTCACATCCGTGCCTGCACGGATACTGTTTATTTTTTTTTTATCAAGAAATCCTGCCTAACTTACTATTAGTTCAATCGTCTTACTTAGATTCCCCTAATCTTTCATGTCTGGTGGAGTATCATGTTGCCAAGTTATCGCCAAAAAAACTTTATCTTTGGTTAGCTCTAGCCCAAAATACCACCTATTCACTTCCCTTTTTATGTAGGGGATTGACAAGCAGAGTATACTTTTTTTTTTTTCAAAAATGGCTGTCCTCGAGGACTTCAGTGACGACGCGTTATCGCTATTGCTGATAAGAGAGACTGTAGTGTAGCTATTTTTCCTGAAAAAGTAACGAGTAGTTAGGCTGTTTTTTGCAATTATTATCACAATATGATTGCCGTAAGTACATAATTGAACGCATATTTAATCTATATGTGTGACGACATTCTTGTCACATCGGGTCCGGATGTCATACATAAGGGCTAGCCAGTATAGCCAAATTTTCTATAATCCGAATTACCCCTTGACATTGATGTTTCATGGTCTTGCGTGGTCACAGATTCTTAATTCTAATTACTCTCTGGCTTAACGTCCCTAAACACCCATATGATTATGAGAGACACTGTAGTGGAGGGCTTCGGAAATTCCTACCAACAGGGATTCGTCATCGTGTGCCTAAATTTAACCACATGGCCCTCGAGCACCAATTGTCAAAAGTTTATTTAAGCGTATGTATAGTGCGACTTTCCATGTGCCATTCAAACGGAATGCAAACTTGAACGTGGCTTACGTAGAAATCAGTAAAATTGACGAAGATTCAAAAGAAGGAGAAACTGAAGATGACTCCCGCTTTCTAAATGTCTTCGGCCCATAAGCTTAGGAAAACACGAAGAAACCACACATGAAACAATGTTCATTTCTTCAGTTCACAAAGGTACATGCTTCTTGGATACGCACCCGTGCCACGTCTAATTCAAATTGATTGTCTTCGAATCAACATGGGCTACAAATTGGTGAGACGATGTTATTATCGCCGTGGCAAAAAGCAAATAACAAACGGCACGCGCATAAGCTTCCGAGAACGCGGAACAAAAAGCACGTCCACCCGCTTAGAGTGCCGTTAGCTGTTCGGACGGGTTCGATAATCGACAAGAGAGAACACGGTTTGCCCATAAGGTCTGCAGAACGACGTATACACGCGAGGTGTGCGTCGAAACGCTCAACGAACACGCGCACGCGAGACGGGATTCACTTCTGTGCAGCTCGTCGAGTCCACCTTGAATAAGGTGTATCGCAGCTGTTGCTACGGAGTGCATTGCATGGTACTCCTTTATAGGTCCGTCGTCGACGAGAACCAACTACACGACGCGCCACGGCCTCTGGCTCTGTTGCACTGGACGCGAGGTCGCGAGGTATACGTTTACGATTACAGCGGTCATGTTTCAAGGAAGGTGAAACAGAAAAAGACAAAGCACAAAAAAAGGTGGAGGAAGCTTGAGGTTCGGCTTAAGAGTAGAACGCAATAGCGCAATTGTTGCCTGTGCACTTAACCTTCTCAATCAATTGCCCCTCTCAAGTTGTCGGTGCAAGCCTCAACCATGCCCCGAGGAAACGATTGACTGCGCACGTAAAACTCCCATAGTGGAGTACCAAGTGCTCTAAATCGTTAGTGCCAGAAGAGATATCGTTACCGCGGAGGACGGGACGGCTTTAGGCTCTCCTGTAGTCGAGTACGAAGTACTTGAAATTGTTAACAACTTTTTCTAAACACAGAACTGCATGGGCGATTCAAACCATCACAAAATCTTTACCAGAGTTGTTAGGCGCCCACTACTCCATAACGATTGTATTTACGAATCAGCCAAGGGCATATGCATCTGCATCCGTAAGGCAATAGGCGATCCCACGAAGCTATAGATATACACTCTGTTCGTGGCTCCACTAATGACAATAATCAAATATGTTTGAAGATTTTGTAATGGTGGGCCTTTTAACGCGAGATCATTAAAAACCTCGTTTCGCAGATATTCCGGCATCGGCATCGTTAGCGAAAAATCGCAATCTTGGGTGGGACCAGGAAGTCGAGAAATACGCAAGTGAAATAAATTAGAAAAAAATTCTGGGTCTGAGTGGGGATCGAATCCGTTCGTTTGCGTGGCAAGGGTGTGTTCTATCACGTAACCACGCATCTGCTAGTGAATACAGCGAAAATACTTTCCTCGCTTGGAAATGCAATGAAAGGAACTTTAATGTTTTACAAACAAACGCGTTCTGTATACATGCTTCAAAATACATGAAATATTGTAGCAATAATGCGTGGTACAAGCGTATACATGGTCATCGGGCGTCAGGACATGACGTTATCATAATGACTTTACGAATTAAAGCTGTTTACCGACTCCACAAGGCACACACCCTATTGTGCGTATTCTTTGAGGGCCAAGCAGTTGGTGCATAGCAAGTTCCAAAACATTTCACGCACTAAGTGTTTGAAGTACGCACTCGGGAAAGGAGATCGCTAATGCGTTCAACTCTTAAAGGCAAAGCTTAATGTCTCCACAATTTTATGAACACTCATTCGTTGCGAAATTCACATGTCTTGATGCCTGGCTTGATTGTACGCTTCTGCCAATCAGTAATACATGCGCTAAGAAAACTCCTTCTTCAACTACAAGACATTCGTACAGTGTTTTCTTCCCCTTAATTATTTTCAAAAAATAGAACAGCTCTGTGGTGAAAGGCACGTCACGTGGCCGACCACGTGACCTGCCTGTCACGCGGTCTGCCTGAGTGAGTGCAAGTGTCAATCAAACCTCAATATTTTATTCTTATTTATTTTACTTAAATCTTTCTCGATACTTCGGTCACGGACACGATCATAATTTTTCGCTCACAACCAAAAACACCATCACCGATGCCAACACCAACGCCATCGCGTTAACACGTACATTTCGGCTTATGCACCCGAATCTCAGGTGCTCAAAACTATATCGTGGTCTCCACTACGGCGTTACCTAATGTTTTATTGTTCAACTCGTAGAATCTAAGAACTGAATCAAATTAAAGATGTTCATTGTTATTGCTTTTGAAAGTGACCATATGGTCACTTTTAAGTATTTGCAAACCTCATCATAACGTAAAGTTTAGTTGCTATGATCTCGCAAGCTCGTCTATTTTGTTTTGGAGAGAAAAACAGATGATCAAAACATAACAGTTCTTAATAGAAGTCTCTGGTAGCTCCTCCAGTTTCCTTTCACTGTCTCATCTTTTACACACCAATGGTTGAGCAAATGACAGAGAGTGCGTTCAAAAACTAATCTATGCTACATTCAAAATGAAATAATGCAAGTCTCACAAAACGGAAACTAAGAGCAATACCTCCTCATAATTATTTTCGTTTGCTCCTTTTTAAAATTTCATTCCAACTTCATTTATGCTGCCGCACTTGCTTGGCTTGGCTGCGTCTCTGAGCTATCGATTAGCAGTAAGTACAATTGAGAGAACGCAATGTTTTTAAAAAAATTAACAAAGAACAGGCGGCTCTCGAACTATTTTAATTGTCAAAGAGAGTGTTATAATCTAGGCCTCTTCAGTCTATAGTTAACAAATGACTGCGAAAGGGCTTTTTATCAACAACAGTGCACTTATATACAGGCCTGTTTCCACGGAAGGCAAACTAATTATCATCGCGTACTCTCATTGTCAAGGAACTTGCCTTGTACGCAGGTTAGTCAAAAGGTAGCGGGTCTTGCCAGCTATCAGAAGCAACAGTAAAGAGTTGTTCACGCGCGCCCCACCTTCTATTATGTTATCAGAACCACCGTGTGAATATGGTCAAGACATCGGGTAAGTCAAGCAGCTGATTTCAAAGGGTGATGTTATGCCGTGAGTGTTGGTGTTTAAGATAATGGTGTCCGTCGGCATCGAGTATAGGATGCACTTCTTACCGTGGCCAATATCAACATTGTTATCGATACGCCAACGATGAATTGCCAATAAACGTTACTTGAATGGACTCCTTCCTATAGGAGTACAGAGAATGAAATGACAATGCTGCTCTTCCGTAGCTGGTCATCCCTACTGGATGGCTGGTTTTGATGATACTGCTACATGCATATTGTCATTTTGTGGGACGATGTGCGTGTGTGCCTGCAGAAGAGGACGAAGTGTGGTCTCCGCTCGGTGTCTGGTCTACTGGTCACGCCACTGCTGCTGGTTCGAAATATATTTCAGCCACAGCGTCGTCGATACGGCGTCTCTTCTCTTCCGTTACAATATCGTGAACATCGCCATATCCAATAACATTTTTTCTTGTGAACGATACTGTCGATGAAGACATTTTCACAAATTCAGGCTCCCATTTCAAGTCGTCATAAAGCCGTGAAACAAGGTCACGCCTTATCGCGCGCACATGGTCTTTCGGTCACCACAGCGGCCACCTTCAACAACAACAACAACAACAACAACAACAACAACAACAACAACAACAACAACAACAACAACAACAACAACAACAACAATAATAATAATAATAATAATAATAATAATAATAATAATAATAATAATAATAATAACAAGCAGGGTTTTCGTCCAAAAGCAGCGATATGATTAGAGTGATGCCGTAGTAGAGGGCTACGGAAATTTCGTCCATCTGGTGTTCTTGAGCGTGCCCTTACAACGCACCGTATAAGAGCCTCTACCATTCCGTCTCCGTCGAAATGTGACTGTCGATATCGAACCCACGACCTTCACGTCCGCAGCTGAGCACCGTAGCCACTGATCCACAGAGGCGGACACGGCCGGCTTCTCGTTGAAGAAGTAGAAGGATGTGCCTTCGGTCACTCGCAAAAAGGCATGTTTCCTAACTTGCACCACTTGCACGAGCTAATGAAGATATAATGCATCCAGTCTAGATGAAAGAAGGTACAGATACGCGTCGCGTAATGCCTTCAGTAGGACTCGGGCTTAGGGTTGCGACACATTATGGCTCGTGGCAAAGCAACACCTGTGCTTTGCGGGCCTCAGAATCACTGTCGACTTTTCTTGTGGGCCATAAACCAGCACAAAATTTTGTAAATGGTGTATTTCACGTGCGGGTGGTTGTATGTGTGACGTGTTTATCACTGTATATATCCTAATAATCGTCCACACCCAGGAGCAGCAAGTCCGGCGAACAGCCAGGCAAACATGCGATCTTTGCATTAAAATATTCACCTCCCACCCTCTCTCTCTCTCGAGTGTATAAGTCACAACATAGGCTGCGTCACTCTTTTAGAGAAAGCAAGGCCCAGATTCACGAGATGGCTTCAAGTCATACGCGTCTGTGTGAGGGAACACCCTGTACAGTAACGCTCCTCGACATGTCATTCGAAAAGGCTGCTATGGACAATGACAATGGTCGCCTACGACTGACAAGCATTGTGAATATGGCCACTGCTTCTCGGTAATTTATATACATGGTAATGCTTACGTACCAGTCCAAACAGTTTCACTAAACTCGCTGTCTCATTCATTGACTCGTCTCGGCTTCTGCGCTGGTGTCTGTATTAGGGACGGTTACGGAACAAGCAACATATTCTCCGTGGATGTACGCCTGTGAATTTCCGAATGTGGTGATGAACCCCGTCTAACAAGGTTACAGGAAATTTCTTCCTTAAAAATACCGTTATTTAATTAATTAGAAGAGCAAAATTAATGGACTGGCTCGTTTTATTGCCCGACAGAACGTGCTAGAACAAACCCAAAGTGAGGGCACGGAAAGCATACATGGCATTATTTGTAGGTTTTAACTGCATATGGTAATTGCGACATGACTAGGAATGAAATAAGCTGAACGACGAAAAAGAGCTTAGTGGTCATTACGGACTGAATACACGAGCTCCTGAGAAGGCACCCCCTTGCCCTACGAATTGAGCTAGGCCTGTGGTTTCTCTCGTCCGCATTACAAAATATAGTTCTGCGCGTAAATAACTGGAAGTGATAGCCAACGCCAGTGGCAGCCATGGCGGACAGTGTGAAACACCCAAGGAATTTATCTTTAAACCTCCTTGGGAACACCTTTTGTTGTTGTCTTTTTTGGGGGGGAAGGGTGCAACGCCCCTCAAGAGCGCAAAATCTTCGTTTGTCGCCGTCGTATATACAGCAGATCTAGTGCAGGTGCATGTGTGCAAACCGAAATATCTGCGAACAACAAAAACGTTATCAAAAGGCTGCTTATCAGGCCATATAATACGGGAAATGCCCAACACCGTAAAAACACCGCATTGAAACACCCATCAGTCAAAGCATATGACAGAACAAAAGCGTTGCTAATGACAAAATTAAACGCTGTTCACCACAACCAAATAGATGGCCATGATTAATGATTCAATGAACGCTGCTTCGCTCATCTCTCAGCATTGAATTCGTAAAGAAGTGTACATTTTTCTTTTGCTAGATACCGTTAGGTATCGCGAAATATTTTTTACGAAAATGTATCTGACTTAAAAGCCCTAAAATGCTGCCTTAAGACCTCTAGTCTGCCATGACGAGACCCTCGCTGTGATAGAACGAAGAATGAAAGATAACGGTTTAGTTTTGACGGTAATATAAAATTCAAACATACCAAGCGATATTTTTTGCGCAAAACTCGCAAGTAGTTCGTTAGTGCAGGTTTACTCTTAATGACGGTAAAAAAAAAACACTAAATACTGCGTCACCACTTTAAACTGGTTCTCGAAACGTCAAACAAGACTGACAATGAAGGGTCAGCGTAGAATCATAATATTATGAGATGTGCTGTAGGGAAATACGGCATTAGGCATCTCATCAAGCATCCACTTTCATTTCTTATAAAAGAGGATATAGTTAATATGTATGTATTTCATACAGACAGCAGTAGGCGAACGAAAATTAATTTTACGCCAGTGTCTTTTCCAGTGTTGTAAATATGGCACGATAACATAATGACCAGAAAGAGTTTCGCACCAGATCCCTTAAAAGAAAGGGCACAGTTTTGCGAGTCAACAAAAGAGATGCCTCTAAACTAAACCCAAATTGATTCGCGGCACCCAAGCTGCACTTTTTTAAATTGGTGAAATGATACAGCTTCTCTGAAAGGCCAATACATACTGTAATCCCAGTCAGTTGCACCTGTACATTTACCCCGAGTCCCGAGTCCTATTCATTTTTCGAGCTTGTCCGCCATGTCTGGTAAACAAGCACTGACCGCATATGCACGCCTCTGCAAGTTTCCTCAATAGATACGCAGGGTATGTAAGTAAGAGGATTGTTTCGAGCGAATTACACCAGACCTACTGCAATTCCCTGCAGTCTGAAGCTCTGTAGCGCAGAGCTTCCATCCGTATTGCTCCTCTTCGGGTAGATATAGCGGAGCATCGCAGTCTCGCCGGTGACTGGATTCCAGCTTCGCCACGTCGGCGCAGGTGGGCCCGGCGAAGTTTGCCGCGCGCGTAAGCCGACAGCACGGATAGACGCTTAGTTATCCCTGCGAGACCTATATCCCTGGAGCTGAGAGCAAGGGAGCAGATAGCTTGTTTTCCTCGCCTCGCGTTAATCCTGAAGAAAGGGATATATATAGTTCCTTTTACTTTAACGAAAAAAAAAGGAAAAGGGCTGGAGTGAGCCGTCTGCCGTCACCGCCTTGATGTGAATAAAAATAATGAAAGTTCACGTCTTGCAGCGTTAACGTACGCCAGCTGAAAGTGGCATAAGTACAAGCAGAAACTTCTCCAGCAGCTGCCTTTAAGTGGCGTGTATAGGCGCCGCGTTTCGCTGGTCTACCCCTGGAAAGTTGTTTACAGATAGCCTGCTCGTGTCATCTTTTCGATGATTACCAGCGTTCTTCAGTTTTGGAATGGTTTAAGCGCCGGTGTTTTCGGATATTTCAGTGGCCAAAATGCGTGTTCGGCGTTAAAAGTTTCGCAAAGGGTGAATTTTGCAGAGGCGTACGACGCTACTCGTCGGCTTTACATCTTGTCTGAAAGACTGGTTTTCTTTCGCGATCGAGGAACAAAAAACACATTCCGAGCTTTGGTGGAAAGTGTTTTCTCTCTACGTTTGTTTTGCACCGAGGGTACAATGTACTCGAGTGGTTCGGGCATATTCACACTGTGAAAGCGTGGGTGCGTAGCCGGCAGTTTTTTTTAGGGGCGAAGCTCCTTATAGCGGCACCCGTTCGTCCCTCGTAGTCGTAGTAGTAGCATGTAACCAGTCTTACATTTTGACCTCCAAGGTGTGGCCGGTGAGAGATTTCTTCTGTGCGTTGTTGAACAATAAAAAATTCGCAGTGTGAGCGTTAACTAAAAGCTGAATAGTTTCCTGTATCTCGTTCCCCCTTAGCAGCCATTGGCACGTACATTGAGCACTATCTGACAAGAAAGGGATGCTACGTTATACTCGCTGGGTGTAACCTCCTTAGCTTTAGAAAGGTTTAGCGAGCGTTGAGCCGCGGTGCCATGAATACAATGAACTAGTATATACCATGAATGAACTCGAGGTGGTTAAAGGTGGGAAGCGCAAGCAGTAAAAAAGTGTGCGTGTGCTTTCTCTCGTTCAGTCCTTGGAATGTCCGCTGGATGGCGGTGCTTCTATATGAGGAATATACGATGAAAAGATGCGAGATGGCGGTACTTGTAGTGTTGAATAGGTGGACGAACGGACACACAGATGAATGGACGGACGCACGGACGGCTGCACATGGACGCATGGACGGACGCAGAAGTGGATCGAACGAACGCAGGGACGGACGCACAGACGGACAAGTGGACGCACGAACAGACGCACGCACGGGCAGCCACAAAGACGCACGCATGGACGGACGGAAGCAAGAACGAATGGACGGACGGATGCTTCGCCCCACTCTCCATTATTCACTCCGTGGATATGCTGCCATTTTTCGTGGTTTGTTCTTTTGTGGCCACTTAGGCTGAGACTGTAGAATGTGAGTTTTCTTGGCTTTTGTTGATGCGAACGTAGTGAAATTTGACTGCTGGTCGTGCAGGCCTGAATTTAAGCATCGGTGACACTATTGATATTTGTTTCGCTTTATATATTTATTAATTTAGAGCGACAACCATCTTGAGCGACGCATGTTCTATACCATAGAGTAGACATATACACGGATCCGAAAAAATGGCAGCATATCCATCGAATGAATGATGGATAGTGGGGCGAAGCATCCGTCCGTCCATTTGTTCTTGCTTCCGTCCATCCATGCGTGCGTCTGTGTGGTCACCCGTGCCTCCATCCGCCCATCCGTGCGTGCGTCTGTTCATGCGTCCACACGTTCATCTGTGCGTCCGTCCCTGCTTTCGTCCATGCGTCCGCCCCTGCGTCCGTCCATACGTCCATCCGTCCGTGCAGCCATCCGTGCGTCCGTCCATGCATCTGTCTGTGTGTCCGTTCATCCACCTATTCAACACTCCAAGCACCACCATCTTGCATCTTTTCATCATATATTCCTCATATAGAAGCACCGCCATCAAGCGGACATTCCAAGGACTGAACGAGAGGAGGCACACGCACACTTTCTTACGGCTTGCACTTCGTGTCTACTTCCCACCTTTAACCACCTCGAGTTCATGGTATATACTAGTTCACTTTATTCATGGCACTGCGGCCCAACGCTTGCTAAACCTTTCTAAAACCTAGGAAGTTACACCCAGCGAGTATAACGTAGCAGCCCTTTCTTGCCTTCTGTGCGTTGTTGAACAATAAAAACATTCACAGCGTGCACGTTAACTAAAAGCCAAATTCTCCTCTCTTTCATTCCTCCTTAGCAGCCATTGGCATGTACATTGAGCACTATCTTTTATTGTTAAAGAACGCACAGAAGAAATCTCTCACCGGCACCACCTTGGAGGTCAGAATGTAATACTAGTTACACACTACTACGACGGCCACGAGGGACAAACAAGTGCCGCTATAAAAAGCTTCGCCCCGAAAAGCGTAACAGCGTTGTAAAAAGAGACGTGTAAAAAGCTAAGTTTGAGAAATCGTTTGACTTGCAGCAAATGCGCCACAAGAGTGAACGTATTGGCAGGAGGAATTTCGCGTCTTGCTGACCCGTCGTGGGAATCTAGCGGGGTTTCGGTGCTCGACCGGTGACCCAAAGGCCACGTGATCGAATCGCGGTCGCGGAGACTGCATTTTCCTTCAGTTGAAACGCGATATGTGCGAGTGCATAGAATTAGGCGCGTGTTAAAGAACGCCACGTGGTCTAGATTTTCGCGGCCCTCCACGACGCCGTCTTTCATGATCGTATTGTGGTTCTAGGACAAATAACCCCGACAATTATTATTAGGAAGACATTTCTTCGTCAAGCCCTTAAAAACTCAACTGCTTTTGGTTGGAATGCTGGCTCTGTCAACAGTTTTGTTTTTGCAAGTTCTCACATGAAAGCCTCCATCTATCTTTTAACTTCTCTAGTCTTTTTTTTTTTGTATGAACGCGAAAATTATTAGGAAATTATTGCCCCTGCTCGTGCCGTGATAACTGAACTGTACTTCACTGCTTTGCTGAATGACGCTAGTATGACACTCAGCTAACGGCAACTGCATTTAACGCTCACGTACCTCCTTTCTCTCTCTCGCTTTAACTTCCTTCTTCTCCTCTCACCAAGTGTAAAGTAGCAAACTGGGCGTAGTCTTGTTAACCTCCCTACCTTACTTCAATTCTTACACTGTCTCTCTTTCTTTCTCTCTTAGACAAGTGTCCGGCATGCATGTATCGAAGAAATAGTTTAGGTGGTAGAAGCGCGAAGCATCATGTCGATGTAGGCCGGATGAAGGCCGGAGTTGTAGTGAAGGGTCAAGTAGTCTCACAGCGTCTGCTCTTGGAACGCTGTTTGCCTCCCGATGTGACGTCATTTGGCTGCGTCTTGCTTTCACGAAAGCATATACTACGTTAATCGGTGTGACTGGCAGTGCGGCAGGTGATGTTTGCGGCACTGACGAAAAAACTACCGAACACCTTTTGTGTCACTGTCCTCGATTTACCTCAAAGAGACAAGTACTTGACAACGCACTGCGGCAACTGGATGACTGACCACTTTCTGTGCAGGCTAATACAGCACCGTCTTCACCTCTAGACAGCGCACAAGGCAGTGAAAGCTCTCTTGTGCTCTTTGAGGACGACTGGTTTGTGTGACCACCTCTGACTGGCAGTAGAATTCTACACACTGCAGTGAACTAAGTGTCTGTCTCTTCCCTTTTCTTTTCCTTCTTTTCTCTTTTCCATCTTTCTGATATTTCTTGTCCTCTTCATCTGTTCCCCCGTGTAGGGTAGCCAACCAGATGTCTTTTTGGTCAACCTTCCTGCCTTCTCCCTTTCTGTCGCTTCCTTCCTTCCTTCTAGGTAATTGATTGATACGTGGGGTTTAACGTCCCAAAAGCACCATATGATTATGAGAGACGCCGTAGTGGAGGGCTCCGGAAATATCGACCACATGGTGTTCTTTAAAATGCACCCAAATCTGAGCACACGGGCCTACAACATTTCCACCTCCACCTTCCTTCTAGGTAGTAGAAATACCTCTGCACTCGTACACTACAGCAAAGCCCATACTTTTATTACGGTTTTCACATATAAAACAACAGAAATATTGGTCATAAACGATTGCATGACATTTGAGCTTTAACGAAAAATTGTGAATGCCAGGCATAAATGCCTTTGTTTGCCGTTGTTGTAAACATTTTAATCTCCCATTTGGACGATGACTTCGAAAATTTACCACTCAATTCGTGTTGGGCGCTCCACCTCACTCTGCAGTGGAAAGGCAGATCCTTTGAAAAAAAAAGAAGATATACTGTTATTTTATGCTATTTCACAAGCAGACAGGACCCTTAATTCCGCACAGAGAGAGAATTACTTAATGCAGAGCTGGAGAAGTTTGCTTGGTGTTTCACCTGACATGCTACTCAAGGTACCGGGTGATGATGATGGTGATATATAAAGTGAAAAAGACACATTTCACATAAAGTCCCACACACGCAATAAACTATTTACAACGTTCCGTTGTTATTGTATACGTATGATTAATAGGGGTAATTAACTAACACAATTGCAGAACAATGCCTGTGGAAATCCGAGATGAAAAGTGTACAATAAAGTAGGTAAATTTACAAAAGTACCCTCTTCCCTTCTCTTCGCCTTTCCACCTCTTAAAAAAAAAGAAATGTGACAGAGATGTACGGTATCTTGTTGCAGAATGTGAAACCATAGACGCACGTTACCAATTGTAGGCTTAGTTTAACTGGCAATATCTCTAACACTGCCATACCATTGTTCGATGAGCCTTCAAACCCTTCAGAACCTAACTAGCCACCACAATATAATGAAAGCACTAACCTTCTTTGTGCTAGATAGCACTGCTCAAAAATATTAGGTCTTACATAATGTAGAGCGCTTACACCATCTTCGGCATCAAGTAGAGAGCATAATAGCGCGATGACGAAAAAAAACATAGAAAAGGTATTGAAAGAGCAGTAATATAATACCTTACTCTGACCACTTTTACTTGTTAGAAAGCCACCAACAGTTATAATAAAGAATATAACACGTAACTACTGGCGTTATCATATTACTCGTTCAGTAATAAGCTGAGATGGGTAAACGGCCGCATGAACAAAAGCAAGTTTCTAGTTTGACGTGACCGCTGTAGTGATACCAGGTGAAGTGCCCGAGAAACGGTTATGCTTTCCGTTATTTGCTTTGCAGTCCTTGGCCGAGTAACTGTATGTCCCAAACTCCGAGCTGTACTTCCACAATAAGCTCTTCGGGCTATAAAGGGTCGTCTCTTCTAACAGGGAGTAACCCTATTCTAGGTACTGACCGATACTGAGTCTTTAGTTTCAAGACTTCATTGACGCACATTATCTCGTCTACCATCCCTACTCGTATGATCTTTTTTTTTCTCCAAGCACCACATTATTGAGTGTTTCTTATTCAAACCAAGAACACTTCTCATAAGGCAGCACTGGTTCGAAGGGAAATTCTCCCTCGAACGAGGACGGTCTTTGAGACGTAACTCTTAGGTTTATAAAACTATAGCCGTACCATAACGTTCAGCTTGGGTTCTATGTATCAGAACGTAAGAGCCATATCTCTGAAGGCACTTTCGGCTGAAGTGCCGCAGAACATTTTTTTTTGTCGTTGTTGAGAGGAAATGTAATGTACAAAACTTTGTTCTAGCAATGTAAGCTCTGCCATTGCCATGTTTATCTCGTTGCAGAAGAACTCGCACAAAGTATCAAACAGTATTTTAGTTCTTTTCTAAGCAATCTACCAAGGACAGCAATGTAATTCTATATTGGCCGCTCTAAGCAGTATCCGGTAACATCGAAATTGCCTGTTCCAGAAAGTATATTTTCTGCTACATTCTTGAACCATTGCCCCATTACTAAGGCAGGGTCCACGTCGAGAAAGAAAAAAAAAATTGCCGGTGACTGACACAAACTAAGATTTATCACGTCAGTTGGAAGCAACGATTGCCACCTGAATAGGCCTCTGAGACGACGGAATTGAAATTGCCTTGGCGGAAGCTTACTGCCGCGCACAGCTTACTTTTCAATTGACACTTCGAGCTTTTCAAATGGCCGCAAAAATTACGACACACAAGACCAGACGATTTCTAACTCATTATTTTTTCACTCGTTATTGAAAGGAACTTTAGGAGTACAGCGACGAGACGAGATAAAAAGAACGTCTGGCGCTGACTTTTACGGACTGGTTTCAATCAGCGGATCGCAGCGCTAACACAACAAAAGCTAGTTGATTCTGGTCTCACGGAATTATAAATAATGTCTTAATTAACCGATTACAAATTATCTCAGCAGAGATAAGCAACTTGAGGCCTTTGTGGCAGTATTATGTGGCCCCCGCTTTCCCGTGTCACTCTCTATCCGACAGTCGACGCGGCAGTTTTGACCACAATCCTTGTTTTTTTTTTTTCACTTGGCCTGTGTTTGTAATTGACAACCTTGTGACATACGTGCAAAAATAAACATTTTATACTGTTTTTCTTTACACTATGGTCAAATACAATTCACGGAATTTTTGTCATTGTCTTCGCAGACTCGCCTCCCCCAAATGACCATACAGGCCTCGCCGTGCTGACTTCATTCAACTTGCCTTTCCCCCTCTCCCATGAAAATGTTCTCGGTCCTTGATCTAAGGTATCCAGAAAATGGTAAACAAATAACCGTCACATCAATAAACTTCCATTTGCCGGATGAATACGTAAATCCTTTACGTTTTTTTCCCCTTATGCTTGTAAGGAAAAAGCCGATATGTACAAAGCCGTAAGTGTACAAGCCGATATTTCCGTCATCCTGCCACTTTGCTCTCAATGCGACCACGGTGCCACACTGTTGTGCCTAATTGTCCCGAAACATGATATGCGTCCCTATAATACTTCAATCCGTACCGCCGCCACTGCAGCTACCACAAGCACGTGGTAATATATCTTTTGCACGTGAAAAGGGATAGTTCAATCGCTACGTTGTAGCAACCGAGTTTTATGCCAACATCCCTCGAATTCCTTCATTTTCAACAGTTTCCGCCACGATTAAAAATATCTTCGACGACTTGACATATCAAAATAGAACATAAACTACCCAGACGATTCGCCCCCTATGCGGGTAGCATCAACAGTATGAATTTAGATGTAGTCTCTGTATTTTGTTTTATTTACATTTTGTTATGTTACGTTGCAGTATACATATTTTTAATACTTAACTCACACGAGTTTCACTCCATATTTGAACTTCCCATCATGTTTTTGTTTTCTAAAATCGCATGCTCAGTTCTTAAAGTTTAAATGAAGGAGCGGCGGAGTGCCTTATCCGCATGTGAACAAATTCGAGGTGACTAACTGACGAAGATACTGATGCAGACAGCACCACCTCGTCTATAGGTTGTGTGAGAACGCCGTAAGCGCCAATATGCCCTGAAAATTTGTGACGCTTTGCGCTAGGCGCTCTCCGAAAATAGTCTGAATTAACCGAGTTGCGACCAAATTCGACCGAATGAACGAAAGTTCGACCCTATTGAACGATTCGTATGTTTTCCGGGCCCTGGGAACACGTCCGAACTATCCAATCTTTTTTAACGAAGGACAGTCGGATTTCCCTGCTTTCAGTGTATATGCATAGTGATGGTGTTTTGAATCTCTCTGGGTGGCAGGAAAGTTTTTGTGAACACTTCTGTGTTCATGTGTCTCTACTTATAGACTGAATCACGCATGCGCTGCTAGATACTATCATTCTGCTCAACGCGTTAGAAGGCGACCACTTCAAAGAGGCACTGATCCACTGTGCTTGATTACCGGACCAAGATCAACTTTTCTTCAACCAGAGGCATTCCATTCCGTTTTGAGAAATTCGAATGGATTTCCTTGTCACTCCGTGAGTCACATGGGACGGTGTAGATCATCCGTTCCACGTGCCTAGCTGCTCCTCAGCTTGAAATCAACTTGACCTAGACGCATTTCGATAAGGTAATCTGCGATGTTGGCCACAGTATACCTTCTATAGCATGCCGCGAACGGCTTCAAGGCAGTGTCTGGAGGTTCTCGACTGCGGAGTTACATCCCAAGATTTGAATGTCGTTGTTGAGTGTTTTGCGTCAAGTTTGTGTGCGTGTTTTGCGTCTGCGTCTCGTACAAGATGTGCCACACAGCGTTCTCCCCGTGTATGCATGTTGTACGGAGACGTTGAACGTGCCATTCCGCTATATCTAACGCGAGGTTTAACGCAACAATAACGCCTCCACTTCGGCGAGTGTCCAAATGCAAAATTTCAGTTGTAAGTCGGCACTCGTGTGTCTTTTATGTGCCTCTTGCATCCGTCAAAGTCACTCTCTATTTGTCCGACATTAACGCACGCTGCTTTCCGGCCGAACCCTCACAGCAACGGTTACTCTAACTGGTCTTTCATGCAAACGTGCATTCATTATGAGGCCCCAGGAGAATAACAATCGCTTCCAATAATAGACGACGCCACATATCACGCTTCCTACAGACAGTAAGACGAAAGAAATGCAAGAAGAAAGCCAAAAAAAAAAAGCATGACGCGACTCAACGCACAGACGCAAAGAGGTCCTGCAGGCGCAGTTGCGAGGCTTCACCTGCAGCCTCGCAACTGCGCGGCTCTTCTCAACTGCGAGGCTCTTGAGCCTCGCAGTTGAGAAATATATAATAATATGCCGCGAATGTATAATGTACTCGCACAAGTGCCCCGAACGTGAATTTAAACATTTTATTATGGCTTTGATATCGTGCCATTGTGCGTTATTAGTGAGTGTACTGCCGCTATGCAATGTTTGATATGCGAGTGTATTCAGTTTTGAAGCGAATTTCACCGGTGAAAACCAAGTGCCATTTCGATTTTTCCAGTCGTGTGGTAGATGGGGAGACTTTAGTTCGGCAAGTTTCAGTTTCAGTTTTAATGAACATTTTCTTTACAGAATCGCGAAAAAAAAACACGCAAAAATGGGAGCAAAAAGCTGCTTTGTCAGCAACTAGACGAGGCTTTTGCCCTTTTGTACGGAAACCACAGAACTCAGACGAGAAAACAGAAAGTAACCCTAGTCAAGGTACTCACCGATACTGAGTCTTACGTTTCAAGACTTCATTGTCACACATTATCTCTTCTACCATCACCACTCGTATGGTCAAACTTTTTGGTCATGCGATTTTGAAACGATGAAATAATACGAAACAGCACATTTACATCAGAGTTTCAGAATTACATAGAAATGAGCAAAGCATACACACACAAATAAGCAACAAAATAAAACAATAAAATAGCTCACAGTCAGTCATGAAAACAATACGCGTGTGTCTAAACGGCTAACAAAAACACCAGACCTGCGCGGAAGGCGCAGTACAGTCACAGCGAAAGCTAGAAGAGTGGCCTTTCAGAGCCTTTTGTTCTTTAACTCATTGGGTAACTCCTGCAAGCACACTTGCTGGATATCCACTACAGCATTTATAATAAGTGTTTTTGGGTAGTAGGCCGGCATTCTCTATGCTATTTTTTCTCATTCTTCTGAGAAGCGTGATATCCGCTAAACGCTTGCAAAAAAATTTGTGCCAATTGTTCATGCAGTGGCTGACGACGACGAGGAATTGTGCCTAAATTGAATATCCGCCACAGTTAATGAGTGAGCAAGAACAAGCTTTTGTAATGGGCTGAAGCAATGGATGACCCACTTGTTACGCTATTCGCATTGTGCGACGACTGGTTGGATGTTTCGCTCTTTTAAAGCCGTTTTAAAGTCGTAATATTGCGATTGCTTTCCCGACAACAAGCCTGCCTAAGGCAAGTTTGCCAGCAGGTCCCAAGCGCTGGCGTGGCTTATTGGTAGAATACTGGGCTGGCACCCAGTGGACCCGGGTTCGAGCCCCACTGTGTCATTGGTACTAGCATTTATATTTTGTGCTTTGTGGTTATGAACACTGGTGGTGGTGGTGTTCACAACTACGACAGCGCGTGACCCAAGTTGTGATGTCGTAACAGCTTTTGCTGTAAAAACCCTACAAATTATAAAGAAGTGCACAACAGTAAGTATCCACACAAGTTTTGAAGAGGTACAATGAAAAACACTGCTAAGTAAAATGTTACATGTTTTAATGGTAAAAAAAGAAGGATAAAAATTTACGTAATAAGTGACAACGTCGAATGACGTAATTACACACATCAGCAATGATAATAGGGTATTTTTTAGACAGTGTTCTTGTCGAACAATTGAGAATAAATAACTACATGCTGCCATTGTGGATGAAGAACGTCTTAAGTTGTTTTTTAGGTTTATCGAAGATTTCAATGTTTTAATTTTAATACATGTAGAAACAAGCGGGAATTCAATGTTGAAGTCTTTTTAAACCATTGTTAGTTCGAAAATATGATACGAACCAGAGAGGCTTTTGCCTAAGGCTGTGATGGGATGGTGTAGCTTGCCTAAGCTTACACAGTTTCAGAAAACAAGTGTTGTTTGATAGCAACCGTTTTTTGAATATTGTTATAAGATTAAATCTGTGTACTTTATCAATTGGTAAAATGTTGTATTCTCAGAATAAAGCACTTTTATGGGCGTCATATTTTTCGTTTGCAAAATGAAGATCTTCTGCGATAAAAATATTTTGTTTCTATATTCGTTAAATGTATCCGCCCACACCAGACTACAATAGTTTTTGTGAGATGAGAACAGCGCAATCAAGAGTAAAAGTTGGAGCTTCTCTGAAAGCATCTGCAGAAATTCAGAGAGGATGCTACATGTCCTTGCTATATTTCTAGTTCCTTTATTAACGTGTTGGTCCCAGTAAAGGTGTTTAATAAACTTACTCCTAATGACGGAGCTTCTTTTACAACTTAAATTATTTCAGGCCCTGGGTATATACCCAAAACCCCACAGACAGGTTCTGAGCTGGTGCGTACACCATAGCTTTGTATATTGTTGTGTTAATAGGCCAATTATTTACGGCACTCAACATAAAACATTGTTAAGAATGTTGTTGGTTGTATCTGCAAGCTTACCTAAATGAATGCTGTGAAAAAATATTTTAGTGCCATCTGCACAAATTATGAAATCCACACTACTGCTGATTCTTGTTATGTAGCGGACCCCAGGTGGTCTAAATTTCCGGAGCCCTCCACTACGGCGTCTCTCATAATCATATAGTGATTTTGGGACGTTAAACCCCACATATCAATCAATCAATCAATTGTTATGTAGCTGATGTAAACATTGAACATTTGGGGCCCTAATATTTTGCCCTGAGGTACAGCTGATCCTATAGTTTGTAAGGAGGATGAGCTGTCATTTATAGCTACCAATTGCTTTTTTTTTTATAGGAAGTGCGTTAATTCCTTGAACACTACTGTTTAAGAAGTTTACTTACTCTGCAGCTTCCAAATTAAAACAGTTTCCAAAAATTAGAAAAAGTAACGGTTTGAATAGTTGGAATGATAAAAAAAATGTCTTTTTTTATGAAGCAGTGCGCAAAGTAGCCCATAAGCACATGTTCTCACTGGGTTGCGACGTTGACGAAGACTGCAGGCAGCGTGTTCAAAATGAAACCCTTTATTTTGGCCGCTCTTATGGCAGGCAAACGGAAGGTGGAACCACAGACACGCACAATGTGCGCTGCTCGCGGCGAACAGTGTCGGTCATTGATAATCTTGTCTGCGGTAAACCAGGTGAATATTTATATATCACAGTGTTATTGCTAGCGAAAGCTCTAGAATAAACTTCTCTACTCGTGTACGGGGCGCAATCTTAACGCAGTCCTCTCAGACATTCGTGAGGCTTGCCGAACATTGCAAAATGGTCTGCGTTCAGCATTGCAAGCAGCTTTTGTGGGTTCAACTGGATTGTATAAATATTAAACAAAAAAGCGCATGCCAATAATTAAATATAAATGTATCTTGAATCAAACAGAGTACAGAACTATTTCATTTACGCATTTAAAGCCTCTAACTTTTGTGTGTACCTAATTGTTAGTTTAGTGGGCAGTGGTAAAGATGGGGCAGCTGACATTATGGTAGTTTAAAGGCTCGATTTCACATTTCAGCCAGCCCCATCATGGTCGTATAGTCGCTTAGGTAATCGGCTGCTGACCTGCAGGTCGGTGGATAGAATGCCGGTGGCGGTGGCTGCATTTACGAGGCAAAATTGCTGTTGACCCGAGTGCTCAAATTTGTGTGGATTGAAAAAACTCCAAGTGGTCTACATTTTCGAAGACCTCCGCTACGGTGTCTCTCATAATCATGTGGTGGTTTTGGGACGTTAAACTCCTATGTTAAACCACTCATATCATTCAATCAATATATCAATTAATATATCAATCAATCCGTTTTTAGATTCAGCCCGTTTAGTCACTGGGTGAAGGAGAATGTCACTGGTAATGTGTTAGATCTAACCATGAAGCTGACGATGTAGCCAACACTCCTAGCTATATTTTAGCACTCAACCTGTCACAATATGAGTGCACACCACATGACAGCTTTCTCTAAAAAAACTGCCTTATCACGCCAAAAAAAAAAAGAAGGCGATTTTCAAAAAAACTGATAAAAATTGCCACGGTTTTCGCTCGATATGACAACTTTTTCTTGTCCTCCTTCGCTTTCATAGTGTGTACGTAATGTTATTCCTAAGCATACGCCTAACTAAAGTAAGGCAATGACTACAAAACAAAGACTGAGTGCATGCTCTTCATTGGTGTGTTGTTGTAGCACAATTTTTAGTGTACAGTTATTCTGGTATTGTAGCCCATGATGTGCTCAGTAAAACTTTCAAAAGAGGCCACAACATGACAACACGATTGCGCATGAAGAACCTGAATGATTTAGATAGAACCAAAAAAAAAATTCGGAAGATCCCACGTACCTGGAAACCACGTTATGCGAAGCATGCGTAAAGAAGTTGATCGTGTTGCGTTTTTTTTATTGAGCGACACGTCATAAAATGACACTAAATTTATGTGCAAGCGTTGCACGCAGACATATGTTGAAGAGTTGCAGGTGCTTATATAACCAGTTCCTTGCACTTGCGCAACGATGTGAACTTAAACATGCGTATTAGCAACACCAGAAGCTGATATGAAGCGCTGGTGCCCGCGAGGATTCTAGCCCTCGACACTTCTACATCAGTTAACTTCAGCGCATGGCAACTAACCACAATTGATGAAAACCCGACTTGACGGCTGTATCAGAGGAGTACATATGTAATGCTTATAAAATTGGGTCGGCAACACTGACCACTATGAACGTTTCACGAAGATTACCGTCCATATTTGAAAAGAAGTTCCGAGACCTGGCGTAGCTCTGTGGTAAAATACTTCATTGCCACGCCGAATGCTTGAGTTCGATTCCAGCTGGGACCCCGATACTTATTCTTTGCATTCGTCGGGTCCACGCTATATGTCAGGTATTTGTTAACGCTAGCGCTTTAAATTTGCGCATGTGTGTTCTCGTCGTTCCTCAGTAGATACTAAGTGTCAAGCACCAGTGGCACCTACCCGCCCGTGGGTATGTGCCACTGTCTGGCGGGAAGTGTTTGACGACGTACGCGACGGGATTGTGACATTATTAATGTATTGACCAGCGCGTCATATTCGTCAAATCATTTTACCCTCCCTTGCTAATTTTGGTTCAAGCCAAGTAAAGGGGGTGACCACGAGAGCATCCAAACGTAAGCGGCTAGATAGTTAGATAAATAGATAGATCAATAGATACGCTAAAATTCCAAGACGTTCGCTAAGAAATGCTTCGCACTTAATAACGTTCAGTAATCAGAGCGTATGACAGCCCATGTCATCCATAGATAGGGGACGTATTGTGATTCATTTTTCGCATTGACGGTGTTTGACAGACATTGCAAAAGCAATAGTTTGTGAACTAACAACCTTTTCAACTAGTCAATGATGCATACATTTCGTCTCGTTCTTCTTGGCTTACTGCTTTCATCTTAATACTTCGTACTGAACGGGAAATAGTCGTGAAGCATGCGCTAAGAGAAGTGATCTTTTTCTTACTCAAATTTCGCCCATTCATTCAATGAACACCTTCCCCTGAAACTCGAACAAATTGACCACAACATAAGAACAAGTTCTTTATTGTTCGAATGAGCCAGCTTTTAGATAAGTTCTTTAACGAGGAGATAAATAACATAACTAATGCTTCTTCGGAGACTCTGATGAGTATGTCCACTGGAACGTAACAGCTTGTGCTGGCAAGTCCAGCTAAAAAAGTTGCTCTTAGGTGAATGAATAACTATTCGCTTAGAATGCAACAGCCGCGGCAGCGAATGCAAAGCGCGTGATAGGCAAATAACTGTAGACGTTGTGCGATATAGGCATGTTAATTGCTACCGCACGTCATGAAGGAGGTTCAAATTTAATTTGTGGTGTAGAGTATGAAAACGCAGCTTAAGGCATCTTGCCGTCAAATTTTCGTCTGAATCACCACCGCAATGAATGCGAAAAAAAGAATGAAAAAAAAAGACGCGGTGTAGAGCATGATGCTGTAAATACAACGAAATAAAAAATAAAGATGTCCATATTGGGTTGTTTTGAACCTCGGCCGTACTTATACGACAATATAAAATGACGTTTAACGCTCACCTGTTCAACGTCGATAACAGGGGCGATGCAAAGTGCCTCAGCAAGCTTTTCCAGGGCTTATTTTATCCAGCGCACACCGACTACGAAATTGGAGGTCAATGTTCAATCCTTCACCATTATTTGCCGGACGATGACCAGTTGCAACGTGGCCGAGAAAAGGCTTCTCTTTTTTTTTTTAGATCGTTAGCGCTCTAGCCACGCGTAGGATTAAAACAGTCAGTCACGGTCAGTAATCACTCCTCCGGAGCACCACTTGCCGTCACAACGGGCTACCAGTTACCACGATTCGAACAAAGCACTGTCTGTTCCACTTGTGAGAAGGCGTCAAACTGTTTTGCGGGCGACGTAGAATTCTTCGAAACACAACGTTATTTTTTTCAGGGGCACGTTTTAAAATCTCACGCACCAGGCAATAAAAATATATGATTTAAATAGCACCGAAAGAAGGGCGTCGCCACTGGAATGCACGTGTCGCGTGCGATGTCAAAGTCGATAAGATCCACGAACTGGCGACGAGAACTTTGCCGGCACGAGATACGGCACAGATAGAACAGTCACGTGCGAGTTGGGTCGAACTTCAGCAGAGCGGGCAGACGTGCGTGGCCCCGGTGAAAGCGCAGAGTCCGATCTGAAGCAGAAGGAAGCCCCGCGCTCCACGCATTCAAACAGGCGCCAGCGGGCGACCGAAGACCGGCGCGAAGTGGCGCAGCGCGGACTAGTAGGAATCGCCGTCGCGCGCTAAAGAAAGTATGAAAAAAAAAAAGGGAACCCCTTTCTCTTTTCCTTTCGCTCTCTTGGCTCCCTCGTTCCCTTTCCCGTGCTCCCCAAACTCCTCCCGATTCCCTTCACACGTAGTACTCCAAGCGGTCGCCAGAGGCTGCTCAGTGCTGCGCTCTAGCGGAAGAAAGAGAAAGTAGGCTGAACACGGCTGCAGGCAAAGCAGTTCTGGAGCGAGGATGACATAATAACGCTACAAAAAATAGCAAAAAAAAGATTAATCGGTGACAGGATCTGGCTGTGAAGGCATTGCGGCACAATGAAAGCGGAATCGTACGTAAACATTGAAAGGAAAGGACCTCGCCTGCCTCTTGTATCTTATTCTTCGAGTTTGCACCAATTTAGGCAGCCTAAGCAAATTACGAATTTCGGACTTCGACGCAGCACTGAGAAAGTGGTTAGGATGTCTTGTTTCCTTCATACAAAAAGGTGAGCAGAAGAGGTAGGCAGATGCTGCTAGCGGAAACAAATTCTGCAGATGGTATAGGTAAAGGCAACAAAGCGGGCACGGCAGGCGCTTAAAGCAAAAAAAGGAGCTCTTCTGTTTGTTTGAACTTAGCCTTAGGCGAAGTTCGTTTGCTTGCAACGGCTCCCATCTGTACGGTAAATATTAAAGAATTCTAGCCCATTTCTTTATTCGTGCTCTACTGACCGCACGGAAACCTGTAAGTTCACCGCTAATGTATACCTGTAAAATAATATGCCAAATGATGTCAGTCCTATTGCGAAAAAAAACTTTCGCGAATAACCGTTGATATAAGTGCCCCTTCTCCATCTTTCTCATATATATATATATATATATATATATATATATATATATATATATATATATATATATATATATATATATATATATATATATATATATATATATATATATATATATATATATATATATATATACTGGGAGTAATTATTCAATGGGCCAGTTTGTCTTCGTGAAGGTATGGGATATGGCACAACTGCATGACTGTGACGTTGTTTTCACTCACCAATATTCGAGTGTTTTTTTTCTCCTAAAATATTTTGAGTGCTGTTTTATTAGTTGAATCTATTGTTCTGATTGAAAACTATGTAGTTAAATTATTATGTGTACCTCCCCTACGTAATGCCTCACGGCGATGTAGGTGAAATGTAAATAAATAAATAAAGAAAATGAAAGCGTTGTCAACATGGTTATATATATTTATTTCCCAACAGTTTCGGGAGGGGTCCTCCCTTCGTGAGGGAATGAGTTACACTAACATGCACGCTCAAATGGTTGCTGCCGCGTCCCTCTCGCCTTGAAAGATGTTTGCGAGAGTTAGAAAGAACTAAAAAATAAAATAAAGAAAGAAAAAAAGAAGAAAAAAAAACCGCTGTGAACGCTGAGCACGAAACCACACTGACACTGAAATAAATATATTTAACCACGTTGACAACGCTCCCGTTGTGCCAAATATATATATATATATATATTTATATATGCATGGAGGCATTGTGCCTAAATAAAACTTAGTTACCACTAGCACCTTGGCCTGCGTTCTTCGAAAATCCTGTTCTAAAGGAAAATCTCCAAGTCCCGGGTGGTTTCTGGTAAGAGAAGGAAACCTTTCTTCCGAGGCTTCCACTTATAGCGACTCTAAATCGAGGCCTTGCAAGGTGCCCTGCTTTCAATTTAATACTGATTTATGGCTGGACGGCAAAAATGTCTATCGCCTCCGCGAACATCCTGCAACTGCACAATATCGCTGAGTACTTCTTTTTGAGAAAAGAGCAAATTCGTTTTCATCTTCAGAGCCACCAGACATCTACGTGTAGACATTAACGCATGCTAATTCACGCACCCATATTCACAGGAATTTGGGATAACCGTCACATTTCCCAGTCTTTTTCGCGCCTCTTAGTGCAGGCTTACGAAATATTTAGCCAAACTCGACGTGCGCCGACGCAATCTTCCGATTTCTAGCCTGGGTAACTACTTTGCACTTGAACCTTAGACGTGCACTTGAGCAATAAGAGCCTCTGGCGCAGGGCGACATACGCGACATTTAAGTGATACTTTAAACTCGTTACAAGAAGCGCTGCACTGCACAGGTGCTTGAAATGTAAGAACGTGCGAGCATTAGTAACCTTTTTGAAACCTAATCTTGGGAAGTACTCCCAGCAAGAGTTAACACGGTAGCGTGGCGTCATGGCGTGAACTTATGTTTCCAGCTGAAGATGTCATGATCCATAAGGAGTGCAGAAGCGATGGTTGTCTTAACGGGATAGTGGGGCTGGACAGAGATACTCAGAAGTGTGTTCCGGTATACAGATACTGAAATGCATGTACTGGAAGACGAAAATACAACTACTGTGGTGCATTTGTATTGACGTGACCGTATGTTTCTGAAATACTTTTGCAAAAAGACGATAAATGTGTTCGAGAATACAGGTGGACCGAAATACATCATACGAGTTCACAAATGCTAAAATACTTGTTTGATATTGGAAATAGTGATGCTTCGCAAAAACCTTCATTAGGCATACGATAATACCGAGATTAATGTTTTGCCGTGTTGAAACTGGCAATTCAAACATTTTGGTCGGTTCAAGAGCAAACACCAGTGAGTCAAAAAGAAGTATACTTTTCTTCTAGACGCAGTGTCTGTACTGCCGCATGGGCGTCGCCAAAGGGAGGGGGGGGGGTGCAACTGACCCCCGTTACGAAATATTAAGTTTTTCTTGCGTATATATACACACATATACAATCGAACGTATGAACATACATAAAGTACCTTACTGTTGAACGACCCCCGATAAGAATTTCTGGCTGCGCCCTTGTATTGTTGGTATTGTGGCGTTAACTGCACCCAAGGAATAGCATATAGGCACGCATTTAGAAAACGCTGGTTCGGCCTCAACCAGATGGCCGAAAAGATTCGCCGCCAAAAGGAGTTCAGGGTGTGACACTTGCTTTTGGGAACTGTGACTTTCATCGGCAGAACATGACTGCCTGCGTGATTCTGCGGTCACATGTTATCAGGCACTTTACACCACATGATGCATTCGATCCGCGTGAGAAACAATTCGTTTCCTTTCGCTGCGTCGGCGAGCAACGGGGTGCCCTTGCATGCCGTAGCACAGAAGGCTTACTTTTCACGTTAGGGAGAGACTAGCTTATACTTCCGACGAAAATTGCAACGAGATAGCGGTGTCCTGCACAGTAGCTCGACACAACAGATGCTTCTCAAAAGTATTTCCCTAGTCAGATACAAATACATTTTACAAATATATCCCGATAGAAAAAAAAAGACATACTCATAGATACTATCGCAATACTCTTGTATTGTGATACTTTTTAGCTTTGCGCGATAGCGTCAAAATGCTCGCTTCACAGAAATTTAAATGCTGGTGGTGGCATGGTTGTTTGTGAGCGAAAAATGAGCGTTGTCTGGGACAAAAAAAAATCTAGGATAGTTGCAAGCAAAGATTTAACAAACAATTAATCGGTCCGAGTGAGAATCAGACCATGCCCTTCTGCGTGGCAAGCAGGTGTTCCATGATGAAGCCACGCCAGTGCTTCATGCTGCTTCGTGTATGATAAAGAAGACTAAATGCTATGAAAGCATGGTCTCGTGAAAAGAGTCTCCGTTCAGTACTGCGAGACGGATTCTTTGAATCCCGCAAAGTCCCAAAACATGTATATTGCGCAAACAATGCGTGGTTTAGTGCTCACACATCTGTTACAAAGCTTACAGCTGCGTAGATGCGCGTGGCCCTTTTTCTGAGGCGTAGTGATTGATTGATTGATTGATTGATTGATTGATTGATTGATTGATTGATTGGTTGGTTGGTTGGTTGATTGATTGATTGATTGATTGATTGATTGATTGATTGATTGATTGATTGATTGATTGATTGATACGTAAAGTTCAACGTCCCAAAGCCACTATATGATTATGAGAGACGCCGTTGTGGAGGGCTCCGTGAATTTCGACCACCTGGGTTTCTTTAACGTGCACCCAAATCTGAGCACACTTGAGGCGTAGTGGCTACATGAACATTCACAAAACAAAGTATTGTAGCGTGGGGCGCGCTTCGCGACTGCACTTGCAATAGGCATTCTAGAGTAGTGTGTAACCTGCCACGGAGGTATATTGGTTCTAGCTCTCGACTGGTGAACCGCTCAGGTCACGGAATCGAATTCCGGCCACGGCTACCGAATTTTCGAAGGAGGCTAATACGCTCGAGGCACGCGTACTTGGATTTAGGTGCACGTTAGAGAACCCCAGGTGGCCAAAATTTCAAGAACGCTCCACTACAGAATCCCTCACAATCAAATCGTCATTTTGAAATGTTAAACGCCATAGATTATAATGATTATTAGGAGAGTTTGAAACAGCCAATGTTACGGAAGGGAATGTTCTTTCTTTTTTTTTTTTGGTTGAGGGCGACGCCCATGGAGCCTAATTACGTCACCGCGTTTTTCTCTTGAAACCGGAGCTCAAGCGCCCTCCATGTTTTATTTATCGAACGCGCTTTTACATGCTGGATCACGAAGTCGTCACCCAGCGCCTACTATTGATAAAGGCTCAATGAATCGTGGCCGCCCAGTGGTAACATCGGACAACGCCATCGCCTTCAGTATCTCCCGCAGATGTTTATCAGAATAACTGGTTCATCTAGCTGAGCTAATTAAAATTACAAAGTGCTTTTTCATTGTCTCCTGTGCAACTGTTCTCGCTAGAATAAACAACGCATGACGTTTCTGTGAACTTTGAGCAGACATTACCATATGCCTTCACAGAGCGCATTCGGAGCATACATCAGCCATGCCAGAACACCTCGATAGGACATCAGCTGTAACCAAACACCTCAGAAAACGGGTTTATCAAATGGTTCAAAACGCCATACGAACTCGCCTGCTGTATATGAAAGGGATTGACAACAGTTCACGAATACGCTGCGCCGCGTTAGTAATCTATCTATATTGCCACAATCCTATACCTGAAGTCTTGTTATCACTCCGTTACACTGTAATTATACGCGTAAAACACGCGTGCAGTGCTCAAAAAGCGGCGGGGCTATAGAAGATGATTTTGTTAAAATTACGCTCACAATGTGAACATTACAGACTATTCTGGAACCTACGGGGCCGCTAGTGATAGCGCAGGAATATTCGACGGTGCAGGTATAAAGTTGGACGTGCGTCAGCGTTTGCCAGTTGATCGACGGCCAGTGCTTTGTGCCAGTGTGTATCGCTGTTCTCTACCCTTCCCTTCACCGGCCACAAGTTCGAGTAAATAAACAGTTTGATATTTGATATGCAGCCTGATACATTCGTCGACGTCACGACCCCTTGAAAACACGCCAACGTTTTTATTGAATGACGAATTCCTTATTACATTCCACCCGCGTTAGTTTCAAACTAGATTAAGCCTAACTTATAACGCATATTGTCGGTGTCGAAAGCTTTACCAGCTATTATGGCGATGAAGACTCAGAATTCTTTGCATGATATGCTCCAGATTTTTTTTTAATTTAAGGCATCTCTTACGTGAATACCCTTTAAGCACTTATATAAACTCAATGCGTGGATAAGCGAGTATATATGAAGGCATGAATGGCTATCATACACCATTCTGTAAGGACGCAAATAGGGCCACATATGGGCCACATACCATAGGTCTTGATTAGTCTGCCGACCGCGTCTATAGAGGCATCGCAGCTGGAGTGCTGGGCGTTGCGTCACTGCACGCTTCACCGTTTGTCGAAGTTAGTCGTCTTTAAACCCTACTAATCACAAATATTACGTAAAAACAGCCCTTCGGCTTTGCCGGTCAACTCTTACTTGTTTGTAAGCGCTACTTACCCGCAACAAGCTTAGTCGAACTGAGAGAAATAAATTTTGCAGCTGCCCCCAAAGCATCTTGGTCTTTATGCGTGAATTCTTGAATGTATGGCACGTATCCTAAATCATGCGATTGATTTTCTTTGCAAAGCAGTAGCCTTAAAGCTACTGAGAAAACAGAATCGGCAGGCATCAAGGCGAAGAAATTTTCATGTGCATTATCAACACCGTGCTCATAATGTCCTTTTTATTGTTCTCCTAGCTCCGTCGCCAGTCTGATAAATCTGGCAGTGTTCGCTAATCAGTCCTGTTGTGCATCAAATAAGCTGCTTGGCATCTTTTTGCGTCATTGAAACTCAATTGAACGAAGTGATTGGTGGCCTCCGGTTGTTTCGCTTAACTGCGAAGTTCTTGAAGGGGTCGTGGAAAGGTCACTCCTAAAATGACAATGTGAAACCACTGGCCGCTGTACGCACTAACTAGGGGATTTTTTTGGTGGCGTCTGCCCAAGTGTAGACCTGCATAGACGCTCATAGAGGCAAAGCGTTCATGCTCGATTATCGTCCATGCAGGTTTACTTTTGTCTCGATTATGGCACCTAAAGTTTCACCTAGTCTTGCATGTAGCTGCCAGTGGTTTCGCATTGTCGTTTTAGGGTAGACATTCTCACGTCCTCTCTAAATTGTAGATAGAATTTTCCAGTCCTTGTAAATTCAAATCTACAACGCAACGTTGCTGGAAAGTTACCAAGGCAGTTATTATTATTATTATTATTATTATTATTATTATTATTATTATTATTATTATTATTATTATTATTATTATTATTATTATTATTATTATTATTATTATTATTATTATTATTATTATTATTCTGCCACGGGATTTCACCTACTCGTGCATAAAAACCGCGGGAGCAGTTCGAGAATGCATACGTCCTATTTCAAGACTATAGTGACGAGGCAAACTGTCACCTGAGGTTACGACAATCTGACTAGTTTGCGAGACATGGATAGAGTTCAAATACACAAATGCAGGAGAAGGGCACTGCGGTTAACCTTCGTGCCTCCTCCCCTCTGATGGGAAGCCTTACACATGCCATTGGGAGGCGCAGTCATAAAAAAAAATGTTCATAGAAGAATGTTCTGTCAAGCCCACATTCAAAAAACGATGTACGGTCGCAACGAAGATTCGCGTGAAGCAATTCCTGGCCTTCATTAAATGTGTGCAGTTGGTACAATGAAAAAAATAGTAGGCGATAAGAAGTGCCCGGCCGCGATTCCTTGAACCCCAGCCACTTTCTTTGCCCTTGATCATACGCAAAACGCGCCCTAATGTTTACTTTATTACATCTGCCCTTCGATGTAACAAATTCGTGCAGTACGCCTGCTTGTAGTTTTTGCTAGCACAATAAGCAGTGACTCTAATTGGGTTGTTCAACACTTTCACTAACGTGAATCACTCACTGGTAGCTTATCGCAAATTGAGTACTCCGGGTAACTGCATGGTACTAGCTTACACGCCAGAACGAAGCCTGTATAGCGAATTCTACAGTAGTAATGGACTTGTTGATGTAGCCTGCTTCACTTGAGATCAGCTGCTTCGTTGCGAGCTCACCACTGTTTCTGTACAAAGATAAAAGCTAGTGTAATATTGAACGGAACTATATGCCGCAGCAAAAAAAAAAAAAAAAAGCTTCGATGTGCTCTTGACAGCTTTGAAAGATAAATTTGAATATGAAAGACAAATGCGAGTGATATCGTACAATGGTTTAAAACTGTAAATCCGAAGTTTGCGTTATGTTTTAGGGAGTTTCAATATCGCAATGTGCCGTCTACGTTCTTTTTGTGTGGCCAAAGCTATAGAGGAACAATCCCGGAGAAGCTTCCCATAGGACATTTCATTTCGTAAGCAGTCGCAATGGCAGAAGCTTCGGACGGAGACAAGCGCTACTGTTTGAACGGAAATGGCCTGGGAGCTAAGCACGAGACCTTAAAGTAGCGTCTGTCGAAACACTAAAGTGTGCTCCGTATAGGGAGTCGGAATGTAGAAGCGAATTAGTAATTCATTCTCACACTGAGACCAGGCCGATTGCATGAAACTTAATGTGGGTAATATTTTAGGGGCCAAGCTCCTCTTAGTCTAACCTTGTCACTCGTCACGCGTAACCGAGAGAAGAGACGAGAAAGAAAAAGAAAGTAAAGAAAATATAAGACCATTTCTCGTCTCATTTCACAGATGGCGTTACTCTGCTGCTTCTCTCCGAAGTGCCGCGACTCTCCGATCGGCTGCTGCGCGTGCTTTTGCCTGAGTGCGCGGAGAACGAGTGCCTCTCTCAGTCTCTTGGATGGACGAAGCAGAAAGGCGGGTGCGTTGAAGATGCTTGCGCTTGGCTTTTCTTAGCTCGCATCTCGTCGGTGTTACCCGCGCGACATCTGCATTCTCGAACGCGATCGGACGCATGGAGACATGCACGGACGGATGGACACACGCAAGAATGCACGGATGGACACTTCGCTCCACTTATTATCATTCACTCTGTAGATATGCTGTGATTTTTCGCTTATTAAACTTGTTATCGTGGGGTAGGAACAATGGTTTAAGGAAAAACTACACTGAACACATGATTGTAATAAAATAATTAATAAATACAAGAAGTATGTTTATACCCAGCCTCTTATTTTATTTTGCCTGCTCATTAGAGACATCATGATGGCAATCTGTTATAACTAGCATGACCTTAGGACTTTAGCTCGCAGCCAATGCGCAGTAAAGGAACGTCCTTGCATATCACCAGCCAACTGTGGAACGTATGCTATAGCGTGACCGATTGCTGCAATCACGGACGAAATGACGCTGAAGGCGTCTAGATGCGCAGTGTAACGCCAGAAATAGATTCTACGCTAGCGCGGCTGTTCATGCTATATATATTCAGGGGCTCTATAGGTCACCACTAGTAGTGTCTGGTAGAAACCAAACGAGAAACTGGCAGATCAAACGCAATAGAGGAGGTCGAACACATCAGAGGAAAAGTTTGGCGTTAAAAAGGACAAACTGATTAGCTAGCTGGTAGCGCATAATTTCGAGCATTAGAACAAAGAATAAACTGGGCGGCGACAGATCATCGTGATTTGAAAACGCAGCATGTCCGTGTGATTCCTCGCGCTCACTCTTCAGAATTCAGCATGTTTTCTTTGAGATTTGCGGTTATATTGAAGCAAGAGTGAAGACTGCTTTTTGATATAATCAAGGCTCAACGCTTTTGAAAACTATAATTCATGAAGCCATAGCTTCACTTGGAAGCAGAAGAAGGGCGTATTCCGCGCTGCGTATGAGTGTTTTTTTTTTTTTTTTTGAGTAAGACTGTGTCTGTTTTGAAAGCCTGGTATAGCGTCGCACTACGTTAGCTAGCAGAGGTGAAGAGCTGGTTATATTTCTTTATTCTTTTAATAGAATTTCTCGCGGCGCCGCAAGCATGGCACCTGGGTCTATGTAATTTTGACAATTTATATTTGCCTGTTACCATCATTTTTGTTATTGCTTGCATTAATTTGCATTTAGTTAGTTTGAGCATGTCGTATTTAGGACTCGGGTTGGAGTACTTTCAGTTTTATTTCTGATCCCTTCCCAACACAACTAACGTTATTGCTGGGTGCATCACAATTTTTTTTCTGCTTCACTGTCTAACCAGCAATCTTATAGCCAGACTTGAAGCAAAAAATTGGACACGCTGGTGATCTAGACTTCAAGGGAGACGACGGCGGATAGTCACTCGAGCCCCGAAAGGGCACCGAAACACGAGAACCATCGTGACGCGTGTGCGAGACCCGAAAGCCGTTGGGGATTTATGCGGATATGAGATAGATTCGCTCTTACTCCTCGTATACGGCGCCTGTTAGCAGACCTGGCACCATTTTGTGTCGTATAAGTTATCGTAGGCAGGGCGAAAGAACCAACACCGGGAGAATTCCTGTCTTTCAGGTCTTCGTGTTGCTCCGAGGCACTCCTCGCGACGTATTTGGCGAAGTCATCGGGGGCCCGACATACTTCTGGGAATGATGAACGCACTTAGAACTGCAGCGTTCCTCCCCTACTGTAACAATATTGCTGCAGAGCTAGAATATCTTTCTTTTCTGTTTATGTACGAAGTGTTACGACAGCGTGAGGGGTTCAGACGATGTTAATCTACGGGTAGAGGTCGCTCGCAGAGCCACTGCTGAGATCACTCTGCCGTAAAGGTCGCCTAACCGAATGGAATGGAGCAGCTTGCAGAACGGGAGCCACCCGCCTCCGTGGGGTGGAACCGGGACGAAGGCCTTGGTCATACCGCGGCCCAGGCAGCAGGAAATAGATATAAACCATCTTATTGGGAGATATATTACCTAAACTGACAGCGTGCCAGATTAAAGAAGTCAACTCTAGGACGGATCCAATCAATATGAAAAACCATGATATGAGACGGACTTTTTAAAGTCTTGTACAAGAATCGTCTTATTTAGAGCTTGTTTTTTTTTCCACAAATTTATCTTTTAAGTCGTCAGCGATCCGGATGTAAGAAGTTGACTTCAGTAAGAATATAAGTAGAACTCGAAATACCGGTATAAAACGAATTTTTAAAGACACGTTTTTTTGTTTCGCCAAGAAGCAGGTCGTTGTCATTCGGTCAATGCATGCACGGGCATGCATGAACCTCCGTGAACTGAGATTTTTAAGCGGAGCCTGCGCATGCCATCGCTAATTGCGATAAAAAAGTAAAGCGTGAAGTGATAAATGCATGCGGTGTTGACATAGCTTCACCCATCTTGAGTCCAAAACTTGACCTAATATGCTAGCAGCCATAAAAGTCCGACCTAATTCCTCCCGAGCTCTTTACGTTGATCTTGTATCCATCCGGGCTCCTCCTTCGGCTACAGCAACGTCAGTTAAGCTCGTCTATTCAGCATGTGCGGTCGCGCCTGTCAATCATACCGTGTTTCACGTTACTTTATGCTTGCGTCGTGGTTCTTAATCCTACACACACCGCTGCGAAAAAAAGTTGTAATTCACTGCATGTGAAACATATGGGCCCAATCAAATGCAAGTAAGTTTCTATGAAGTGACTGTTACACCGACTGATGGTTAGCACTATAGTGTCGTTAGATTCCCAACAAAAAGATGCGCGCCTCGTCTTGCGAGCAGAGTGTTCTCTGGACTTCCTTTCTTCGATCATGGAAAGATAAACGTGATACTGTGATGTGCGGTTACTTTTATTAGAAGAGCGGTTATAGCCTTTTTGGGAGCAACTGGACTATATGCATGGCTATAACATATTTCTCAGCTGGAAAGAATTGCGTGTACTCACCTCTCTATCTCAACATCGTCATCCATTACTCTTTCTCTACCCCTTTCCCCTCCCGGAGTGTAGAGTACAAGGCTAAAGCAGACTATCGCTCAGGCCGACCGCCTTTCTGTAAATAAACGTCTCTCTCTCTCTTTTTTTTTCTCTCTCTCTCTCTACTTTGCTTGTGATTTACGGATTCGGTATAAACGACATGCAGGCTACTGTCATATCTGAAGGCAAGTAATTTTCGTTGCGTCGGAGTCTATTCATAGAGCCACCGAAAATTGTAAAATCAGAACGAAACAAATATGCCGCGTTTGATCATGAATTGCTTGTTCAACATGTTTCAGTATTGCTTTAACTCCTTCATGCTTGATGAATAAATTATTTAGCCGTTTAAAGATAAATGTAGGTCATAGTTTGCGTTCAAGTTTAAACACACATGAACGAAACAATCTTTACTATACAGTTGACCTGTATTCGCTAAGTTGACTGCATGCATGCAATCTTGATTGGTCGCTAGATAGAAGCTACTTTGGATATTTACATATCTTACGTGCCGCAACCAACTTATAAGCTGGTTTCAGCGCGTGACCAGCTTATAACGTAACCAGATTACGTGACGCAACCATCTTATAAGCTGGTTGCGGCGCGTGAGATATTTGAGTACACATATGTGTCGCGTACTTTTCGTGCCCCTGCAACAAATTTCTGGATTAGAGAATATTGATAACAACGTTTTTTGCACAGGTACGCATATGACCATGACATGGATACCCTTTACCATTGTGAATATTCGAGGGCATAACAGTCAAAAGTCGCTTTTTAAGAGGAGGAGCTTAGTGTTTTTTTTTTCAGTGTTGTCATGACACTTCTTTTTGACCGTCTCTACGCGCACAGAATTTCATCGCATATATTTTCTCTTCTCTGTTGACCCCCTACTTTCTTTTTAAATCCGCCATCTCATGCAGAATCGAAAGATTTTCTTACACGTCACTCACGCCTAGTTAACTCTAATTTGCTCACTGTCTGCCTTTAGAGTGTAATGGAATTACGCCTTTTCACGCGGTCATCTATAAAGTAATGATGACTGGAACAAAATTTTCCGTTCTCCTATTTATCGCAGTATATAGTTACTATGGTTGTTTGAAAACAAGCTCTACAGCAACCAAAGTCATCATCATCATCATAATCATCATCATAATCAGCCTGACTACGTCCACTGCAGGACAAAGGCCTCTCCCATGTTCCGCCAGTTAACCCGGTCCAGTGCTTGCTGCTGCCAATTTGTACCCGCATACTTCTTAATCTCATCTGCCCACTCAACCTTCTGTCTCCCCCTAACCCGCTTGCCTTCTCTGGGAATCCAGTTAGTTACCATAAATGACCAGTGGTTATACCGACCAAAATAGAACATCTTTATTCATGAGGTTATTCGCTGTTTTTTTACGTATAAATATAGATGCCAAGACATTGCAGTTTCTTGTACGTTTCTTGGGGACCTTTAAGCAAACAAAAGGTCACTCAACATTATAAGGTTGTGTGGTTATAAATAATAGTCTCAAGGAGTTGTGCAATTCTTTTAGTGTCTCTTTGTGTGTTGTCAACGTCCACAAATCGCGCCGCGAAGAGCCCTGGTGAAGCGTTTCAGTAAATTATTGGTTCGCTTTGTAATTTGTCGTAGATTTTATATGCACCAATGATTAGGAGCTACTCAAGTGACGCCATCACGTCCTAGCATGGTGGCCATATTGTGCTCGCTTAACTATGTACCCGATTTGAAGCTGTGCACGTTTTCTTCTGTTAAAAGTTAGGATATGTGCTGTACGCCCGTTGTTTGCGTAGTTTGGGCATATATATGGGCATCTCTCACTTAAGTTAGCACATGAGTTGAACCATTCTCTCTGTACTTTTCTTTAATATTTATACATAAAGAAGCTTCCACTGCCAATATATATATAAGCTTGTTTTCGGGAGACTGGTACCTGTATCTTTATATTTCGCTTTATTACTCAGTTTTGTGATAATGTTACATCAACTAGAATAGATTATGGGGGCAGCACTTGTGCAACATGGCTTCTCATTGATTGTCCCTTTAGTGCGTTTAGTGTTTGTGAACAATACAGGTGCGCAAAAATATTTGAAATAAACCTCTGTAGCAAGTGAGCATATAATAGGTTAATTCTCTCCTGATAATCGAGTCTTACCACTTTTGTACAATATTTTACACACGATCTCACTACAGTATGAACAAATCCAGGCACATCTACTATCCTTTTTCTGCTTTGGGAAGTGGTGCCACGAGACTAGCGTGTTTTTCATGGCCACTCTTGTAACTTCACTTGTGATGCAATAAACATATTTTCTCTGTAGTTACGCCTCTGGCATGAATTAATTTCTTGCAAATGCGCATAGTTTCAGTGCGAATAACACCGGCAGTCGGTCGTTATACGTGACATGAATGTGACGACAACGGTGACGGAGGCGGCAAAAATATGTCAAAATGGCCCACAATATATCTATCTCAATTTGAAAAAAAAATTGCTTCAAATACCACACATGCCTGAGTATCTTTTTTTTTTTTTGTGCTGTCTTTTGTCAAGGCATCGTGAAGGTGCTTCAACTAATGTATGCAGCACGAAAAACTTCATAACTTCCCCGAAGCATCACACAAAAACAGCGTTAGTTGTATTGTACACATATAAAGAAAATAATGTATACAGCAGCTCATGGGTTAGCATTCCAAGTTTCAAAGGGGGTAGCTGTGCATGTATTTCTGACGTGTGTATGTCTTCTAGATATATAGATATGTAGGGTTTAACGTCCCAAAACCACCATATGATTATGAGAGACGCCGTAGTGGAGGACTCCGGAAATTTCGACCTTCCGGGGTTCCTTAACGTGCACACAAATCTACGCACACGGGCCCACAACATTACCGCCTCCATCGGAAATGCAGCCGCCGCAGCCGGGATTCAATCCCGCGACCTGCAGGTCAGCAGCCGAGTAAGGAAGGAAAACAGGAGAAAAAGAACGGCAGGGAGATTAACCAGCCTATATGCAGCCGGTTTGCTACCCTGCGCACGGGAGGGGGATGGCGGAGATGAAAGATAGAGAGCATGGAGCAAAGAGAGATAAACACCGCACATTCGGAAGCACACGCGCGCACACTCAGTCATTGTCCAGTCTTGTCTTTCGTGGTGCGACATTGCTGTTACAGCCGCTTGTTCAAGTCCGTGTCGCGTAGGAATTTCAACGTAGCTTTTGTCGCCTTCTGTTGCAATGTCTTCTCTCGAGCACATGAAAGAATTGTGTCCACAGACATTTGGCTGTTGTCGATAGACGCAATAACGGACGCCAGTGATTGTCTCTGGATGTCATACAACGGGCAGTCGCACAGGATGTGGTGTAGCGTCTCTTCGCAACGACAGTCATCGCCGAGAGCGTTGTCGGCCATTTCCATGACAAAGAAAATGGATTTTGTAAATGCCACTCCTAGCCGTAAGCGATGAAGAAGGGTGGTTTCTCTTCGGTCGATCCCAGTGGGCATGCGGAAAGCCATCAAAGAGGACAGGTGGTGTTGACGACTCGTCTTGTTGCTTTGTGGGCACCATAGTGAAAACGTGATTTTACGCGCAAGTCGTCGAAGATTACTGGCTGCATCGGTCTGCGAAAGTGGTATGGCTTCTTCTCGTGTTCCTTCAAGGGCTGCCCGCGTGGCAGTATCGGCATATTCGTTCCCTATGATGCCGCAGTTACTTGGCAGCCATTGAAGCGTCACATGGTGCCCTTTCTCGTGTGAAGTGTGGAGAAGGCATCGAATTTCGAAAACAAGCTGTTCGTACGGCCCGCGACGCAGTGCTGAAAGCACAGATTGTAGGACAGCCCTTGACTCGCTGAAAATTGACCATTGTTACGGTGGTTCCCGATTGGCCACACAAAGTGCAGCGCGCAAAGCAGCTAGTTCTGCTGCTGTAGATGCCGTGGAGTGGTCTGTCCTAAAGCTGATGATAACATCTCTTGCTGGGACAATTACTGCACCTGACGAACACTGGCGGTTCGTGAAGCCATCGGTATATATATATATGTACACTGTCTAAATATTTCTCGTGCAAAAGAAGATACCTTGTTTCAGCACGAGCAATGAAAGCTCAGATTTCCAACGGATCCCTGGTGCACCAAAATGTACTGTGGGTCGAATAAGACACCAAGGGGGCATAGGTGGTTTAGATGCAGGAGTGAAGCCCGAGGAAAGTTTCTCGTCGCACTTCACAATCATTTTAGCGAACGATGCTTGGCACCTCTCTGAAGGCAACAGTGCACGGTGATGACAGGGAGCACGTGCAAAGTGTTTGATGTGCGTTCTCAGGACTTCTACAGCACTGTGAGTTTGTATCGAATAGTCACCAGCAATCGCAATTGTTGCCTCTGTTGACGTACATCTGGGCAGACCAAGGCACACTCTCAGTGCTTGGGCTTGTACCGCCTGTAGAACACGAACATTGGTCTTGCAGGTATTGCTAAGCACGGGAAAGCTATGTCTCAGGAAAACGAGAAACAGGGCTCTGTAGAGTTTTATCATTGCGTCTACTGACATCCCTCACGTCTTTCCTACCAGGAACTTGAAGAATTTGGAAGTAGTGGTCAGGCGCTTCTTCATATAGGCCACATGCGGACTCCAACACTGGTCTCTGTCAATAATGACGCCCAGAAACCAGTGGGTTTTGGCGCAAGAAATGGGTCACCAGAAGATTGAGATGACATAGGGGGTCATTGTTTTGTGAGTGAAGGCCACCAGCGTGCATTTTTCTCGTGATATGCTGAGACCTAGTTTTAACAAGTAGTTGGCAATCATAGTTGCTGCACATTGAAGCCGGGAACGTATCTGAGGACGTGTGACGGCCGAAGTCCAGACACAGATGTTTTCTGAATGCGCGCGTAAACCATTGGGCATTTACCAGTCGTTATTTAGGGATGATAACAAAACATCGGCCCAGCTCAGCTGTGCCAAAAACACCGTTAGCGAACACTAGCTATACCGAACCTAACCGACTGTAGATGTACTACTCTCGTGTCGCACCTCACAATCTTACACTTCAAAAAAAAAAAAAACTTCACACGGCGAATTGTAGGAGCGCCACTCCCTCTCACGTGCACATTCAAAACACACAGACAGACCGTGTTGTCATGGGATCACCTTTCTTCTTTCTTTCTTTGACTCTGTGTTACACTTGAGTTAGTAAATGTGTCAGTAGCGTAGAGTTGTTCCTTTAATATCGATTGTAATGTCCATGCTTGACAGACTGACATTGCCGGGAAATCGAATGACTAGTATTGGTTCTGAAACAGAATGCTTTAGAATGCGAATTGTGTTCTGGGTGACATTAGGTACACACCCTGACATAGCCGCCTTTTGTTAAGTACGACATGCTTACATGGTCTTCAGAGGCAAATTGAATAACAGAGTTCGGGGAATACATTCGGTGAGCATAGAAATTAAATTTTATTTTGGCGCTCTTTTCATTTCATGCCCCCCCCCAAAAAAAAAGTACTGTCAGTAAATTTGCCGCAGTCCCTACAATGCCCGTGTTCTTCAAAAAAAGAAAAAAACAAAAATAACACCTGAATAACTCAGTGTACGACATTCCTCTGAGATATTTGATAGCGGCAAATATTTAGTTTTCACAGGGCGTCCACTGTGTACTTTCACAGCCGGTGAAAGTTCCGCTTATTTCCTCTTGCGAACTTGTTCGGCTTTTTATCCTTATCATGCATTATATGCAAATTAGTCTAAGGAACCTTAGTCGCAGGCGGCTGCGTAAATCAATGCCAAACTATTCGACAAAGAAGAAAAAACAAATTTGCTCCCTCCATCTACCTAAAAAAAAATTCGGCCAATCGAACGTATTTCGGTAATCGATGTTCCTCTAAGCATTCGGGGCGAAGGCGACAGTTGTAATCTTTTTTCAGCAAAATGTTTCAAAATTATGCTACAGATAAGAACAAATGTTGTACGCAGACACATGTTAAATAGCTGCATATGTTTGATGTAACCAATTATATACAGTTGCTAAACGATGCCAACAGAAATATGAATATCAACAGCATGAGATGTGATAGGCTGATATGAAGCGCTGGTACTCGCAAAGATGATAACTGGATACTGCTAGCTACATCAAATCAACTTCCGTAGATGGCGCTTAGCTATACCTGGCGTTAACCTGAAGTGACGGCTATCATAGGAGCCCCTATGTAATGTTTACAATTGCAGCACCAGCACCGGGACCAAAATTCACGTTTCACAAACATTAGGGTCTTTTTCAAAAGTCGTTTCAAGACTTTTCATGAATCTGATATAGAAAACTCGATTGATACGCAGAATGCTTGGGTTTGGTTCCTGTCGGGTCCCTGACATTTATTTCCTCGCATTCGGCAGCTCAACGCTGCCGCTCTCAGCTTTTCTTAACGCTCGTGCGTTGAATTAACTAATGTCTGTTATCGACATTCCTGGGGAGATATAAAATATCTATCACCTGTGTCACATACCCGTATACCTGTGGCACACACCTGTCCGTGGTATACGAGTATATGTTACACGTGTTTGGCGGAAAGGGTCCGACGAAGCACGCGACGAAGCTGTGACATTATTCATGTCATGACCAGAGAGTCATATTGGTCTAATCCTCTTGCCCTGACATAACTATTTTGCTTTACACCAAGCTAAAGGGATGATCCCGAGAGTACACAGACAGACAGACAGACAGACAGACAGACAGACAGACAGACAGACAGACAGACAGACAGACAGACAGACAGACAGACAGACAGACAGACAGACAGACAGACAGACAGACAGACAGACAGACAGACAGACAGACAGACAGACAGACAGACAGACAGACAGACAGACAGACAGACAGACAGACAGACAGACAGACAGACAGACAGACAGACAGACAGACAGACAGACAGATAGATAGATAGATAGATAGATAGATAGATAGATAGATAGATAGATAGATAGATAGATAGATAGATAGATAGATAGATAGATAGATAGATAGATAGATAGATAGATAGATAGATAGATAGATAGATAGATAGATAGATAGATAGATAGATAGATAGATAGATAGATAGATAGATAGATAGATAGATAGATAGATAGATAGATAGATAGATAGATAGATAGATAGATAGATAGATAGATAGATAGATAGATAGATAGATAGATAGATAGTCAAAGTGGCTGTCGTGCACAAAGAAATGCTTCGGCTTTAGAGAGCGTGGGTCGTTTGCCTATGATGACCGAGCGATATGATAGCTGCGCACATTGTTGCTAGATTCATATTGCCGGCGCACGCGTGCCGACAAATATGAATGGCGAGTCTTAGTCCTGAATGTCAGGCAAAGTTGAAAATAAAACCATCGTTTTGTAGAAGGGCAACTTTTACCAGCCAGGATGTCTTGCTTGGCGTGACTTGAATCGCTCACACGGTGGGAATGAGTGGCTAAAAACGTAGCGTGACCTCTTACATACTTTCGAAATACCGTTTCAGAAACCCTTAAGAAAGAACAGTTTCGCACGCCTGAACTCTCAGTGAGCCGCGGTGCTATCTAAGGCCTTAGTATTTTCAAAAGTCGCGACAACTACTCGCGCGCCCTCTGGAGAGGTCCAAGCGAGGAGCAGCGCTAGCGGAGGATGCTGCGCTTGTTCGCGTGCATTCTGCGGACGCCTGAAACCACTGTCAGTGCACGCTTGAGCGGGTTATTTATTTTCGTTGGTGGCTTATGCTGCCCAGAAAGTTTCTAACAACAGGAACAACATGTAATGATTTCCAAGTATGCTAAAGGTTAAAACGAAACGCGTGCGTTTACGAAGCAGCTATTGAGCAGCTCCTCAGAGCAGTTATCATGCTGGGAATTCATCTTTTGTTTCTTCGCGTGTTTTTAAATTCAGGGTAACTTGATGTTCACGTACTGCTTGTTCTCCTGTTCGAAGGCAGATTGTGAGCTCACTGGGCAGATATCGGAAATCTCAAGGGTCACCTAACAGAGTGTGCAGCGCTTCCAAGTGCGCTATTATTGGTTTAATTGTGTTTACCAGAGTTCAGAACTATCGCCACGATTACACGGTGTTTTCAACCAGTCCTATTTTGTTTGCGAAGTACTCTTAAATGCTCAACTGAGAGAAAGGGTTGCACTGCGTCAGTGGAATATCAGCAACCAGAGTACCTTTCAGGGTCTAAGAATTATAGAACGGCCACTAATGTCTCAACCATTTCAGTGTTTAACTGTTTTTAAAGACGTGCATTTATCCCAAGTCGTCCCTCTTTTAATACTACTACCGTATTCATGTACTGTGAAAATAAAGGTAAGTTACAATGTTACCTAAGAAAATTTCAAATAAATTCGAGGTATATATAGACATACATATCTTGAAACCAGCCTACAACCAAAAAAAGCTCTTAGGTGACTTTTTATTGAAATACAAAAGTACAAAAGAGTTGAATTGGACAAATTGCGTTTTATCACATGAATTAATAACAACTTTTTACTCTAAAAGGTCTCTTATGAGCTCTGTTGCTCCCTGATTCGCTTGAGGGGGGCTTCCGGTCCTTCTGCCCTGGCTTTAGGAAAGATATACTCGGTGTGGCGTACATGATTTCAGCTTTTTTCCTCCCACTTCTTCTCAACTCGAACTGGTCAAAAGCGCTCATTGCTCAATATTAAAACAAACTCTTCATACTAATACTTTCTACCTATTGGGTGCAAATTTGGGCCGTATGATGAAATGTCGTGGTCGCATTGCCTACATTTAGCTCGAGTTCGGGCTTCTTTTAGAATTTATACTTAACGGCAACCCTGCGTTCTTCATGCTTTCGCTGTGACAGTGCTGCTTGTTTTTTTCGGGAGACCGGTGTTTCTTTTTGCTTTCTTGACGCACAAGTTGGTGTTTTACCAAACTTTCCTTTTTCAAGGTTCAGCAATGACATTTTAGGACATTTTAGAGCGATATTGTTGAAGAAAACAAAAAAACATGCTATTCCTGAGGCGTGCACTGAAACAACTGCATTTTATTAAATATAATGGTGAGTAATGTGAAGAAAATAGAACGCCTGTCGGGATCTACATGCAGAGTAGCTGCCTCGTACATTCTTCTTTACATCCGCTTTACATGACGCTGGTTTCGGGACCTCTTACACCACTTACATTAACTGTGATACCAACGACGTCAACAGTGAATGCTGACGTCACTCGTCTCCGAGGCCTCCCTGGGGTATGTTATAAAAAGAAGTCTAGCGTATAAAAGAGATAAAAAGTCACAGTTTTGTCACAAAGGCAAAGCAATGAACGCGATAGCACACGCACAAAGGACGCACGAAACGTATTCACAGGTACGGATTAACGCGAATAAGCGTCTCAGTTGTTACTTCGCTGTGTCTGAAAAGCGCGCCCTTTTCGCAAACGGAGGCTGTGCAACGATTGCAGTGACTTTTGTGCGCCCGGTAACTACAACAGAATCGTTCTGATGAAACTCAAAGGCTAGCCAAGACGTACGATTCCCCCGATTGCAAGATAAGGGTGCGCGATCGGGCGTACACCCCCTTATTCTTTATCCGGGCCAAATTACGTGTGAGATATGAGAGCCACCATGCGCTCACAGCACCAATTTGCTAATAACGTTGAAAACACGATAATTTCCCCCCGATATGCCTGCCAACAGTGGTAAGTCGTAGATATATATAGCTAGGCATTTGAACGTTGAAGAAGGTACCTCTCAGTGGCTCAGTGATAAACGCATCGCATTCGCAGCGTGGAGGTCCAACGTATGGTTCCGTGCACCGGAGTCTTTTTTTTCTGAGATTTTTTTGTTTCTAGTGTTTTCAAATATATAGATACGTATACATATACGGTACATCACATCGACGCTGACGCCGGCGGGGAAATACAACCAAGAGTGTCCATATAATTGCTATCGCAATAAAACTTTACAGACCGGAAGCGGAAACAGGCAGTGAGCTCATGAGACTACAAGTGGAAACCAGTAATCACTCGGCTGACTGTAGGTGGCATAGCAGAAAGAAGTTAGCTGTGTTGGCGACCATATATGCTGATGCCAGTATCGACAAGTGCAGATGAGATCTCCACAGAAAGATTGATTGGAACATTAGGCCCTAATTTGCCAGTGTTCCGGGAAACGTTATCATGTCGGTGAAGGCACGCTTACAAATAATAAGATTGCCAATTCTGTGCGTTGTTCAAGTGCTTCTTCGGCGTGTTATCACGTACCTAAAAGCCGGGAGAAGCAATAAGAGCACAGAGTGCAATAATTGTATATAGAGAAAGAGAATAAAGATACTGCGCATCAAATAAAGTCTGAAAAAACTAGACTTGTTTACGTATACATAGCTCCAGCGCAGAAGCCGAACCGAAGTGCTGAACGAGAATCAATAGCACATTTATATTCATTTCACGAGTCGGCATCCCGAAATCTGCCTTGCCGAGTCAAGTGGGCCTGTTTATACGAAGCCCCTTACGGGAACAGCAAGCAATGTTTTTCCATTAGAAGAAACGTCGTTTTGTTTTCATCATGAAATCCAGTCGCATTGTAAAAAGGGGTCGTGCTAATTAAAGCCTGGGAGTGCTGCTGGTTTAACCATGCACTTCAGTGCAAGATGTTTTTGTTAATTTTTTTTGTAATTATTTGGAGTGCATCTCCCAAAACGTATCCGTCTTTTTTGTGCAATACCACAGGCTTCTTTATAACATGTTGCACTACTGACCAGCTCAATTCAAGACGCTAATACTTCTTTCTTTGTTACTATAAACCACGTATACCCTTCGTTCGAATCTGCAGTTATTAGGAATATAAGCTCATACAATACCCAAACTGTAGTCATTGAACATACCACTGAGAATTTCAATTTTAGTGCGTTGAGAAAGCTTGCATTCATAGCTAGTGTGAGAATGAATTGATGAGAAGCTTCATTAAATGGGCACTAAAGTCAAAAGAATTCACGTGAAGGGGAAAGCTTTATGTCTGACAACGTCGACAATATTATCCTGTACAGCAGTGTCCTACTTACCGATAAATTAGGTTAAATGTACAAGAACACATGCACAGCAGCAGGAAATTCCCAAAATGATCCCGATGATGTCAGAGTTACAGCCTAAATTAAACACTACTAATCGAACTAGCAGCTATAAATAAAGAACCTTCCGAGCCCCAAGGAACGAACTAAAAATGTGGCTTGTTCGTTTCTGTTTGAGACAAGTAAAAAAGAACTGCTGCACGTTAGTAAGATGAATGGTACTAGTGGTTCAAAAGTTCTATTTTCGGCTAGGTAAACTGCACAGATCGTGCCATCTAGTGGGACCCAGTTGAACCAAGCACGTCTGCCATCTCGGAGCCAATGACGGCAAACTGTTCAATGACCGTTGTTGCTGATGTGGCTCCCGCTGTTTCCGTTCCGCTGCTATTACTGTGAGCAGCCGCGCAGTGAATCCGGGCAACGTTGTGTACGACCACAGTGACGTGAGACGTTCTTCTTGAGGCGGGTAAATTGAAGTGCGCTAACTTGATGCAGTACACTAAAACACAATTTCGTTTCAACATATGCACTTCCTTGGCACGGAAGTAACACTACGAAGTTTCTGGACTGCCATCTCAAAAAAGCAACGTTGACTTGATAGTTGCCTTCAGTGTCCTTTTAAAGAGCTCCTCGGTATATCTGCAGGATAGTAGTAGTCTCTTCTACACGAAAATAGACGCGTTTTTCTCGCCGCCAGGACCCTGGTAAAGAGGCGCGACATAAGTAGCATGAGTGAGCCGATTCCAATTTATGCTAGCTCACTTCTTAAAGTTGATGTCGAACACAATCATTTGCCGTCCTCAGACGCACCTCACATCTATCGATCGGTTATCACTGGCTGAATGTGAATGGGCCAAGGTTTACATTACCTCGGCTCTTCCATTCCTTGGTGTTCATTTCATCGTTTGATCGTTTATCTGCCCTTTTCACGATGGGACGTGCGTATGCCCGCTTTTCTCTTCAAAATATCTACTACAGTTTCGGGTACATCCGTTTGCTGATACACACGGCTGTCTTCTTTATGGCTGTCTTTCTTATCACCTATCGTTGTTTCATTCTTCTTGCATTCTATTTTTATGGCAGCCGCTGATAAGCAGACGCAATCAAAACATATCACAATATGAGAAAATGTTTTCTCAGAAAATACTAGGCTCAAGAGCACACTGAACTATTTATTTTCTTTTTTTTTCTTCCAAGCTCCCGAGCTCAAAATACTGCGCAGCAAACAACTTTCTTCCCCGCTCCCGTTTGCTGAAAACCCGTTTTAATGCGTCTATAAGGTTGTAAGTTTCCGGGAAAGTTTTGCGGAAGTCTTTGAAAAAAAAAAGTACTCGTCGAATTTTTCCGGCAACTACTTCAAGCGCGATTCACAGCAATACCCCACGTGTGCGAGAAATGCCTTGGGTTCTCTGCAGTTTTCGTGAGCTCCAAAGTTCATGGAAATAAGTTTTTCCTGGGCAGCATGTAAGAAAACAAATATCATAAATGTGCAGAAGTTCAACGAGAACAATGTTTCTTCTGTGTTCTTGTACTCTTTCTGTGCACCACATCCCCATGGCAACTACGTTTGCGATGTCTCAGCTATTTTATTTTTAAAGGGCATAAAGGTGAGTGTGGATGAAGAGAAGATGTGTGTGGATGAAGAGAAGACTTTAAGGATGCACTTTTTTCGGAAACTTGGATGCAGTGAGCAGAGTTTCCTGAGATGTCCCAAGAGGTCTCGTCAAAATATGGGAGTCCTGCAAATTTCAAGAAACGTTTATTTATGATAAACCTGCCATGCCGTGGCGTCGAAAAAATATACCAGGTCCCACATAAGTAATCATTTCTGTGAAGTGAGGGCACGTGGCGTGTGTCCCATATGTTTGGCAGCTTGCGTGGTGCTACTTCTGGCGATATGCGTGGAGTTTAGGTAGTAGGTGTTCACCGCATCACCCAACGTTTTCTAAGTTTGTAGGAGACGGCCCAGAGAGATCCTGGTGGGACACCAGTGCAGTGATAAAAGGGTAGCCAAAGCGGAGCTAAATAAGGTATGCTTCCACACTTTTGCGTGAAAATAAAAGTAACATCCCGCCTCACAGAAATCAATTAAGTGTGAAAGTTTGTTATCATGGTAAATCATAAATTGTGCTGCGGGAGGAACTAATATTATGGTATTGTTTTCTCGGAAAGGGAAACTAACCGACTTATTCATTAAAAGCAAAAACTACTCTTAATGTAAAAATGAGAAAACCGAATATTTCGGGACCGACATCAACTTTTCTTCTCGGGTAAGTCGGTGACTGAGGAGCCCCAGGGATCAAGAGACAAAAGTGGCAGCATTGACAATTTGTTGCAAATTTGTGAGAGTTGACTCCCAGCGAGGAGATACGTGCAAAAGAAAGAGAACGTTCCACAGGGCAGTGTGGTATCCTCTGTCTCTGTCTGGTCCGTGTGTCCCAAGGAGGTTCATGCATCTTCGTGCTGGTAGTGTACTGTCACAGTTCATAAGGACTTGTCTTCTAGTCGGGCGGGTCCCGCTCGTTCTTAGCGACGTGTCGAAGTCCATTGAAGTAGACACTCGGCAACGCACCTGCGCATTGGTGCGCGTTACCGGACGTTGAGTGAGTGTACCAGGGTTTCGCAAAAGGGCTTAAGGTGATGGACCTCGAAGTCGATGACGTGGAAGTTATGAAAATCGAGAAGAGGTGGTTGTTCGCCTCACCATACTTAGCTAGTGAACTCTTATTTGTTGAACTTGCGAATGCCGTTCTAGTGTTGTCGCACCTTCTCTGCCGAAAGTTCTTGTGCTCCTTCACGTATGAAGCGCCACGATTCATCCAAAGAATAGGGTAAATCGATCTCTGCCCATCTACTTTGAGATATCTGTCTTTTGAACACGTAAAGGCAAACAAAGGGCACCCAGAAAAGCATGCTTCTTGATTAGAGCGATGAACGTTAAGCTTAATTACCAGGCAGCCCGAAATCAACAACAAAAATACGTATAAACTGTTTAGAAAAAAAAAATATACTAGTACATCTCATGCTTTTTTTTTGCCACCAAGCACTGTCCAATTTTGAGTTGACGTTTATTTAGCTGGTGAGCCACAAGTGACAAATTAAAGAAGTCGTGAAAACTTTTACGAAAATATTTAAATACGTGTGTATTCAGAATACTGGTCGTTCATTTACCATTATCACATTCCTTCCGCAAGTTTTGTTATCGCCCTGTTACAGTGTAAGTAATGCTCAGTGCAAACTGCTCCTGGTGTGAACGAGAACCTTCAGGACATTTTGTGATCAATTTGTTAAGATTACGCACACAACGCGAACATCATAGATTATCTGCTAGCAACAGCTCTGGAATATTCCATGGCGCATGTGTAAAGGACGACGCTTTTCAGCGTCTGTCAGTTGTTCGATTACTTACGCTTTGTTCGCCGCTACCTGCCACGATTACGGCCGAATAAACAGTTTAATTTTAGACAAGCCACCTATTCTATCGTCAGTGCCATGGCCCCGTGACAATATTACACCTAGACTCATTTCAATAGCAGAGTTCATTTATTAGCTAAGAGAGCACACTTTCAAATCCCTGCTCACGTTCCCCTCAACTGTACAACAAGATGTTTCTTTAAGTCAGTCAATGAAAAATTCTCTGTCGTGGACAAAACATGGTGACGCAACAATGCTTGCAGAGCCATAGTTGACCAAGGTTTACATCATCACACCGAACGTTGTTTACAGTTTGATGATTTGTGCACCTTTGTCTGGTGACTAAGCCACCCAAAACATGGCGGAAAAACCAACCTAACGTAACCAGTAAGAAAAAACTGCGACGCAACCGGGTGGCAAGATGGCAACCATGATAGAGATCAAATGCACGTGAAAGTAGAATCAAGCATATCTCTTGGCTTATTGGTATAGTATACCAAGCACAGCACAAAATGTACAATGTTATTCAGTTATTTTTTAGGTTTCTACAAATAGAATAGTTTAAAGCAAAATCAAAGCCGGCTCTGTGCTTATAACTTTTTTTTAACATGGTGTCACCCTAACGTCACACGTTAGAGCTTGTCGCGGCCGGTGGTGCCACATGGTTGCTTAGGAGCCCCAAAAAACTGCGACTTCAATTGGGCGTCTCAATGGTAGACTGATTAGTAGACTTGTACAAGAGCATTGTGAACTGAACAACTGAATGTTGTTTATTTTGTTTCTCCTCCCGTTAACATGGTGTATGGGAGCCCCCCTGACAGTTTCTAGCATTGGGGCTCCTCGTGTGTATTACCAATCCTGTACGCACTTCTCTGTAAACTGATATCATTGTTGAATAAAGTTGAATATGAATATGAAATGGTTATGAATCTGCATTTCCAATCCTTATGGAAGCCGGGAAACTGTGATGTGCGTAGCCTGATATACTTTTCATGACCCCTTCAAGTTAACGGGACGAGTCGCAACTGAAATGTAACACTCATTAGAAATGTTTTAATGAGCACGACGATCAGTGGGATAAGCAATATGACCCAAGGCGTTCCATCTTCAGTAAATAAAAAATGGTTTGAGAGGCTTTTGAACTGTCGAGAACACTTAAAAGCACTCGTTAATTTAATTACTGGTTGCAGGATAGGTCATGGTTAAAGTTGATTTGCAGCCTCAAACCGAGTGATCCTGCGAAATCCACCACAGTGCTTCATTCGAGACACTGCTCATTAAAAATTTTCGGTTGCTAACCAGATACTCACTAAAAGTTAGATGGATCTTGCATGTATCGATAACGTGCGTCCTTCGTAGAGGTCGCTAAGCGAGAGCACTTGCAGGACATGCCATATCCGTTTTGCTGAAAGGCTGACACAACACTCTCGCGATTGTTCGTCAGTGGAGGGCTCTCAAGCTGCACATGTTCGAGCTTAAGATAAGTATTTGTTATTATCTCTTAGCCTATCAAACCTTAGCGTATAAAAACATAATTCGTTCATTATTAGAATACGCAAACTTAGTCATGTTTCCGGCCACAAATAACACAATTCAAAAGGTAGAATTTGTACAAAGGAAAGCAACCTGCAATAAATACAGTTTGCTCGATTCACCCAGTGAAGTTATCGCATGAGCTGGGCTACTATCATTACGAAATCACGCGAAACTTGCACACCTAAAAATGCTCTTCCAACTTATTCATACGCATTTAAACATCGACAACGAATTACAGGAATACCGTTTCAGCACCAACTGCTTCAAGTATTCCTTCTTCCCACAGTCGAATAGAGAGTGGAATAGATTGCCTGCTTGTATGAATAATAGTAAGGATTTATTACTTATTTAACTTTACTTGAAAACCATATTCGTGCCACTCATAGCTGAAATACTGTTTTTTTTCTATGCTTTTTTTCTTAGTTGTACAGTTCTTCGATGCTTTCTGAATATGTATCAGTCACATTTCTCTTTCACATAGGTTGTGATTTTATACTTCTCTTGTAATACAATATAGACTATCTGTAGTCGCGCATATATCGTGTATTTTGTTTCAATAAGTGTATTTATGTATTTCGAATGCCGTCCTGCAATTGTGTCCATTAAAACAGGCAGTATGTAAAAATAAATAAATAATTAAATAAAGTTGAGAATCCCACATACAGTGGAATCGATGATATGCGAAGCATGAATGGGAAATGTTGATACGTCAGTTTAAAATCAGCACAACGCTACGAGGTGGAGGTAAATGATGCCGTACATGACTTCCGTTTCATGATTATCATGCTTGGATGTGTCGTTTACCTTCGTCATTTATTCACGTCATCATCATCATCATCATCATCAGCTTGACTACGTCCACTGCAGGACAAAGGCCTCTCCCTTGTTCCGTCAGTTAACCCAGTCCTGTGCTTGCTGCTGCCAATTTATACCCGCAAACTTCTTAATATCTTCTCCCCACCAGATCTTCTGTATCCCCCTAACCCGCTTGCCTTCTCTGGGAATTCAGCCAGTCACCCTTAATGACCAGCGCTTATCCTGTCTACGCGCTACATCGACGGGCCATGTCCATTTCCTCTTCTTGAATTCAAATATGATATCCTTAACCCCCGTTTGTTCCCTAATCCACTCTGCTCTCTTCTTGTCTCTTTAGGTTACACTTATCATTTTTCTTTCCATTGCTCGCTGCGTCGTCCTCAATTTAACCTGAACACTCTTTGTAAGCCTCCAGGTTTCTGCTCCGTAGCTAAGTACCGGCAAGAGACAGCTGTTCACGTCACGTGATACCAAATTTAGTATATGTGCAGCTAGCAAAATGACAGCGAGCACGTTGTCATGTTCTTACATTACACGCGTGTCAGGATTATCATGTTTGCACTAGTCATATATTTCGTCATCCAATGACGTCACGTAACACCAAACTTGGTATATGTGGAGCTAGCAAGATGACCGCGAGCGCATCATGAAGGGCCCAATATACTTCTATGTAGCGTTGACGCGCGCGAACACTAGGCATAGCGAAACTACGTTGGCAAAACGCGAGAACTCTGTAGTCGGATGCCAGGTGCGACCAGCACTCTTAGGCGCGGCCAGGCGGTAACCAGGGCGAAATGCGCCATGCTGCATTTCGCGCCAATACCATTGAGTAACATTACTCTATGCCGATGCCTTATCTAGACTACACTGCGTCTCCCTCTTTTCCTGACGGAGGGACTCCGGACGCGCTGAAACGTGCGTCAAAGCAACGCAGCGCGACGCGCGCCTGCGAGTATATGGCAGGACCGGTGCCTAGCGTGGCAAAGCCTGCATGACGCCGCGAAATCAACGCCGGTGAGCAAGCGCACCGGGTCATGTCCAAAGGTATTTGCGCCTTGACTGTGGCATGAAGTCATGTTCTCACATGACATGAATCTCATAATTATTATGTTTGCACGAGTCACATACCTTCGTCATCTATTGGCGTCGCGTAATAACAAGTTTGGTACATGTGAAGGTAACGAATAGGCCGCGAGCGCATCTTGAGTGTGGAATGCATCATGTTGTTACATGACACGCATCTCATATTTGCCATGTTTGCACCAGTATCATACTTTTGTCATCCATTAACGTCCCGTAATACCATTTTGGTATAAGTGAAGCTAACGAAACGGCCGCCAGCGCACCCTGAGCGTGGCATGTATTCTTGTTGTTACATGACACGCATCTCATGATTATCATGTTTGCACCAGTCACATACTTTCGTCATTAATTCACGTCTTGTAATACCAAATGTGGTATATGCGAAAATAGCAAAACAGCCATGAGCGCATCATAGCTTTGATATGTAGTCATGTTGTTACATGACACGCATGTCATGATTTTCATGTTACGGTCTGTCACTGTGTTCGCCATGTAGTGATGTCATACCATACCAGTTTCGCAACGTGTCATGTGAACGAAACCACCGCAAGAGCAGCAAAACCATGAAATATAAATCTTGACTTTCATGACATAAAATTCATGATTTTCATGTTATGACTAGTCACGTATGCTCGTTATGCAGTCATGTCATGACATACGAGGTTTGGTATTGATACCATTATCGAAATGGCCAGGAGAGCGACAGACAGACAGACAGACAGACAGACAGACAGACAGACAGACAGACAGACAGACAGACAGACAGACAGACAGACAGACAGACAGACAGACAGACAGACAGACAGACAGATAGATAGATAGATAGATAGATAGATAGATAGATAGATAGATAGATAGATAGATAGATAGATAGATAGATAGATAGATAGATAGATAGATAGATAGATAGATAGATAGATAGATAGATAGACAGACAGACAGACAGACAGACAGACAGACAGACAGACAGACAGACAGACAGACAGACAGACAGACAGACAGACAGACAGACAGACAGATAGATAGATAGATAGATAGATAGATAGATAGATAGATAGATAGATAGATAGATAGATAGATAGATAGATAGATAGATAGATAGATAGATAGATAGATAGATAGATAGATAGATAGATAGACAGACAGACAGACAGACAGACAGACAGACAGACAGACAGACAGACAGACAGATAGACAGATAGATAGATAGATAGATAGATAGATAGATAGATAGATAGATAGATAGATAGATAGATAGATAGATAGATAGATAGATAGATAGATAGATAGATAGATAGATAGATAGATAGATAGATACGCTCAAGTTCGCGACGCACCGGCCATCTTATCTCACGTGACAAGCGCGCGGTTATAGGATTCGCAGGAGGGAATAGGGGGTGGAAGAACAGCTGCGTAGTTGTGGCAGGAAATGCGCACTTGGAACGACTTCGAACGCGGGGCACCTGCGATCGCGAGCGCCATATCCCGTATCTTTAGAGGGAATTACTGAATGGCAACAAAATTTGCTTTGAAGTGATTGATTGTACGAAGGTCACTTCGCTAGCTGCTGGCTACAGCCGCCACTTTCCCTTAAAGTGACACTAAAGGCGAGTAACAATTTATGCCGCAGTGAAAGCTGAACGCATATTATCTCATATGGCAATATTTTATCAACACCAGTGCCCTACTACAAATAGGTTAGGCCAAAAGTATCACATAACGTACATCACGAGTAAGACATTTTCAAAAAGGCCCTGATAACATGAGAGCACAACTAATTACGAATAAACAAGCTAGATGATATAGAAAAAAACCTTCTGTGCATAAAGAGACGTATTAAAATGCTAATTCTCCATTTCAGTTTGGTTTATAAAGGAAAAACTCATGGTGTTACAACGGGGATGGACTCTAGTGGTTCATAAGTTCTATTTTTCTTTGTTTAGGCTGGTTACGTCGTGCCATTCATCGAGGCCTAGTTAAATCGAGCAAGCTGAAAATTGTTCAGTAGCCGTTGTTGCTGCTATGGCTCCCGCTGCTTTCAGCCTGCTGCTATCATTGTCGGTGAAGGCTGCGCAGTAAATATTCACAATGTTTGTCACGGTAAGAATGACGTCAGAAGAACAGCTTTCCGGCGGTTTATTTGTGAGAACAAACGTAGTGGGGTCTACTAAAACGTGTTTTATTTCGAAATATGTACTTTCTTCGCACAGAAGTCGCACTAACAGGTTTCTTAACCGCCAGTTGCACAATCAACATCGACTAAATATTTGCTTTTAGTGTCCCTTGAAGCGGTGGGCAGTCAGCTGCTGTTTACATTGAGTAACATTCTAAAAATTTATGTTACATTTATTCTTCAATCTCCCGGTGAGACTGTAGCTCCATGTTTAAATTTTTAATTCATCAGTTTTTTTTCATGACTTAAACAAGACAGCTGAGTTGAAATCAAAGTGAAATCCATGGAAAGAAATGCAGCGATAGAGTTTTTTTTTTTTTAGAAACACTAGGTTGCCCGTGCAGGTTGCCAGGATGTTTCAATTTGCAGACCTGGTTTTATAAAAGGTAGACTTGTGATTCTTCGCATGGTATTTCGCACGCGTTCGCTTTGTGATGCACTCCACACGTGGTTAATTATATTTGATTGGGCATCTTTCAACGTTTCGTCAATAATTTTCAACATTACAGCACATTGAAGAAAAAACCACGTGACATTGATGAATTTGATTTGAGAAAAATAGTTATGAAGCTCTAAACAATACCCGCTCGCCTGCATACTTCTTGAAGAATGACGAAAAAAAGAACGATTAACAATTTTTTCGCTTTGATACGCTCAAACACAAAATAAATATCTTCGAACGTGACTCTGAAGGAAAGGAAGTGGCGTAAAACACAAGAGATATAGAAGTATGGTTAGTCATGCCAGATGAAGTTAATGTAACAAGTGCGCATACTTCAGTGCACCATGAAATTATCTTCGGCAGCTTATGATGTTACGGTTTTACTTGATGTGAATGCAATTGGTGGTGATGTCATTTATCTTCTGTAACCATTATAACTACTTTAAAAATATTATAAAAGAGTATTTTTGAGATCTGAACTGGAAGTGCAGCTATAATTTGTCTCCGCGACTCTAAGCTTTTTAGAAAGAAAGCTTTTATGATGTCACGACACGGGCCGCATGCGTCGTAGTTGTCTTGCGCTGTTGGTGTCTGTAACCACGTCTTGATCATCAGTATAAAGTTTTTATTCCTTTCTGCCGTACTAACGTTTTTTCAGACTCCTTTCTGCCAAAGACCAGTGCCGGGTGGAACCACCTTCCCCCCTCCATCGCCTCCATTGAGGACGTGTCATCCTTCAAGACTGCACTAACCGATCATATCTTAAGCCTCCAATAACTGAATATTGTTTGAACATGTGTTCTAATTGATTGGTTGTATTATTGTGCTCTGTTATTGCTGCATTTTTGTTATATTACCCACCCCCTCTGTAACACCTTTATGGGCCCTGAGGGTAATGTAAATAAACAAATAAATAAACCACTATCGCAAAAATTGAAAAAAAATAAGTAAATAAAAAACACCAAGGGCACGTTAAGATTTGAACCCGGGTCCCCAACATTTTGACGAGGTTTGTTGACGAGAAAGCCAGCAGAGCTTTCATGCAGCATCGGTCCTAGAAAGCGGTAGTAGCAGTTCATGGTCTTCTGCACTGGCTGAGCGGGCAGCTTGATCGGCCCGTTCATTGCCGATGATTCCGCAGTCAAACGATCAGGCGTCAAACAATGAGAATCGTGTACCGGGTGGGTCATCCAATGCTCCTCTCCATTTCTGAAGCTGCAGCAGCACTTATTCATCGTCATCAGTGACAGCATCAACATCTGAAAAAAAATTCCTTGCGAGTCTATAGCGGCTACCACGCTTCTTCGAAGAATGACGAAGGTTGGAATAGTGAATGCTTGCTTACCACACAAATATTATGATGAGCCATGGCTTTGTGGATACTCTGCAAGCGTGCTTGTAGCATTTACCAAAAGAGTGTTCAAAAATGCTCTGAAAGACCCCTTTTCAAGCTATTGCTGACTGCTGAGCATTTCGTGCAGGCCTGGAATTTTTTTCACTGGTTGTCGAAAGTGATCACACAAGCTTTACCAATAATATGAGTTCTCCTATGTTGCTAACTACAGCAGTCGTCTTCGTTCGTCGCTTTAGAGATCCGTACCCAGGAACTTTTTAGGGAGGTTGTTTATGCGTGAAGCAGCTAACCTTGGTAACTGATGGTCGATGAGAGGCTGTGTAAATACTTTATGTCACCTGGGAAGTTAAAGTGTGAAAAAATTTGGAGGGATGCCAGAACCTCCTGAACTCATCTCTAGTTTGGGCCTCGGTCATACTATGTTACACTGTGTTGCAAACATTTTTTCTGCCTTTTGTAAACACGTGGTCCGAACTTGAGATCGAGTTCAGATCTTTACTTTGCACTTTGCGCTTAACGTAATTGCGGCGGTTTAATATGATTAGGCACGTTGAACCTTCCGACCTAACTGCTTTGCGCTAGTGAAATCTCAGTTCACTAGCACGAAGCAGTTAGGTCGGAACACAAAGTTACACAACGTGAGGCACTGTTTTTAATTTTTGCCTCTGTCAGCACCTAAAGCCCAAAGCGTACACGTGTCTCATTCTATCATTGCAGTGCATCAACATGCGTGTCACGCCTGCGAACTTCGTCAGCCTTCAGGCCACAAAAAAATGAAAATAAAACGCGCAAAAAGCTTGGGCCTTAGATAGCCTTCGCTCCATACCCTCCCAGTCACTTTTCAGGTGGTTTCTTGAAACAAAATAACAAAACAGAGGCAGGCAATATATTGACATTTCAGTATCCTGCTGCAGCAGCACTCAGGTTAAATTAGTCAGGCATGCATCAGATTCCAAGTTCGGTGACTCTGAGTTTCATAATTACCTCCCAGTATTGCCTAACAGTTTTCGAAACGGCCGTAATTACCTCATCCACGGGTTTTTGCGAACTGGTCACGAGGCCTCGTTTGCAGCGCGAACACTTTGACGATAATTTCGCGAAAGCTCTCATTATGCGAGTGCAACGCGAGATTCAGCGCTTATACATCGCAGCTCGGGTAGATTATTGTACAGGGTGCAATGACTGTTTTCTCTCTTTTTTTTGCGACGTGACGAACATTTACCTGTCAGTGTTCACTTAACCGCTGAGCGCGTTTTCGTGTGGTGTTTAAGAATGTCGTTCTGGGCCCCGACGCACATTCAGCATCTCTTCGAACGTGCTTAAACAGACCTTGATGTTCCAAAGAGGGACCAATTATGTAACAAAAAACACAGGCGCCAAGGTCACCGAATCGCTTGATGAGAATGTTATGCAACCGAATGGAGTCGTCATCAATTACTCGACAAAGGAGAGGAAATTGAGAAAATAAAATAATATACAACAAGGATACATTCAGCTAAAAAAACAATCCTAAAAAGCTAGGTACGTTTTTGGTATATACCTGCACGCGAGCTTCGAGGACCCTAATGTTTCACTTGATTGTCTTCGGATCAATTCATTTCATATCTGTTTCTCTAGGCTCCATAGGTGACAGTCTTGTCTTAAAATAAGATTATATTCAAGTTCACTATTCTGTCACCTAGTGAAAGATAAAGATCACTGGGCATAACTTCCAGTGAATGTTGTCTCTAACGTTTGTTTACTCATGCATTTACAATATAAACAAATTGATGCTAACGGCAATAAAGGCATTGATGATGCATATGGGTGTTCTTCTGGAAAAATCAGGTCACCATGTGTATGTGTGTTTTTTTTCCTCAAATTTCGGTGTATGTGGACACGTACAACACCCGCACAATCTTGGAGCACATAATTGTGTTGCGGAGCAGAGGAAATAGGAATTCCTTCAGTCCAGGTTGTTATCAAAGACACAGCTTTCCCCAACACACAGCTGGCGTTCCTCCGTTATATTATGCTGTTATATCAACAGACACAGAATATACGATCAACTTACGTTCCTTAGTATCATCCTGTACAGATGAAGAGAACGAATTTATTACGCGAGGTTTTCGGTATTCTACTCGTCACTCATTTTATCTTTTTTTTTTTTGCTTCCTGAAGATATATTGAATCACTTCCCTCGTAATACATCCCACAACTCGGCCTATCCGCCGCAGTAAGAATTCACCATGAATGAAAGGAATCACTGCACCTAGCAAGTATTTAGGTGCGCGTTCATTTGTGCTTATCACTTTCGTAAAAACTAGCTGTACAGGCTGATCGTTGAAAAGAATAGTGTTTGGGTGTCTGCTCATGGAATAGTGTTTGGTTACCAGTGTCTGCTCATGGAATTATTCGTGACTAATCGAATTTGGTCACCTACAGACGTAGAAAATCGCCACCCAGTGTGCTATATTGCAAGCCTAATTAACACACACAACCATATATATCAGATTCTTTGAACGTCATTCATATATATATATATATATATATATATATATATATATATATATATATATATATATATATATATATATATATATATATATATATATATATATATATATATATATATATATATATAGCCAGTTAGGAGTTTTGACAATGGTGGCGTTGACATTCTAGCTGCATAAGAACCAGATGTTCTGTTCTAGACTTGATGCCTTTCATAAGACGTTGGTATGCGACAGAATAAATAGGACATTAAGGTATTCTCGATACCAAGGCATCGAGAGTACTGATGCGTGCCGAATTGTGCAAAAGCAACTTCACACTTCCATTGAGAGAGATAACAATGAACTATTTCTGAGTGCTTCCAAGTATAGCGCATGGAAACTCTGTAAACTCCGTCTTTCTAGGAAATAATGGGCTGCGATGGTCAACGTGGCTAATGATTCTAACACCACGCTTTCGAGATACTGTATAAGACGAAGTAATGCAGCTCATGTTGACCATCAATCAGCAACACACGTAAACCACCCCCCCTCCCCTCCACCATCCGCCACCAACCCCACTTTTTCGTTTTTCTTTTTCTTTTTTGTTCTTTAGCATGGAAAACCTTCCTCCTTCGGCCTCACCCAATTTGCCACAGCAGCCTCTCCTTCACTCTGCCACAGCAGCCTCTCCATGGCATACACACACGCGCGCTAAGAAAATCAGTTGGAGCATTGAAAAATCCGCTTGTCGAAACATTGACTCCAGCACTCTACCCCCCACCCATGTTTTCAAATTTCTCATTCTAATCTTAAGCGACCACTTAAGGTTTTGTAAACATAACTCCTCCTTGGTACAGCAGCACACCCCCGAATGCAGACTCGGAAGCATGCCTTTGATTACTGCACGGATGAAGCTCATTCACAAGTGACTTGTTTGAATTAACAGAAGGAAACACACTACAGGCACACTTTAAGATAACGCCATAGCTCGCTGACGACTTCACGCTTTATCGAACTGACGAGACTCTACACTCAAGCAGAAATACTCGTGCCCAGAAGGCACATGCCCGATAAGCACGGAGTGTCTGGACAACATGTCATTCGTTAATTAGACTCCTCTATTACGAAGATTATTAGACATTTGACCAATGAGCAAAAAAAATCTTTGATCACGTCGCGAATCTTTCGTAGGGGTGAGGCTCCTTTCGATGTAGGCTATAGTTCCTCGTCGTTCATTGTAGCCACCCCTAGTAGTCGGAGTGTTGACTAGATGGCTTTTCGGCCCCCACTCCACTTCGATGCGTATGAGAGGCGTGCTATAGAGTGATAGGAGACGGACGGACAGACGGACAGACGCGCAGGCAGGCAGGCAGGCAGGCAGGCAGGCAGGCAGGCAGGCAGGCAGGCAGAGCAAGCTGCTTCGTGGATATGGTGTAATATTTTTTTGTGCACCGGAATGTTGCCTCGCTAAATTATATTGAGGTATCATGGTGGCAAAACTCGCAGCTCGGCTCCGCAGTCAGCGGAAAATTCTCGCACTGTTCGAGCAGTGTTAGTTCTCCCACGACAATGAATGTCATATTTCTAGCTTGCGTTTGCTTTCAGTGGTCCCTACTTTTTCTGCTTAGACTGCTACGTCACTCCAATAGAGAGCACGCCACTGGGAACCGGAAGTATTTGGGTGTTCGGCAATAACGCAAGTAAAATGCACATGAAATGGGTAACAAATTTCGTAACAGAAAGGGGCCCAAAATACGCCTCCTTCTTTCAAGCGGGCACCTTTGAACTCTTCGGAATTGTGCACAGTGACGCAGAGAAGGGCATAACATGCACGATATTACCCAGCTTGTCTATTGTCTTATGCAAACCAAGCACATTTCTCTCTTTGATATGTGATGGCATGTAAGAGAAGACGCGGAAATCTCACGTCTACAATCTTCCGATCTGTATTTCGGTCACGGTCTACAGCTTCGACAGCTTCTGCATTGCTGCAGATACATTCTGCGTTCACTTTAGGAGCTATGGAATTTCTGAAGTCAGTTAATGATCTTTGCACCACATACGTGCTTCCGCCTAAGCCTAACCGGCAATGCGTATAACCGGCGCGGACATCGCTAAGCACATTTGTGTGCGAACGCATGACTTCATTTGAACTACGATATTTCCGGAACATACCGAAGTGCCCGTCTCTTCGCTACGTGTTCTGAATGAAGCCGGAGGGCATATCTTCCAAACCGAAGGGTTTTATGCATTCCTCAGTTCGGCTGCCTCTATTTTATGACTGGTGGCAGAACCTTCCGAACTTATCGTGAGACATCTGATCTGCATCGGTAGCTTCAAAAGTCAATAAATTTTATCTTCATACGCATTCTAGAAACACGTCTTTGAACTCGGAAAAAGCAACCACACTCGGAGTCTGTTGTTGGGCGCAAAGATAAAACTTCCGAAATTGTACAAGTTGACAAATGCACACCCTATCGTACTGCCCTTCCATGCGTCGACGTTGCTTCGTTGCTGTGCGCAATTTTGGTTGTCATATTCCCTCCCCCTGATGCACGGAGAAAGGTAGAGATTAGACAAACTGGCGCAAACCTAAATGACCAATTGCGTCATGAGCGTCGAAACAATGGGCTGTGCAATGCTGCTTTTCAACTCACTGCTGTTACTGGAATCGAACTCATCATTTCCTTCTAACGAGTCCGAAATGACTACACTACACAGGACTCATGTAATTGGCAACATTATTGACGGTCTAAGAGCGAAGCTGTTTAGCCAAACTTTCTCTGTGAGCCACAAAACTAAACTCATAATCAGGTATCGTTACGTTTGGCCCGGCAGCTCGTATTAGCAAACGCTATTGTGCATGAGCTGGTCTACGAGGAGGCTTGCTTCCCGATATCGGTTCCCGTCTGGAAGCAAAAGCACGACACTGTCTTCCACGTGCGCATGGCAGTTTGCTGTGATCGGGTTACGAGGAACTCGAAGGAACCATCCCGAACAACCCTTTTGTTGAACGGAGTCGAACAGTATGAGACGGCGTTACTGTTGCAGTTCTTATGAAGTCAACCTCTACAGACTGCCATTGTGGCCTACGTGAGGTCGTGACAAAGAACCAACAGTTCGGAAGTGTGGGAAGGCGTCACAGTCAAAGTTCTCAAGGAGCGAGCACTTGGCCTGCCGAGTTTGAGAAACTTATAGAAATACGGTAGCACAACGCAGCCATGGACCGTTCATGTCAGCGGCCATCTTCTGCCCAGAATAACTCGACTTTCGCTCTCCACTGGATGCTACCCCCTCGCCCTGCGAAAACTTCAAGGCATGGACTGGATGCGTCACTGCGTGGCGGGCTCGTGTAACCCGTTTAGACATTTGCGCCCGCTTTTCTTATCAGCCGAGTGGTTCAATATCTGCACCCTTTCTAGTGGGTGGACCACTTAGGCTTCACGTCACCTGATTGGCGGTAACAGTGGCCACCACCTTCTTCAGACTGATTGATTGATATGTGGTATTTAACGTCCCAAAACCACCATATGAATATAAGAGACGCCGTAGTGGAGGGCTCCGGAAATTTTGACAACCAGGGGTTTTTTAATGTGCACCCGTTCTTCAAACTGACAAGTACAGAAAACGACAGGTTATAAAAGCCGAAGTCATTTTCTTAATAGTAGCTGAATCTCTGTTGAATTTCTGTGCAGTACTATCTTTCTCATCATGTAAATAAAACTTTGTTCTATCGACTAAGAACACGTCCCCTCACGGGCGAGCATCGGCTGTGTGGACGACGGCGGGGGGCCAGCTACCGTAAAGAAGCCCGCCCTACCTGCCATCAACTTTTTACCCTTCACAACTGGTGGCAGCGGTGGGATGCCATCAATCTTCAAATTATGGACGAGCATGTGGCATGAAAATCGGGTGTATCCCACTGCTTGCCAAATAGTCCACTAAAAATTGGCCGCGCATCTGCCTGCTCCTCTGCAAATGTTGTCAAAAGACGATAGTCTTGCCAGACGTACTACACGAGTCCTGGTGTCATTCGTGTTCATTTACGATTTGTCTTGTCTCAGACAACGACTCTTTCATGTTAAGTCGGGCACATCTGGCTGGCATTAATGAAATAAAGGAGGAACTGCGCGAGATATGGACGCCATTTGGCAGTGGGGCTGGGAAGCATAAACTTGTGCGGAACCCAGGATTACTGCCAAGTGGCAGCACTGTATCATTAGCAGAGAGCTTTTGTTTTTTGTGCATGGCATTGCATCTTCACCGCAGCCTAAAAAAACTGGAGTATTTAGAATACCATGCTATGTATTTTCTAGTAAAGGAACACTCGACCTGATATTTACGTATTGATGTCGCACTTGAGATTTGTGAAATATTTCCTTCTTTTATCGACAATGTTCACAGGTATGAAGATAGCCACCAGTTCGAGATGCCTGGGCGTTCAGCAAGTGCCTAAACATTTGCCCGGGTGGCTGAATTGTGTGTCAAACAGACAGACAAACAAACATACCTCAATTGCTGCGTCAAAGTATTCGATATGTAGACTCTGTTCCATTCGGAAGGAGCTACTGAGGACTGTGTTCATGGGGGGATCAAGTGACGCTTTAAAAACAAAGCACTTTACCCCGTAACAATAACTCAAATAACTGCACGTACTTCAAGTCGACAATGTAAGGTTGTGTAAAACATCAAGGTGATCACAATTTTTCTTCAGATTCCGATTCAACTTTTGCCCTTGGATACTAGTGTGCTATGCGAAAGTTGCCTTAGCGTACCACAATGAAGGTGACCTTGATGCGGTTCATCAATCGGCAAAGTACAAAAATAATGTAATAATTGTTTAGCTTTAACGTCCCAAACCTATTGTATCATTATTAGAAAGGCCGTAATGGTGGGCTACGAATATTTAGACCACCGATGATTTCTAAACGAGCACCTCAATAGAAGTCATCAGGCAAGCGCTTTCACCTTTTTCAAAAATCGAGCCGCCGTGGCTGGAATTCGATCACGGGACCTTCGTGTCAGAAATCGAGTACTATCACAAGGAAACAACCCTAGCGGTCTGAGTAAGTCAATAGAAGCAAACAATTTGAGCTTCATCGCGCATGAAATGTTTATTAAAATCATACAAACGTGTATGTCGTGTCAAAGTTGAGCCCATAAATTGAGAGTCTTAGGTGGTGGGCTGGAGGCTTTCAGAAAGGCAGTTAGGCCTTCCACGGGACATAGAGCTTATACATAAATGTGTCAATCTTGAGAAACTATAGCTACGCTTAAGCAATTGTGCCACGCGTGTAGCAGCCATCAAGAACTCTACGTATTTAAAAGAAGTTAGAAGGCCTGGTGCATGTATTTCTTTCACGTCTAGGCACCGATTAAAAGCATCCGATCAACCGCCTTAGTTTGTGTAGTTTAAAGGAACGGTACCTATATAATTTGAACGGGGCTTTCTATCAACTTCTTTCAAACAGAAGCCGTATGCATGTATGTGTTTAAGCAATGGCCGCCATTGTTTTTCTATATATAGTTGTAAGAAGCAGGTTCTATGCTCAATAGTACATGGTTCTACAAGGTCTCAAGCCAAATCAATTGATCCGCTAAGAGACGACGGCTTTTCGCCTGCCCACTCTGCGCAGTGAATTTTCACTTTGAGCACTTAGCGAGGAACGGTTAATTTTTTCGCGTTCAGTTAGAGACACTAAAATGTTCAGAACTTTTCAACAGTCTTGAATTACCCGCATGGAGGAATCACGCGAATGTCCAATTGTGAAAACCTCGTGGTTGTTAGCCGGCAAAAATTTACTTTCAATAGCACTTGCACAAAAGTATGTTTTCAAGGAATGGATTTATGTGCCAAAAAGAAAAGTGTGATTGCCCAAGCTCAGGGAGAATATTTTGTGCTTCATTTGGCAATAAGCGCCTATTAAAGAATTTAATTGCGTGCGGTAGGCATTCAGCGGTAGTTCTGAAAGCGCATCAGGGACTTATCTGAGCACTTGCCTATCGTGGTGAAAGTTTGCCACGCTAATTAGTAGTACGATTGATTGCGTAATTATTACGTTCTAAGCACGTACTGGTATACTTATACTTATGTACTCATACTTGAGTACTTGAACACTTAATTGCAGTTCAATACATGTATACGTCGTTCACGCGCCGTATTGGGCAAGCCCGGTGGTACAGAAAATGTCAGGCCGCATAAACGCTTTCTTTTAGGGGCGAAGCTTCTTGTAGCGGCATCTTTTCCTTTCTCTTGTTTAGAAAAAGTTTATTTACAGCATGTACAGAACACAAAGGCTTCATACGATTCCATTAACAGGGCACATACACTTCAGCACGTCTATATTTCACGACTAACATCACTACGTTACAGTGAAGACATTTGCTCTAATATAAATGATTATGTTGGCATACATGTACACAAAAATTCAATGTAATATCACAATACAAGGGTATAACGATACAATAGATCCAAATGAAACACAATTTGTAACAAATGAAATCATATATAACAACTCAACGGGCACTGCTTAGCACCAAGTCGGTCGAAAAATGAGTTGTATCCTTTCGTGTTCCACCTTGACGGAAGGGCACGACCAATGCCGCAGAAACTCTTGCTCCCCGAGGAAGAAAAGCTCTTCGGAGAGGAACGCGAGGATCTCTCGTCTCATTCTCCCCAGTGTCGGCCACAAGGCACGCCGGCGGCAATTAGCAGCTACGGCCTCACATCGGTTTCTCCAAAGGCTGAACAGCCCCGAAACAATTAGGAGAGCGGAGAAGCGGCTACGCGGAAATCGGCCGTTGGACACGAAAGTTCGCACACCCTGTCCCCGAAAACCAGCATTAACCGCACACCAAAAAAGGCGGGAAACCACACATTCAAACGTCGCATGTCGATTGGTCTCTGCCATGACGCAGTTGGGGCAAGTGGAAGTGCGAACTACCTGCCATCGCTGCAACCGATCTCGCGTGGGGAGCAAGCCCCAGCCCAACCTCCAGACAAAGTCTCTGAGATGCCCTGGCAACACTGCGGCAGTTATTGGTTTCCAAGCGTGGTTCAATACAGATTGACGATGCTGGGGCACCAAGGGCCGTAGAAGGGCGGCCATTGTGTCCACCACTTTAGAATCGGCCCCCTCTATCTCTGGGAACGTAGCTTCCAAACGTCGGTGAAATGCCAGAAGGGCTCGATACAAAAGATGGTAATTCAGTTGATTGGGGACCTTTGTTTATTTGGCTATCCGGCAAGAAGACACGTAGTGATGGCCCCAGATAGTAGCGAGCCATTGTCTGAGTGGGCATGTCATCATTGCTTAGTATTCGCAATAGAGTGCGGAGGCACAAGGTAGAAGCCGCGACGGAAACGTCGGGGAATGCAAAACCGCCTTGATCTCGCGGTTGAGCTAACGCTGGACGCGATAACAATTCTGCGCCACCAGCCCAAAACAATTCTGCGCCGCCAGCTTTGCACTTTCCTGCAGACGTGGAGCGGTGGTTTAACAAAATGGCAAAGGTACCAAAATTTTCCTAGGTGCACCGTTTGAGTTAAGTATCGGCGTTCTAAGAGGGGGAATTCGAAGTACCTGGCTGCTTTGATTTCCTTTCTCTGTGTTTAAAAAAAGTTTATTTACAGCATGTACAGAACACAAAGGCTTCATACCCATTCGTCCCGCGTCCCGTCGTAGTATGTAAACAGTCTTACGCTTTGACCTGCAAACATTTTGACCTCCAAGGTAGTGCCGGTGAGAGATTCCTTCTGTGCGTTGTTGAACAACAAAAAATAATGCTCAATGTACATGCCAATAGCTGATAATGGGGTATGAGAGACAGGAGCATTCGGCTTTTAGTTAACGTGCACGCTGCGATCCCTATTAGCAGCCATTGCATGAACATTGAGCACCATCTGAAGGAAAAGGGTTGCTACGTTATACCCGCTGGGTGTAACCACCTTAGTTTTAGAAAGGTTTAGCGAGCGTTGAGCCTCAGTGCCATGAATACAATTAACTAGTATAGACCATGAATGAACTCGAGGTAGTTAAAGGTGCGAAGTAGGTACGAAATGCAAGCCGTAAGAAAGTAAAAGTCGAATTCTCCTGTCTCTCATTTCCCATGCAGCCATTGGCATGTACATTGAGCTCTATCTGCCAGGAAAAGGTTGCTACGTTATACTCGCTGGGCGTAACCTCCTTGGTTTTAGAAAGGTTTAGCGAGTGTTGGGCCACAGTGCCATGAATACAGTGAACTAGTATATACCATGAACTCGAGGTGGTTAAAGGTGGGAAGTAGACCCGAAGCGCAAGCTGTTAGAAAGTGTGCGTGTGCCACCTCTCGTTTAGTAGTGTGGCAGCTTGGGCTAGTTGGTATGGCATGATGATAGTTATAGCGCGAGAACAAAACGACGACACAGAGACTCGTGTCTTTCGTGTCCTTCTTGTCTCTGTGTCGTCGTTTTGTTCTCGCGCTATAACTATCATCTCGTTTAGTCCTTGGAATGTCCGCTGGATGGCGGTGTTTCTATATGGGAAATATATGATGAAAAGATGCGAGATGGTGGTACTTGGAGTGTTGAATAGATGGACGAACGGACACACAGACAGATGCATGAATGGACGCATGAACGGACGCAGGGGCGGATGCATGGACGAACGCAGGAACGGACGCACGCACGGACGGGCGGATCGACGCATGGACGGTCGCACATACGGAAGGAAGCAAGAACGAATGGACGGACGAATGCATCGCCCAACTCTCCATCATTCACTCCGTGGATATGCTGCCATTTTTTTTTCAGCATGCATCGGGAGTCACAAATTCTACTGAGACTGAAATAAAATTTCGATTTAATGATAAAATATTTTTGACAACGGGTATGATTATCAGTTATTTAATCTGCATTGTTTCAATAAAATAATGCACTATCAAATGGGCGTAAAAGGTTATCGGATGCAAGAAATCGTAGCGGAATCTTTAACTAAAGCCGGGTGAAAACAATTTCATGTAAAAAAATGGCAGCATATCCACGCGGTGAATGATGGAGAGTGGGCCGAAGCATCCGTCCGTCCATTCGTTCTTGCTTCAGTCCGTCCATGCGTCCGTCTGTGTGACCGTCCGTGCGTTCATCCGCCCGTGTGTGCATGCTACTGTTCATGCGTCCGCACGTTCATCCATGCGTCCATCCCTGCGTTCGTCCATGCATCCGCCCCTGCGTCCGTTCATGCGTCCATCCGTCCGTGCAGCCATCCATGCTTCCGTCCATGCATCATTCTGTATGTCCGTTCGTCCATCTAGTCAACACTCCAAGTACCACCATCTCGCATCTTTTCATCATATATTCAGCATATAGAAGCACCGCCATCCAGCGGACATTTTAAGGACTAAACTAGAGGTGGCACATGCACACTTTCTTACGGCTTGCGCTTCGTTTCGACTTCCCACCGTTAACAACCTCAAGCTCATGGTATATACTAGTTCACTGTATTCATGGCACTGCGGCCCAACACTCGCTGAACCTTTCTAAAGCTAAGGGTGTTACGCCCAACGAGTATAACGTAGCGACCTTTTCTTGTCAGATAGTGCTCAATGTACATGCCAATGGCTGCTAAAGGGGAATGAGAGACAGCAGAATTCAGCTTTTAGCTAAATCGCACGCTGCGAATTTTTTATTGTTCAACAACGCACAGGAGAAATCTCCCACCGGCACCACCTTGCAGGTCAAAGCGTAAGACTGGTTACGCACTACGACTACGACGAGGGACGAACGGGTGCCGCTTTAAGGAGCTTCACCCCTAATACTTCTAGTCATGCCCCCACTGGACGTGTTGTTACGATCACGAAAGTAAACGAATACGCTTCGATTACATTTTAAGAGAGGAGCTGTTTAAGCCCGAACAGGGTCAACCAAGGGAAATACACTCTTAATCTCGTGAACACACCAGGGCACATGAACGGCAACTCAAGAGGGCCTCTAGAAAATAAAGAACGCAAGCAACTTGGTCACCTCAGCTTTTTCTCTTCGAAATCGCATTTCCTTGTTTTCGTATGACGCTTACGGTTGTAGCTGCCGTTTCGGTAGCTGAAGAGTTAAAAATTTCAATAAACAAGTACCTTATTTCTAAATCAAACGTTGGAATACACCACCAGCGAAAATCGATGGAACGCAGCGGGAAGTTCCGAATGGTTCAATACGCCTCCGATACCTTCAACTTCTGTCTTCTGTTTTGATCACATTTTCGTGATCTTTTTTTTAAAATCTGCGTGCCTTTGTCTTGATTTTTTTTCGCTCAGGTGAAATATTCCTGTGTGTTACCAAGACTATGCCCTATATGTTTATGTTACATATATGCTCTAGAAAATGGGCGACGTGATAAAAGCAACGTAACGCAGTGGTAGAGAATTGAACGCGTTATTCGAAAGTTGCCGGTTCGAATCCTGCCATTGGCAAGTCATCTTTTCGTCCCCTTTTCTTTCTTCGCATTTCTATAACAATTACTCCTAATTACGTCCTCAATACTTCTCTTGACATCACTGTCTGTTAGTTCTTATTGTTGTGTATAAAAAAGAAACACGAGCCTTTAAAATTTGCACTTTGTTTTTCGGAGAACGTCTTCAGAAATTCAAATGTTTTCAGAGCCTTTTCCCCATCTTCCGACTTTGAAGTAAACCCCTATACCATTTGACGATCTTGAGCCGCCATTAATGTTTACTTCTATAAAACAAAAGTAAAGTTCGACGCTTAAGTACAATCACTAAAAGAGGGCGCTATCGAAGTTAGCGGTTGATTACAGAGTTTAGGTCAACCATTTCGCAAATTATCTGCAACTCTGCCTTCTCTGTGTTAATACCACTCACTTAACTGCATCCGATTATTTCCTGCTGCTCTTTCGCACCGCTAGTTACTACTTCAAACAGCGCTATGTGTAGCACTAAGTTTGAGTGCAGCCGTGCGAAACACTAGCTAAACCAAGCTTTCACCTGAAGATGACGGGTGATTTAGTTCCGTAAGGGACGACGAGGCGCTAATGTGATAAAATTTCTGATAATCTCCGTCTGCGCTAGATGTTGCACGAGGTTCATTACGATGATATACGATGTCGAGTTGCCGAAACTGTGCACTAGTACAGTCACGCTAACGAAGAAAAGCGCTACATGTGTTGCTGGCAGCAGAGTGATTTGCCTTCTTTCTTCCGTATGAAAGTAATCAAGTAAACTTGGCTTCTTGCTCATTAGTTTATCGATGGAACACGCCTGTTTGATACAGTTGCTCGACTCGTGAAAAGTGCTCTCTTGGTCTGTTCTTGACGACGCATTTATCATTCGTCATCTTCTCCTTTGTGCGAAAAGACGGTCGCCGTTGACCGTCTGTGATAAACGTCACGGATACCGCAGTGTTCATAACTAGCGAATGTGTTCTGTCAAAACGCACAAAGTCGAAATTTCTCTCCTAATACTGCGTATACACATTGTCTTAAGTGAATGAATAAATGTAACAAGAAGATTCTATGTAGTTCCGCTGTGCTCAGCAAATACGTTCGGCCACTTTATAATCAGCTTCTTGAAAAACATGGCGCATGGTTAAAATGAGGAAGAAAAAAAAGATACAGGAGAAGAAAGTTTCACGCGTGTGTATATATACTCTTCTGTGTGGTGAACGTATACATCAAACCAAGAACACGGTGCTCAATTCTCCTTTTCCATTTTCCTGTGTAGCTCTCTGCTGTTTTGGTAGGGGCTGGGAGAACTGGCAATGTTAGAACAAAGGCCTCTGAGACCAGGAGGCATTTTATCAGACTAGAAGGGCACTGTATCACGGCATCCTTAAAAAAAATAACGTGGCTTATGTCTCTATTTAAAAATTGTTATAACACAAGAGTGAAGAGTGTATTCCTAGAAGTAGTTGAGCGTTGACTGCGCATTCTTTGCAGCAACAGCGCAGCAAAGTCATGTAAAGTCATGTAAAGTCATGTAAAACTGCAAACTGCAAAGTCATGCAAAAGACTGCAAGCAGCTGGAAACTTGCAGCGCACACCTCAAGCAGAAAGCTAGCACAAGATCAGCATACGCGGGATGACCACGGCCTATCAAATGTCACAGCTGGACACTTAAAGCTGGCTGTTAAAACAAAAAAAGGAAGATGCACGAAACGAGCGCACAACTATACTCAGTAAAAGCGCAAACAACTCTCAGATTTCTTATTTAGGCGCGCAACAACATGTGTTCCTCAATTTACGATGCTGTCACCGGCTATGTCCTCGTTGTGAGGCTTAAGGGACGGCTTTCAGCTCTCCCATAGTTGAGTGCCGAGTATACTCTAAATCTTTAAGCACTTTTTCTAAACACACTTCGGCGTGTGTCAGCAGCGCGTTCTTTTCGCAAAAGCGGCCAGTGCAGAGAACGAAGTGACTTCCGTTCACTCCCGAATTACGAATCTAATAAGCGCGCGCGCGCAGGAAAGACCACACTCCGTGAAGGTGGCGCTATGTAGAGGCGACGCCATTCAGAGCACGCCCAACGTGAGCCCGGCGCGCCATCTCGCTACTGATAATGAAAACACACTAAAGATTCGGAAATCTGAAGACCAACAAAATGTAAATTCCTTGCCGATAGTATTTTCGCCCACGTACGTTCCTTGTCAGAGTGGTTAGCTCCTCGTGCTGCGTTCGAGAGGTTACTGGTTAGACGACTCGTCACCGAATCTCACCTTGTTTTTTTTCTTCCAATTTTACTAGTACACATATTTTACGACGCGTCATATCCGTGACAGAAATATGCCAGTGAATCTGTGGTGAACTGCGGCATAAAACACTATCGTGTTGAAATTCCGCCATTTCTGCGAAGTGATTGATGATGGAAGAGCTTGCTCGGAACTGATCGGGAGAACCCGTGAATCTTAAGCACAAGTCCTCTATACCATCGCATAAAGATTAGGCACGTTGTTATAGGCATGAATGTATCTGCACTTACATATAAGAAAGACTTCGCGTGGAAGTGGTGCTTAGTCCGTCGGTCACACATGCCTGCTCACAACGTCTCCATGGATCATTTGCGGATACTTGTCCGTTCTGTACCACTGAAGCGACCGTGGCTACATTTCAGCACTTGTTATGGCCATGCCCTGACCTGAACCAGATACGACGGCGCCACCTGAGAGCAAAGGGCCTCCATCCGACAAAACCACCAGACTACAATGTGTGGCTCTATGGGCCCCAACATAGAGCACTGTTGATGCATGCAGCGGAAAACGGCATTCATCTGTGTATATATATTTTTGTATGCCGTTGGGTGAACTTTCAAAATAAAAATGTTTTGTTGTTTACATATCCATGAAATTATAATACAATTATATACACTTATATATACGCAACATATCTTTAGTTACATGTGGATACATACAAGGCTTGCATTACTGATTTCAAAGCTGCGGACACGCTCTCCTTTGATGACGACAATCTTGTGGTCGGGGAAGCAGGTGGTGAAGAAGCTTCAATTAAAAAGACCCTGAAACGGTTTTCTCGTCTTTTTTTACCAACACATTGGGCCAGTAGACCAAGTCCCAAGGGTAATTTTTATACTGATTTGAGCTTTCTGCGTAAACTGCGTAATTTATTACAATGCTTTAAAGCTGCGAATCGCTCGAGATCACTTCGAATTGCTGTGACTCAGCCAAACGCGTTTTAAACCGCCCGTTCACCAAGTGACACGATCTGCCCCACTGACATCATCGTTTCCAGCTGATTTTATTGGCTGTGGAATGCGCAGCACAGACTGCCGGTATCGGATCAGCAGTGGAATTTACGTGTATGCGGTCTCACACCACATCGTGACGCAGGTGCTGTGAAAGCGGAGTTTAGCCCCGAGCGCTCGAAGGAAGAGTTGAGGGCAGTTGAGGGTGAAAGACTGAGTGGAGAAGGAGGGTATTTTTTTAGTACCTGTAGCTCCGTTAATAATGCGCGTTTCCAATGAACTCTTGTGCGAATGATTTGCTCCAGTAGAGGTCTAATCGAAAACGGAATGTGAAAAGGCCGTTTCAGGGACCCTTTAAAGGTTGCACTCGGAAGTTGTACAAGGCAATGTAGATACAGGTTGCGATTCGCGGTTCTCTTGCCGCCGCTTGCGAGCCGCATCTGCTTCGCGGCCTCTCACTTTGGGGTGCGCTTGTGGATGAACCTTCTCAGCACAAAGTACACATAATGCCTTGTAGATGTGTAGGGGGTACCTCGTTCATCAGCATGAGGACGAATGACATAGTGGCCCCATGGGTGCATCCCTACTTAATGAAAGTTACAGTGAGCGTGTAGTGGGGAAATTTCACAGCTGCGTCTCTAGCAGTTGCCTCGAGAAAGAGAGAGATGAAGATGCAAGGAAAGACAGGGAGGATAACCAGACGCACATCCGGTTTGCTACCCTGCACTTGCGTACGTGCCTATAGGGACTTGCCTCGAGCTTAACATGCTTGGCGAGCAAGCTCCTAAAATGCAGATTGACGCTGTCTTGGGCAACATGGAGGTGCAACACTGGTGTCAGTCACAATGCTTTTCGTAACCCCATAGGCTGGCCTGCTGTGTCGCCCCAAGGTTTTGCGCTCGCTTACACAACAAGAGACAACATCCTTGTCGACTCTAGATGCAAAGTGGCGGTTGTTAATCACCGGATTGATGCTATGAGCGTCCACTTTAAAACGAGGCTGCCTAGCCAAGTGTGGAAATAACCAGGCTAAAAAACTTTTTCTTTTGTTTTAAGTTGGTTTTCAAGTGATCTGTCCTTTACGGCAGAATGCCCTTATTTTCAGGGCTTGCTCTTTTTACTCGCGGCTTGTCCTACGTCGACGGCATGTACACCAGGGTTGCTTATACACTTTTGTGATTCAAATCAAGGACTCCTCGCCGGTGATTCCAACGATTCTCACTGGCTGGCGCACCGCCCCCTAAGGCGTCGCTTTTGGATAGCCCGCGCGCTCACCTCGTCGAAGCGGATTGTGAAAAAAGGGGGACATGAAAAGAACGTGTGTCGTGGTAACTGATTTTCTTTCGGGAGGTCACCTCAACGACACCACACAGAAGATGAATAGTGGGAGAGAGAAAGAAATGTGAAAGAGAGAAAAAAAGAAGGGTGTTAGCGGTGTATTGTCTGGCCACGCGCAAACGCACGCCACCTTTCAAGGCGTTGATTTTTCGGTGATTAGGAGATAACTCATTTCATGGCGCGCCGTCGCTCATGCCGACGCACACCACTCTAGGCATGTCCGCTTCTTTTCTTGACGCCGGGAGCTCACACAGTGAGCACGCTTGGTCAGCGCTCGGCTGCATGTAGACCCCAAAGGTGAATGCAGCTGCGCGGAGAGATCGCAATGCAGCTGCCGCTTGGACACGCAGCTAAGACCCTGCGGTGACAGCCCGGGAGGCCAAAACGTAGAGGGCTCGCTTCTCAAGCACATGTACTCCAAGATGCAAGTTGTGTATATAACGTGTATGTAGTTCATGAAAATGTATATTGTGCATACAATTGTAAATTAAGAAACATTGCGTATGTAATGCACATATAACAACTTCGTCAATCTATATGCGATGATAGCGCATTTGTATTGAAGATTCGCGGCTTACCCGATCATATCCGAGCAAGCTCCTCTAACGTCAATCACTTGCAGACGAGTCAATATCCAGAGCCTTGTTTTCATGAGCCTCGACTTGCCGAATAATTGGCCCTGACACTGATTCACTATTTTAAGTCTAAGAGCTAGGCTATTTCTCAAATGCGAGAGCATTGTTCACAATAAAGATTTAGTATGTAGAGATAGCCATTGATTGTTTATTCAGCAATAAAACTGGTAACGCCCTCAAGGTTTCTTGGGTGAACCCGTAACACGAAGACGCATGCATTGAGCAGCACCCGTCAAAAAAAAAACAAAACAATCCACGCATCACCAGGAAGTGCCTCTTGGCGAGTGGGCGAAGCTCTGTGTATCGTATTGGTGAGCGGCCATACGTTAGCCGAGCGTTGTTCAACATAACGTAAATTGAGTGACAGGAGGGTATACTGAAATGTACATTTATTTCGCATTCCAGTCATTTTTGCCAAAACAATGACGATTTTAAAACTGCTTACGTGAACGATATGTCCTGACAGTGATTTCAAGAACATACATCTTGCCGGCCGGACGACAGCATTTTAGTGTGGCCGATTTGTGGGAACTTAACGTGATCGACGCGCGTATTTGTGTTACCGGTTTCCTTGAGAAGCCTCAATGGCTTGGCACAATTTTGTAGAGATCAACTCATTGACAATCTTTTCAATAAGTTTTTTCGCCGGGAACAGCCATCACTTTCCATATAAATAGGCTATGTCTACGCTTAGCTTTATTGTAAATTTATTTGTGTCTCGCATATGTTTCGACTAGAGCAACACTTCGATCCCATAAGCACAACAGAGGAGAAGGTTGCGTCCTAAAGAGTTTCTCCGCAAAACGTGGCTGATCCCTCTATCATAGAAATAAGTAAAACACGAAAGTGAGATCTGATTGATTGATTGACTGATTGATTGATTGATTGATTGATTGATTGATTGATATGTGTGGTTTAACGCCCCAAAACCACCCCATGATTATGAGAGACGCTGTAGTGTAAGGCTCCAGAAATTGCGACCACTTGGGATTCTTTAACGTACACCCAAATCTGAGCACACGGGCCTACATTTCCGCCCCCATCAAAAATGCAGGCGCCTCAGCCGGGATTTGATCCCGCGACCAGTGGTCAGAAACCGAGTACCTTAGCCACTAGACCACTGCGGCGGGACGAAAGTGAAACGTGTATTCACAGAGCTAATTATATGTTTACTGTAGGTTGTTTCGCCACAAGGCCGAAGGAACAAATGCCATACCAACAACTTGTAATATCGCGCGAAACACGGCATGCCGTTCGAAACTTGTCGCACGTTCCTCAAGCAGAACGGAGGCCCGCAAAGAACAGTCGCCGGACGAGCGTTATCTAACAACTTTCACGGCTCTGCATTTACAGCGTTCTGCTCAAACACAAAGAAGGCCGCACGGAACGAAAGACGAGCGCGAACTAACGACTCTCATAACTGTTACATGCTTGTGAGGAGCACATTCCGTTCACAAGCGCAGCCTCTGCAGCGAGTTGGGTGATCGTCGAGCTCTCAGTAGCTTTAATGCATACCTGCGGTGAAATCCCAGCTCGTACAAACCATGTTTAATTAAATGAAGAGCACCCGATCGAAGCCTTTCGTCTGAAGATGCGTGCCCTCGCTACCTGCATTGTAGAGGCGGCTATTAGCCTTTGCCAAGAAGCTCGAAATGGAAGCGGCTTTTATACGCAGTCTCTTCTATCATTGATGGAAGTTATTATTATTGTTGCTGTTGTTGTTGCTGTTGCTGTTGTTGCTGTTGCTGTTGCTGTTGCTGTTGTTGTTGTCGCTGTCTCTGTCGCTGTCGCTGTCGTTGTCGTTGTTGTCGTTGTCGTTGTCGCTGTCGTTGTTGTCGTTGTCGTTGTCGTTGTCGTTGTCGTTGTCGTTGTCGTTGTCGTTGTCGTTGTCGTTGTCGTTGTCGTTGTCGTTGTTGTTGTCGTTGTCGTTGTCGTTGTTGTTGTTGTTGTTGTTGTTGTTGTTGTTGTTGTTGTTGTTGTTGTTGTTGTTGTTGTTGTTGTTGTTGTTGTTGTTGTTGTTGTTGTTGTTGTTGTTGTTGTTGCAAAAGAAGCACGTGCACACGAGCTACCTCGCCCTGTTGAGGCGCGCACGCCTACGCGTAACGCGACGACTTTCACACCCTCCCTCCGGACCCTTCGCGCAATATCGCCAGTCATAACAAGAGTTCGCTGAAATCGCCAATTTCCGAGTACCTCGAGCAATTAATGGTGTATATAAATCTCTCATTGTTAGCAAAGTGAACAGCGTGCGGTGTCACCGAAAAAAAACGCATTTAATACGGGTACTTTACGAGTTATTACCGAGGCTTCAATTGCGTTTAAAAGTGGTCCTTTGTTAAAGCGTATTATTGCTATAGCGCTAGAATTTCATAAGCTCCTGTTATTGAGGTAAGGAGAGGAGTTGTCACCAGTTCTTGGTGATGGTTATTCTTTTCTAGCATAACAAACACGTGATTATAAGTATACTCTTTCGCCTTGTATTCTTAACGTCTCCTCTAGGCGCAGCCCGCTATTAATTGCTTGATGCACAAGCGCAGTGCTACATATATGATATCTAAAAGTCAGTACTTGACATAATTAGCCTTGCTACGAAAGGCTGTGTCTAGTGCTTGCGACCGTTTGTACACACAATGGCTTTTTTGTGTATGTTGCTTTTTATTTACCGCAATCTATTACTTGGGGTAGCTAGCCGAGCATGATCACGCACCCAAAACACGCCTGAATTTATGTGTTTTGATACCTTGTTTACTGCGAAAAAAAATTGTCTATTATGTAGGTAAAAAGAGAAGTTGTACCTCTACTAATTTCAGTAGAAGTAGAAAAGTTTCATATAATATATGAACGAATGGGAAGATATATTATCCGCAAACAAGCTCACAAAAATCAATACTGTGTCATGCGTGTAGGCTTAACCCGCTGCGCCATATTAACATTTATTCCTTACATCATTCTGTGCGAATTTATGTATGTGTAACTTCAATAGACCACAATGGCAATGAGATACGTTTAATCATCACCTAATGAGATGGGACCTCTCAATCATAGTCCAGCTTGTCTTTGAGAGCCCACCGGGTAATTGCATTCTGCCAGATCAATTTGGTGTCGATCGATCAGTCTTATAAAAAGCGTGCAACAGTCTGAAGGACAACTGCGAGAATATCCAGACTCTGTTCGTTGCTTGACAGTTATGACAGTGTCATCTGACATCCACTCGATGCACTTACAAGATGTGCCTCCAGTAGAAAAGAAGAACTTCGGTTCTCGACTGCCTCTCGTTATACGTCCTCTATTCACCGGGTGATCTTAGAAAAAATATACAAAACAAAGTGCCTGTCATCTTGTTGCTACCACCTTTTCTTGTTAATTTAGCCCTTTGACTTCATACGCTTTTTTTTTGCTCAGAAAAGACAATCACCGGATTGTCTTTTTCTTACTGAGGAGAACAGGATGCTGCGTTATATTGAGCCCACCCCCCACAAAAGATTCTCCATCTGTCTTCACTTTTGGCGAAGATGCCATGTCTTTCCATCTTGCACACCCTTTCTAGGTACTTCTTAGTAGTGTCTTCCTCAAAATAAGTTCCAATTTACCGATGAACGATGGCGGCTTCAACCACCCTTTACACCTTGGAACCAGTTGATCGTGGCATTCCAGGATGAGTTCCTACCGGTCACTTACTAATACCTTATCAGGTGTCTGCGAGATACCTTATCAGAGGAGGGTCTGTGCGATTATGTTTGGGCCATGCAGAAGCTCTTCCATCGGGTGGACCACACTGCACCTGAGAATGTTAAGGTCTTGCACGTAATGCAGCGATGATACCCCAGTTTTCAGCTGTACCTGTTGGGCCGCTTCTTTCCTTCCCTCGAGGAGCTTCTTCGCTTTGCTCAGCAAATTGCCGAGCCGTCTAATGCGACCGTACCCAACGTCGCCGAGGAGGAAGGTGAGCTTCACGACAGCAAAGCAAAGGCCCGTTGGTCTCGACAGCGTTCATGGGATGTTGCTGATGTTGGAGCTCATGTTGACGCCAGGTGTAAAAGGTTGACGTGACGCGACACAGCCCTGCGGAGTGAGCGAGGGCAGTGATCGTGATTGCGGTTACAAAGTCCGGGAATGACGAAGCAGCATACGTGAAGAAAAGAAAGAAGACAATGAGTAAGTAGAAGAAATCGAGGGTACCACAACGCAAGGGCATGACAATAATACCAGATAAATCGGAGTCTGGCACCAAGGTGGCCCACGCTCATGATCTTGAAAGGGACAAGGATGCCGTTGAACAGCATGCAAAGGCTTCCACTGAAATGGCGGCGCTCATTGACAGGCACAGCGGGAAGGTCTGCAAACTGTCCTCCGCGCTCGAGGAGGAGCAGAAAAAGTTTGAAGCCTTCCAAAGCACATTCAACTCTCTGAGGAAGAGAAGGGGTGAGATTTTAGAGCTTGCAGAGAGCATCGGGACCGCCAACTCAGACTCGGCACTCGACCCGAGCACCACAATTTGACGAATTCCGGAAGAGAATGCTGTGCTTCGATGAGAGGCCGTATCCGCGCAAGCTGAGTACGAGAATCTGCTCTCTGAAGAAAAGGCAAGTCTAGAATACATAGGAGAGGCTACCCGCCACGAGTACGAGTTCACGCTGCCGAATCTCGGGGAGAAGCTTCGGGAGACCAAGACCGAGCACAGGAGACGTGTATAATATAATAACTGCTTGTGAGCCAGGAACAGTACCAGGAAGAAGTGAGGTTGAAAGACGAAGAGCTGCTTCTGCTGAAGCAGGAAGAGGACGAGTACGCCGACAAGCTGGGCTCCTAGAGGCTCGAGTACGACCAGGTGTTGGAGAAGATCGAGAAGAGGCTGGAGGTCTGGCACGGCGCAGAGATGGAAGCACTGAAGTCGGAGCACAGGGCCAACATTGAGGTGCTGAGAGAAAGCCTGCAACAAGAGCTGCAGGACATCAAGGCCGGCTACGAGGAAGAGCAGTGGAAGCTACGCAAAAGCCTCGAGAACGATCACAACTTGGTGGCTAACTCACAGAAGGCACAGTTTGGGCTGGCGCTGGAGGCCCTGAAGAAGACACACAAAGATGATTGAGAAGATAAAGGAACAACACGCGAGTGTCATAGAACAACTGTTCAAGGAAAGAGTGCAGCTGGAACAGCACACGGCTGAGGAGAAGATGTCGGCTATCCAGGTTATGAAAAGCAAACTGGAGGCTCACTACACTGAGATTGTAGATACCGCCAGGGTAGAGTGTGCCGCAAGAGTCAAGCGGCTGCATGACGAATTGGCGAAGGTGGAGCGACAGCTGCGCTCCTCCCGTCCATGGCACGAGAAGCACCCACCAAGGTATGAGGAAGTGGTTGCTGCGACAACCAGTCTGTCTACGGCAGAAAAGCCTGCGATGGCTCTTTCGCTCGATAGCTTAAATGGGAAGCTTCCTGAAGTAATCCGAAAAAATAACCACTCAGGAAGCAGCTGAGCCAAAATATTATGCACTGCTTCTGTTGCAAAAAATAGGTAGTCCTCAGCAGAATGGTTGGACATTCAATAAAGTGGAATGCTGGGCCAGTTAGTACAACATAATGTGGAAATTGAGCTTCTTTCCTGTCAAATGCTTTTCTTTCTACCTTGCGGGATATATTTCCACAATGGTTGGACATTTCCGTGGAGGACGTCCTGTACAAGCGGTCTCAAATTATGAGGCAGTTGGGGAGCCTCAGCTCCATTGTGAACAAACTGCAGGCAGAAGACTTCGAGTAGTTCTTGGGGAGAGCGACAGAAAGGGTAAACACGCCCGAGAAGGAACCCGCGGCCAATGCGAGTAATTGCACAGGTATGTGTGCCCTGGAGCAAAAGTGGCCGTCCTCGAGATCCGAAACTACGTCGAAAAAGACGATGAAAAGCAATCTGGCATCCACATCAGCGAGGGTGGAGATGTGAGTGCCAGAGGCATTAGCAGTCAGAGCCTCCGCGGGGACGTCACTCTTCCATGGCTGCTGAGCTCGCGAGCGTTCAATGACTACTACACAGAGGAGTGGCCACCTCCTAGACGTCAGAGGTCCGGGCGGCTACAACAGCAAAACATACAGCCAGATGCTTACTACAATGAGGACACCATGCAATAATGTCAGCACCAAGAGGTCTACTTTGACTACTTTGGGACCGCTAGCTAGGTGGTGCCGGATCTGCACAAGGAGCAAAGGCTTCCGTCATGTTGCCAGCGAAGATCATAGTCATTAACTTGAGTGAGACCGGTGCGCCTCAGTGTTTGGGCGGCCGTGGGAATGGTCCCCCTGTGCGAGTCAGTGACTTACGACGTTGATTGATTTATATGTGGGGTTTAACGTCCCAAAACCACTATATGATTATGAGAGACGCCGTAGTGGAGGGCTCCGGAAATTTAGACCACCTGGGGTTCTTTAACGTGCACCCAAATCTGAGCACACGGGCCTACAACATTTCCGCCTCCATCGGAAATGCAGCCGCCACAGCCGGGATTTGAGCCCGCGCCCTGCGGGTCAGCAGCCGAGTACCTTAGCCACTAGACCACCACGGCGGGGCGACTTACGACGTCTGGTAGCCCATGAGGTGTCACTTTACTGAGGTGTCACTCTCCAGGTGTCACTTTACTGCCCAGACATGTGGTTGTGTGCACCACGTGTGGTCCGCCGTGGCCAGGTATAGCCCCTCGATCTATGCGGCATCTCTTTTTCACTATTTCCGAGGATAGGAGGCAGTATGGGAGCGGAGGATGCGAGCACGCCGACCGTAGGACAAGGAAGAGGAGGACGACGATCGGGTGTGCGCGGAATGGCATGTGGCAGCGACTGGCAGCAGGCAGTTGCGGCCCGAGTTCCGGTCAATAAATAAGGTTCCTGGTCTGGCTCCGCGTCTTCTCTACGGGGTTCTTGGCCGAGCAGCCTCGAAGCCCCCTAAACTGTATACCTCTGTTCGGCTGCTCACTTTAGTATTCGCGTAAACATTTTTTTTTTTGCTTTGCGCTGCAGAACTCATAAAAAGGTGAAGCCGCCAATGTTACATAAATCTCGAATTCTCCGTAGCGAATCAGAACAGAACAGGCTTTGCTTTAACAAATAAGGCAAATTTGTTCTGACAGCTTATTGAGGTCCACGCGACGTAGACGAATGAAGTGGAGCAGTCGATAACCCCTGACACATTCATACGCTCGCGGAAGTCCTATTGATCGCGGACTTACTGAATAACACAAAAGAACCTGAATATAACAAGCTTTTTGTACAGAAGTGAATGGCGGGCAATGATTACATGACAATAGCATTCTTTTTTACGCTGCTCAATACTTATCCCACTGTAGAAGTAGCAGCATTATCTTACATGTGAAGGTCCAACAACCAAGAATGGTGAAATGGCATTGGGGAGGTGTAAAATTAAGCGAAAATTCCTAGAAAGCGTAATTTGATCAGCTACAATAGAAGTAACATTGGAAAAGCTAAGTTCCTTTAGTCGGCGTTGCATATTCACTCACGCGTATTTTCTCAGCTGGGCAAACTCATTCACAGGTATACAATAAATTTAGGTTATCAACATACTGTCTCTCATAATCATAGAGTGGTTTTGGGACGTTAAACCCCACATATCAATCAGGTTATCAACATACTTCTATTCAGCTTATGATATACGGACTAGAGATTTATTTAAACTTTCTGGCGTGCGATTATTATTGACCAACATTCCTTTACATTTTTGTAGTTAAAGTCATGATGTCGAGTCGTTTAATACTAATGAGCTCAATAATGATAAAACTATGAAATATTACGAGTACAATACGACCTCGGGAGGATGCAGTCACTTACATAAAACGACGGAGCTCCTGCCACTCGTTTCACCATAAGCTCTCAGAATGTCTGCACTTAAAGTAGTCTACTGGCAGGAGCATGACGAATGAGCAACCTGAGAACGAAAAATGCACTGATAACGAAAGATAAGCCATAAAACTAAAGCTTTTTTTCAACAATACCAGTCATATTTGTTCTCAGGCCCCGTTTCTTATTGCCTTCTTAACATGTTCCGGCGGTACCTTGTTACAGCACTTCTACGCTTTACGGCTGGGTGTCGCTAAGCTGTAAATCTGTTTAGATTGTGGAGGACACAGAATCATTTCTCAGTCTCTAATTACGTTTAGGTACGTCCAACAGATTGAACGCACGTTTGCAAAAATGTTTCAACTAAAGCAGCGACTCCGAAAACTAATGCAAGACTCCGAAAAGTCAATGAGCTTACACAGTCAAGCCAACTGTAAAGCTTGCCTCTCACAGAATTGTGGCAGGTTGGGAGTAGCAAAAAAATAACCATCAGTGAATAAACACATTGACCTAACCTTAAAGAATGTTTCCCACAGAACTGCAGTAGTAGTGCAAATGATTTTGCATCCCTGAAGCAGGACAAATTTTTTCAGCACCTATCAAGCATTTTGTTTTGAGAAATCCGGGTGGATTTCCTTCTGACCTTGTGTCAAAAACAGGTGGTTGTCTATTTTCCCTCCCTTAACTGCAAAGGTAGTGAATTAACCTAACGTAGTCACCTGTAAAGCGTGCTCTACAGAAGGCTGAAGTGACTTGGGAGAAGCCAATTCAATTCTTGGCGTATAATTTAGTTTCTTGTAAAGCATGCTTTTCGCAGTGGTGAGGCGTGTTGAGAGCAGCAAACTCATTTCATAGTGTATGAAACAACTGCCGTCACGTGTAAAGTATGCTACCCGGAGAAATGCGGTAGGTGAGAGTAGTCAATTCATTTCTTCGCTTATAAATGCAAAGCAGTCACATGTAAAGCATGTTTTCCGCAGTGGTGTAGTGTGTGCGGAGTAGCAGTTTAATTCCTGAGTGGACCGATAACAGAGACGTTTACATCTTATGGGCACCCGTTCACACCACCTCATTCACCAGCAACGGGTGGCGAATGGGTGGCTCGAGGGCTTACGATCCCAGCTGCAGCACTGCCACCACGTAAGCCGCTATAGTGGTTTCGGAATTGGGAGTGGCAGTTTGACTTGACCAGTTTCCCAGCTACAACATACCATAAAGAATTACCGGGGTCACATTTCCTCCTCAACACAAAAACAAAATGAACTAGAAACAGGCGGCCACGTGACCACAGTTGCAGAGCAGACAGTCTCTGAACCCAGTGTTCTTAATTTCTTACCAACAGCTTCATTTGTGAAGCTCCATGTTTTTCCAGGTCAAGGCAAGACTAGAACGCATGTCATGAAATAGTGACAGAGACAGCTGTATAAACGGGAATTTAGTCTCCTGTCCGTTTGTCCTGTGTTCCTTTGTGCTCTTTCGTGTGGTAGAATGAGTTATATCATCCAACTAGCATCCAACTAGCCCAAATTTTGATTCTTTTGCAGCCTCGAACCGAACGTGCTGGGAGACTGCACTGCACCACTCCGCTCTTGAAGACCAACTCTGGTCTGTTCAGGGGGGTCGAAAACACTACCACAGCTCAACGGCTTGTTGCTTTCCGAGTAAATCACCGGACTTTTAAAATCACCCAATTTTCCGAGTAAATCACCGGACTTTTAAAAAATAGGTTTCTTGTTCTTTTCCTTGTAAAAACTCAATGTAAAACGCCATTCTTATAAAACTGTGGTGTGTTGGGATTATAAAAACCATTTCAGAGTGTACAAACATGACTAAATCACGCGTAAAGAATGTTTCCCGTTGAATTGAAGCGTTTTGGTAGTAAGAACGCCATATCTCGACGTATAAACACACTGCAGGCACCTGCAAACCTTGCTTATGAAAAAGGGCGCTTTTTGAGACAGATAATTCATTTCACTTGCAGTCGCTGCAGCCTACCCAAGAAAGGCCCCGGATACGTGCTATGCCAGAAGAGATTGCCGCAGTTACGCATCTTATGGCCCATAACTGGCAACAGGGTAAATTTTTCTGGCAGAAGGCGTCATGCAATATGCACGGGTGCCTATGTACCTCGAAGACGAAGACGCAATGAAATCCACCCCATGGAGATTTTAAAAAGGTGCTTTGGATACGCTGCAGCTTCATTTTTTTACGCCTGAGTATGTGTATGCCAACTCAACGAGAAAAAACTGCTGAGACTGCCATTTCGTCCGCCCTTCCTTGGTCACGATGAATCTCTAGAGATGTATACATGTATATTAGATAAATAATTACTTTAATAGTGCTGGGTTTGCAACCTGATGCCCCACGCTCGCAAGGCGAGTGCCCTACGTACTGGGCTATTATAAGAAGACGCTTGCAAGAGATTTGAACTATAGAAGTGTGTTGTACCGTTGATAAAAAAATAACAGATGCCTACAATTTATATACAATAAAATGCTTTCTGAGGAAAAGTATTACATCAAACAAGGTCCCTGTGAACTAAGTAAAACGAAATTGTAAAATTCCGATCACTCACAAACTACGGCTTACGAAAATTGACAACAATAGTACCAGACGTTTTATGCAAACACCAAGGTATGATAAACCTACAGCAAAATAGAATTTCCCCAACTCAATTGAAAAGCATGTAAAAGTATTTTTGTTTTTTTTTTTTTTAAGATGTAGTGCTCACTTATGTACTGAACTGTTGTAATATGCTGTGCAATGTACGCCTGAGAATCCAACACATACTGCCACATTTGTACAAGTGCCTTTTTGCTTTTTGTTTTAGTGTTTGTTTTCTTCTAGAAGCTGCAAGAGCAGCCTTTTTTAATTTCTTCTAATGTACCATACGAGTCATATCATGGTTATTGTAGACTGCGATTGAGATCACGCACTGTCGCAACTGCTGTCTGGGTGATGCAGCCTAGTCAGGCACCTTTCGGGCCTTTAGCTGCGTCTTCTAAAACCACTGTAAAATGTCTTGAATAAATTCTGAATGAAACAAAAAATGAAATAAAAAAGTTGGCAGATCCCACGTACAGTGGGAATCGATGATATGCGAGTCATGAATGGGAAAGGTTGATATGTCACTTTAAAATCAGCACAACGTTACGAGGTGGAGAAAAATGATGCCATACATAACTTCCATGTCATGAATATTATGTTTTGATGTGTCGTTTATCTTTGTCACCTACTCAGGTCACATGATACCAAATTTAGTATATGTGCAACTAGCAAAACGCCCGCGAGCACGATATGAGCGCGGTATGTTGTCATGTTCCTACATGACACGCGTGTCAGGATTATCACGTTTGCACCACTCGTGTATTTCGCCAGCCATTTACGTTGCCGTTTACGCCAGCCATTGCGTAGATACGTTACGCAACACCAAATTGGTATATGTGGAGCTATCAAAATGGCCGCGAGCGCATCATGAAGGGCCCAATATACTTCAACGTAGCGTATACGCGCGCGCACGCTGAGCACAGCGACGCTACGTCAGCAAATCGCGAGCTCTCTTTAGTCTGACGCCAGGTACGACCAGCGTCAGTTGGCGCGGCCCGACGGCAACCGGCACCAAATGCGACATGCTGTTTCATGCCGATGCGTTATACCCAGACAACACTGCGTCTCTCTCTTTTCATGATGGGGGAACGCCGGACACGTTGAAACGCGCATGCGTCAAAGCAACGCAGCGCGGCGCGCACCTGCGAGTATGGCAGGACTGGCGCCTGGCGTGGCAACGCCGGTGTGAAGCAACGAAATGAACGCCGGCGAGCACGCGCACCGCATCAAGTCGAAATGTATTGGCACTGGGACTGTGGCATGTAGTCATGTTCTCACATGACACGCATCTCATGATTATCATGTTTCCACCAGTCACATACCCTCGTCATTAATTTACGTCACGTAATACCAAATTTGGCATATGCGAAGCTAGCGAAATGGCCGCCAGCGCATCATGAGTGTGGCATGTAGTCTTGTTGTTACATGACGCGCATCCTGTCGTGATTATCTTGTTTGGGTGTGGTATTTACCTATGTCGTCCATTCGCGTCGCGTAATACCGAGTTTGATACAAGTGAAGCTAGCGAAACGACCGCAAGCGCATCATGAGCGTAGCATGTAGTCATGTTGTTACATGACATGCATCTCATGTTTATCATGTTTGCACCAGTATCATACCTTAGTCCTCCATTCACGTCCCGTAATACCAAATTTGGCATTATTGAGCCTAGCGGAACGGCAACCAGTGCATCATGAGCGTGGCATGTAGACATGTTGTTACATGACACGGCATCTAATTATGATTATCATGTTTGCACCAGTCACACACCTTCTTCATGCATTCACGTACCGTATTACCAAATTTGGTATATTTGACGCTAGCAAAACGGCCGCGAGCGCATCATGAGCGTGGCATGTAGTCATGTTGTTACATGGCACGCATGTCATGATTATTATGTTAGGGTCTGTCGCTTGTGTTCGCCATGCAATCATGTCATAGCGTACCAGTTTTGCAACATGCCATGTGAACAAAACCACCGCAAAAGCGGCAGGACCATGAAACGTAAATCATGACATTCATGACATACTTGTCATGTTTTTCATGTTACGACTAGTGAAATATGTTCTTCAAAGAGTCATGTTATGCCATACCATGTTTGGTATTGATACCATTATCGAAACGGCCAGAAGAGCTAAAAGTAGTAGGCGGCTAGATAGATAGATAGATAGATAGTTAGATAGATAGATAGATAGATAGATAGATAGATAGATAGATAGATAGATAGATAGATAGATAGATAGATAGATAGATAGATAGATAGATAGATAGATAGATAGATAGATAGATAGATAGATAGATAGATAAATAAATAGATAAATAGATAAATAGATAGATAGATAGATAGATAAATAAATAGATAAATAGATAAATAGATAGATAGATAGATAGATAGATAGATAGATAGATAGATAGATAGATAGATAAATAAATAGATAAATAGATAAATAGATAGATAGATAGATAAATAGATAAATAGATAGATAGATAGATAGATAGATAGATAGATAGATAGATAGATAGATAGATAGATAGATAGATAGATAGATAGATAGATAGATAGATAGATAGATAGATAGATAGATAGATAGATAGATAGATAGATAGATAGATAGATAGATAGATAGATAGATAGATAGATAGATAGATAGATAGATAGATAGATAGATAGATAGATATATAGATAGATAGATAGATAGATAGATAGATAGATAGATAGATAGATAGATAGATAGATAGATAGATAGATAGATAGATAGATAGATAGATAGATAGATAGATAGATAGATAGATAGATAGATAGATAGATAGATAGATAGATAGATAGATAGATAGATAGATAGATAGATAGATAGATAGATAGATAGATAGATAGATAGATAGATAGATACGCTCAAAGTCGCTGAAGTTTGCTAAGAAATGCTTCACATTTAATAAAAAAAATATGCGCTTACCTAAATTCTTGGGTCATTGTGGAAGTAGGTCTTCCTCCGCGCTGGAAGAAAGGATTAAATGCAATAGGAAGCTTCCACATTAGCAGAAATGGAATACAAAACATGCTTTACGATAGTGACAGGATGCACTTTTCGAAGATTGTTTGAGGCGCAGAATAACCAAGGTAAATGTAACTGGCAGAAAAGCTTGCATAGAAGCCGTCACGTTCAGAAAATAACCACTCATCTGCCGCTGATGGGGCTCATGTGTCCCAAAAGAACAAGTTGGCAAAAACAATCATGTATTGGTTCAATCAAGCTCACTCAGACGCTCATCAAAACGTGTGAGCGTTTGGGTAGGTGCGGGTGAAAGCCATTCTGATAAGCTTGAGTGAGTCTGCTTGGTAAAAATTTTTGTGGTCCGAGTGAGCCCATTCGAGGAATACTTGGCGAGACGGAGTGCGCTGTAGGGGCAGAATGTACTCAGTGTGTCTGAGTGCTATGCCCAAACTTCTGCTAACCTATGGTCCAGCTTTATAAATTTAACCTTAGTAACACCCCATTGCCAGATCGTTTAAAATCACATCTACTAACGTCTACTCATACATACCTCCGCGCACTAGCATTCATACGTCGTACCAATATTTATTATTCTTGGCGTGATTTCGGACCTTCCTCTCGATTGCTCCGCAGACTTTTTCACAGGAACTTTTGAACAAATTTATCTTGCCTGAGTTATATAATTGAAGAAGAGGTCATTAATACATTGCCAATGTTGATGTCCCGTATTCGAAGGTTGGAGCCCTAAAGGTACCATGTAGAGCATCAATGTGTCGGCTTACAACAGATTCACCCACACTCTAATCGAGCCGTGCCTCTGATTGAGCCGCAACGAGCAATATTTTCGCAAGTTTGAGTTCAAGTGAATACGGTTAAAAAAACGTACTGAGCCTACGTCTGATTGATTCTTTTTTTGATAAAAACTTTTGCGAGTCCGAGTAAGCTCTAAGAAGAAGATATATTTTGTGATTGAGCCGGAGTGAACTCCTAATTTTTTTGCCGAGATATGATGAAGAGGAACCACTTCCGGAGCATAAATAAGTATTGATTGGCCCATGAATAAAGCTTACTTTTTTATTTTTTTATTGTTTGTTCTTTCCCCACTTAGTAGCACTTCAATCACAGCACGCATAGCCCCTCTTCCTGATGCCGCTGACAGTGAGTTCTGAACCACAATCTTCTCGAAGCATTCGGACGAAATTGAATTTCGATCGAGCTTGGAGGAGTGTCAGAAAGAAGCAAGACAGCTGTCGATTTCGCCCAACAACAATGTTGCATAGAAGGCTCGCAAAGTTTTCTGGAATGAATTGTCAGGCTTCCGTATTACTTATGAAGAGAACTCTCAAAGGAACCCTGAGCTAAGTTACTCGTCTTTGATGACTATTTTGTGTAAGCATCTACGTTATTATATCGAAAAGGTTCGGGAAAATGAATCATACACAGTACGGGATCTTTCGCGATGATAGCTCATGTCCTTTGTTGGCAGTGAGTGCCAGTAATCTATAAGTGCAGCAACAACGTACATTACGTGATGTAGTTGCATATCACGTGTCTTTGTTGAAAAAAAATGTGCGTTTTTACTGCTACAGTGATTTGAAATATTGACGCAGCACTCCTTCAATATCTAGATTGGGTGTCATACATGTCGATAGTACACGTTTTCATGCAGATACCTTAAAGTGACATGAAAATGGGTAAATTGACATGGGTGACATAGGCAAAATGGCATGGGTAAAATGACATCGCAAATATCTGTGCCTAAAGCAGTGATCAGCAGACTGAGTTTCTTCCTGGACAAGGTACCGACAGTATATGCAACAGATGCAACAGTGGTGGTCATTTCCCAGAAGCACTATTTTACAGGCCTTGAAGCGGAATGCTGCAGCTAGTTCTTCGTTAGATTGGAGCGGCGGTGAGCTATCTGCGTATATCCATTCCGGAAAGGAGAATTTCTGGATGTGTCGGGTGGGCTATGGATTATTGAAAAACACCCTGCCGTGGTGGTTTGGTGGCTAAAGCACTCGGCTGCTGACCTGCAAGTCACGAAATCAAATCCCGGCTGCGGCGGCTGCATTTTTGAAGGAGGCGAAAATGTTGTAGGCGCGTGTGCTCAGATTTCGGTGCACGTTAAAGGACCCCAGGTGGTCGAAATTTCTGGAGCTCTCCCCTACGGCGTCCCTCATAACCTTATGTTAGTTTTGGGACGTTAAACCTTACGTATCAATTATTGAAAAACGTTTCCTTCATCAGTCAATGAGAAGCTTACTGCACCGCACACTCCTTTTAGCATGATTTTTTTCTTCTTTTCTGGGTGACATGATCCATGGATAGTTCTCACAGAGTGATAAAATTGTCTTCAGATGAAGTCCGTGGCTGTTATGGCCACGGTAAGCTACGCCGCGCCACCTGGCTTTTCTCACTAATACGTCAGCATGACTTTAGCCAGAGCCGGGATCAACGGTCATGTGTCACTCTACCAGTGACGTCGTACGCGACGTGTCTGCTAAGGTCACGTGATTTCGTGCGGTGCAATGCAAATAGATTACAACAGAATGTGGAATGTAACTGAGCATCCTGTTAATACAGGATTAATTTGACCATTGAGCTTTCTACCAATAATCCTTAGATATAATCTTCAAAAAATTTCAAAAAAGGTTTATTTTTAGTTTACGTTTGTAACGATGCCGTGTGCGTTTTAGTTCACATGTATTAGCGCTTTGCTTTGCTTTTATCTGAAAATGCAATTGCATCGCAGGTAATTTGCCAAACTTCGCCTTCGTCTTCCTATATCGAATAAGTTCGCTGAAATAAATAATGTAATGCAGGCAAAAACTAAGCTCTCTCTTACTACTTTTTCAAGAACTCCCTTCGCCCTTCATGCAATCTGTCGGTTTCCATAATGTTTCAGCAACAGAACAAACTCGTGCACCTTAATAACTATACCAATTAAAAAAAGAAATGACGTATGGCCACTGCTTACGCCATCAGCTATAAAACATTGCTTCGTAATTTTCGATGAACACACTGAGTGGACGCCACGTGTAATAGAAGCTTCGTGGGGCACGCAATCTTCAGTCTGCGAGGAAAAATACTTCTTTGGGTATTATAATTTCCCATCGCCGCCATTGAAAGCATCTAGGTGCCGCTTTGATATTGGAGGTTGGTATGAGATCACAACAAGGATAGCGTTCGCCATAGCTCAGTAAATAAAAACACCAAGGTCATAACGTGGCTCGAACCCGGGTGCCCTGGGCGCCAGCCCAGTATTGTACCACAAATCCACGCCGGTGCTTGGAACTCTCTTGCTAACTGACCTTATGCAGACTTTATGCCTGGAAAGCAATCACGTTAATGTGATCAACGAAGCGATTAAAACAGCGAAGGAACAATCGGGCGTCAAACTATGCGAAGTGCGTAACGAGTGGGCCGTTCAATTCTCCAACCTATTACAACAGCTTCAGGCATAATTCTTCCTCGTCGTCATACATCACATCAAAATTGCACAAAATTTCTTGCAAATACATAGCGGGTACCACGCTTCCTCGAAGAACGACGAGAGATGGCAGTGTCTTCCTAATACACAAAAATTAGAATGATTATTGGCGTAGTGGGTACCCAGCAAGTGTTGATTGAATGATTTGTGCGGTTTAACGTCCCAAAACCACCATATGATTATGAGATACGCTGTTGTGGAGGGCTTCGGAAATTTCGACCACTTGGGGTCCCTCAACGTGCGCCCAAATCTGAGCCCACAGACCTTCAACATTTCCGGCTCCATCGGAAATGCAGCCGCCGCAGCCGGGAGTTGAGCCCGTGACCTGTGGGTCAGCAGCCGAGTACCTTAGCCACTAGACCATCGCGGCGGGGCACCCTGCAAGTGTGCTTGTAGCAGTTACCCAAAGTGCGTTTCATAAAGACTCTGGAATGCTGCTTGTCCAGCTGCCGCTGTGACTGTGGTGCACGTTCGGCACAAGGCAGGCGGTTTTTTTTATTATAACTTTTATTTACGCAAGTATGGTCAAAGTTTGTGCACTGTCCACAAATATCGCTTTGTAGCGCACTGTCCATTACGTAGTTCCTTCAAAAACGAGCAACAGTTGCGTTTTTTGCAGAAACTTCCGGCACACACGCTGAGACGTATATTTGCGTGCATGTTTGCCGATTTACATATATATAATTTGTCGATGCCTCTCATGTTTTCTGATTTCTGTTGTGGCTGTTTCTGAAGGTTTGCAACATATTTTCTCCACCTCGGCGAGTAAATTAGTGTGCGCATTTGAAGACAAGAACACAGACAGGCCAGTTAGGAACAGGCGCCATTAATATTTTCGCCTGTGCTTGTCCGGCCTTTCTGTGCCTTTGTCTTCATTTTTGCTCACCAATTTACGTTCAAGTATGAGCCGACTCACCCAGCTGCAAGTTTTACTTGATGGGTGGAGTCCCAAAGCTGTAACGTTTGTTTTTGATAACGGTACGTTGAGGTCGGGCCTACGACATTCATTTTCAGTGAGAAATATAACTGCGGTGCAACATAACCGACACCAAGGTGATATTACAATGTCAGTAAAGGAATTATGGCTCAACACAGTGCGCTATGCGGCAACCAGAACTAATAAACACGTAGCACCTTATAGCATCAGTAATTTTTACAGCACGAAAGAACACAGACAGAGGAAGACATGACACATCATGTTCATGTTTTTCAGTGCGTTGAAAAAAACTGCAGGATGACATGAAAACATGCCCAAAACATTTTGTTACTTAGTATCATGATAATGAATGGTAGCGCAGGCTAAGGACACGAACCAAATAAGTCACATTCGAGACACCGCAGCGCTTATTTTCACACAACAGTTTATTACTCGCTGATCGCTAGTATATGCACGCTCACAACGTCATTGTTCATCTCTAAGCTAAATCAATTATTGGAACTAGATCGCATGTATTCGTGACGAACGGTTTCGGGTTAAGCAGAGTAAGATAAAAACATGCGTGTGATACAGTATTGCCATGTTTGTGATTTATGTGCGTAGGTTTCAATTTATGTTTGTGTGAGCTAAGCACACGTGACGTATGACGTTGTAAGAGTACAAGTACTAGCGGAATCGTTGAGTAATTAACTGTTGTCGAAAGTTGGCGCTGCAGTGTCTCGAATGCGCGTTCTTTCGTCCACCTCCTTAGCATGCGCTGCCATCTATTATCATGCTACCATATACAAACAAGCCGAAATCTCCATCCTCATCGGTACCTTAGTAGTTGTTTCGAAAGCTAATATTTAAAGTTGCCCTAACGAACAGTCAATACGGTGACGATGCGTCACAGTGTGAACGATGTCTTCCCAACTGCAGCTCTAAAAATCGATCACGGCTGCACAATTTACGTTTGGAGTACCGATGAGCACTTTAGTTATTCAACTTGACTCAACACGCAAACGAGATGGCTGACCACCATGCGTTGAAGACCCGCCGAGCAGCGTCGTCAGCTTAAGTAACTCCTACAGCAGTCGTATATTGAAACACCTGGCTCACTCATCTTTGCTCAGTGAAAATACTGGTGATCTTCCAAGCTATTGCACTCGATTCTGTACACTGATTCACACTATTAGGTGTGCTTTGAGGAGACATGAGAAGAAGCCTTTTACAGAAATACGAACCATCGCAACTTAGCCTAAACATTCTTTTGACTGGAAAAGAAATTCAAGCTCTTCTACTATACATGAAGGCGGTGAAGTTGTGTGCACGATTACCATATGGCGTGCTGAAACGACGTAAGTATAATGACGCCTACAATACTAATGAAGCTGTTGGTAGATGGCCGTAATGTTATGTTGTCATAAGGCAATCTGTTGTGTGCTTGCAAGTGTCTGTGAGCAAATTTTTCACATTTCATCGCTGAAAAGTAGGGGAATGAGGAAACAGGGAAATAGGATTGAGGTCTTAACTGCTTCGGACGATACATTTCAGCTCGAAGGACAAATACAAGTAGTGTCGTACATTGGTTCAAAATTGCAAAGCCGGAATATTTGCTCTGATACACGGAGTCTCAGAATCTCACTCTGTCAATTTCTTTCTTTCGCGCAGTCGTAATTATGCGAGAATATTCCCAGAGGGTTTTCTAAGAGGGCATTTAAAGTCGCCAGCAATAACAGCAGAAGCGCCAGCCACGAAGATAGGCATACTTACTGTTTAAAAGAAAACGACTAGGGAATTGGGAGCGAGAATTTAAAATAGTCTCTGTCGAAACATATCTTCTTCTCCTCAGAGTCGTAATCCAGCCTTGTTGTGGGAATTCATTCTCACATTGGAGAAAAATTACGCTTTCATGAAACGGGGTGTCAATAATTTAATGCTTATTCGACTTGTGATAGCGGGAGAGGAACACTGCCTGATATAAATAAGAACAATACTGAAGAAACACGCCAATATACTTTTTAAACATACAAATTGATGTTATATCGAGGATAATTATTCTATTTTACGTGCCAAAAGCACAGTATTATTCGAGAAATCAATTCGGCGTAAAATAACAAAACTTGACGCAGCTCAAAGAAGCCTTCGTCGTCAGCCTCATGATACGTGACCCCACACCTCAAGTTGAAAGCGTCGGAAAAAAATTCAGCAGATCCTACGTACTGGGAATTGACGTTATGCGAAGCATGCGAAGAGAAGGTGACCGTGTTGCAATTTTTTTATTAGGTGATGCGTCATGAAATTACGCAAAATATATCTACAAATGTAGCACGCACAGGCATGAGTTGAAGAGCTGCAGATGTCTATATAACCAGTTATTTGCAGTTGTGCAACGATGCCAACTGGAACATGCGTGTTATCCACACCAGAAGCTGATATCAACACCAAAGCTGATATGAAGTGCTGAATCCCGCGAGGTTGCTGGCCCTGAACACTGCTACATAAATCAATTTCAGCGCATGGCAACTAACCACAATGGACGTTAACCCGACGTCACGACTGTATCAAAGGAGTATATAACGTTTATAAAATTGGGTAGGCAGCACTGCAACCACTATTGAAGTTTCACGAAGATTAGCATCTATAGTTGAAAAGCAGTTCCGAGACCTGGCGTAGCTCTGTGGTAAAATGCTTCATTGCCACGCAGAATGCTTGGGTTCGATTTCAGCTGGGACCCTGGCATTTATTCTTTGCATTCGTTGGGTCAATGTTATTGTTGTTGGGTATATCTTATCGCTCGTGCGTTCAAATTTCCCATGTGTGCTCATGTCGTTCCCGGGTAGATCCTAAATATGAATCACATGTGGCACACCCGCATACCAGAGGCACATACCCACCCGTGGGTATGTGCCACGGTCTGGCGGGAAGTGTTTGACGACGTATGCGACGGGGATGAGACAATATTGTCACAATGAGTCACAAGTACTGGGGGATTTATTGAACGATCGGGTAGCTAGCTCTAGGACGATGCGTCAGTCGTGGCTGGCTCTCGAGCAGAGAAGAAGCACGCGATCTTCTTTTTCCTCCAGATTGAGAGCCGCTCTTGCTGTCGACCCACTACGTGCTGGTGGCATTATCCCCCCTTCCGAAAAGAAAAAAAAAACAAGTCCCAAAAAGAGGAAAGAAAAGTACATAGCATCACCGCGATGCTACTACATAGGCACGTGAAAAAGAAATTGGAAATTCGGATAAAGTGAAAGTAAAAATTGAAGAGCGTGCCAATATAAGAAACGTCAATGAACGAGAAAGCAAGTTCACACAAATAAACAAAAAACACAAAGAATGCTGTACGGTAAAGGAAAAGTTACGAGCAACACGCAATAAATGGCTTCATGCGCAACACATGAACGACGTCCGGCCTCAGTCGTGTCCTGCTCCGTGCATGGGGTGTTGAGTCCGGAACCACTTCGTAGTTCACGTCACTGACGCGGCGTAACACCTTATATGGGCCAAAGTACCGGCTCAGTAACTTTTCACTAAGGCCACGGTGGTGGACAGGCGTCCACACCCAAACTTGATCTCCGGGGTCGTAAAACACTTCTTCGGGTGTTATAGCGTCGTGCGTCTGCCTGCTGTTGCTGGCAGACGCACGACGCGCGAGTTGCCGGGCTTCCTCAGCACGCTCTGCGAATTTTTCGGCGTCAGTTGCCAACTCGTCTTCGTCTTGACACGGTAACATAGAGTCTAGCATGGTCTGCACTTCGCGGCCGTAGAGAAGCCGAAATGGCGTGAATCGCGTGGTCTCTTGCACGGCGGTATTATACGCGAAGGTCACGTAAGGTAAGATCCGGTCCCATGTTTTGTGCTGTACGTCGATGTACATTGAGAACATGTCTGCGAGGGTCTTATTCAGTCGCTCGGTAATTCCGTTGGTTTGTGGGTGGTACGCAGTTGTCCTTCGGTGTCTGGTGTTGCTCAGTTTGAAAACTTCGTCCGTAAGCTGCGCCATGAATGCCGTCCCTCTGTCCGTTATTACACTGGAAGGAGCACCGTGTCGTAACACGATGTGGCGCATAAAAAATTGTGCTACCTCAGAAGCTGTGGCTTATGGGATCGCCTGCGTCTCAGCGTAGCGTGTCGAATAGTCGTTCGCGACGATCACCCATTTGTTGCTGTCCGCAGACAGGGGAAATGGCCCGAGAATGTCCATGCCGACTTGGTCGAATGGCGAGCAGGGTGCTTCAATGGGCTGAAGCAAACCAGCTGGCTTAACAGATGGTTGCTTTCGGCGCTGACATTCCCGACAGCTCTTGACGTACTTCTTGACACTTGCCGAAAGTCCTGGCCAATAGTACCTCTCACTCACTCTGGCAAGTGTCCGTGAGTAGCCCAGATGACCGGATGTGGGTTCGTCATGGCAAGCGAAGAGGACGTTGTCTCGCATGTCTCGAGGAACCACCAGGAGGTAGGTACGGTTGTTCGAACGAGCGTTCTTCTTGTACAGCACAACATCTCGAAGGCAGAACGACGGCAACGAGCGGAATAAATGACGTGGTATGATTGTGTCCCGGCCCTCTAAATGATCGATGATCGGACGAATCTCTGCGTCATCCCGCTGCCGTTTACTCAAGTCTGATGAGCTAATGGCGCCCAGGAAGCCTTCGTCTTCCTCTGCTTCCTGACTGACGACATGAAGGGGTGCGCGTGACAGTGTGTCAGCGTCTTCATGCTTACGGCCAGACTCCGTCCTGAAGGGTCGCGCAGGCTTGCCAACCAGCAGCTGTCGACCCACAACGTGCTGGTGGCAATATTCATGTCTAGATCAGCACGTCATTTTCGTCAATTTATCTTAACCTCCCGTGCTAATTTTGGTTCACGCCAAATTGAGGGGGTGACCACAAGAGCACCCAAAGGTAAGTAGATAGATAGATAGATAGATAGATAGATAGATAGATAGATAGATAGATAGATAGATAGATAGATAGATAGATAGATAGATAGATAGATAGATAGATAGATAGATAGATAGATAGATAGATAGATAGATAGATAGATAGATAGATAGATAGATAGATAGATAGATAGATAGATAGATAGATAGATAGATAGATAGATAGTCACCAAAGTTCGCTAAGAAATGCTTCGCATTTTCAAACCGCCAGGCCTGCGTGGAAGGCGCAGCACAGTCACAGCGAAAGCTAGAAGAGCGGCCTTTCGGAGCCTTTTCGAAACACTGATTTAGGTAATTACTACAAGCACACATGCTTGATACCCACTAGGTAATTAATAATAAATTTATTGAGGTAGTAGGCAGGCATTTGCTATCCTATTTTTTTTTCTCAATCTTCTGAGAAGCGAGGTATCCGCTAGAAACTTTCAAGGAATTTTGTGCCAATTGTTCATGCAGTGGCTCACGACAATGAGTAATTATGGCTGAAGCTGGCATGCGCCACAGTTTATACGTGAACAAAAACAAGCTTTTGTAATGGGTTGGAACATTGTACGGCCCACTCGGTACGCTATTCGCATTGTGCGGTGACTGGTTGTTCTTTCGCTCTTTCAAAACGCTTTATAAATCGTATTAACGCGAACGTTTTTCCGACATCAAGCCTGTCTAAGCCAAATTTGACAACGAATCGCCTTATCTATGAAAAACCGGAAACTATAGACCATGTTTTTCTACATTGTTGGGAGGGAGTATATTTCTGGAATGTACTTTAAAGGACGTTAAAGAAGGAACTACCGTTAAATTCGTATATATTGTATAAGATTTCTGCCAATAGTGTATGAAGAGGAAATGCCTTTTGATTTTATTATGTTACGTGGCCTTCACTGTTTGTGGTGGGCTCGTATGGTGAGTTTTTATTACAATCAAGATGCGCGGCCTGCACGAATGCATTTCCGTGAATGTATGGCCAAGTTTGTTTAACTGCAGAAAACTCAGGAGATTGTACCTCAGTGGTTGTCGAAGGTAAAGCCCTTGGCAGCACTTAGGGAATTTTAGTTAGTGTCGGACTGTTACTGCTTGTTTCTGTTGTGCTTGTGGTTTGATATACACGCCTAATAACAGACAATAAAGAAGAGGAAAGTTGGTGTAGCTCACTGGTAGAATACTGGGCTGGCAAGCAGCGGAATCGGGTTCAAGCCCCACTGCTTCGTCGGTGCTAGTTTTTTTTTTATTTCTCTTTCGCGAGATGTTGTTGCGTACATCGGTGGTGGCGGCGGACAACTGCGCGTGACCCGAGTTGTGATCTTATAACAGCTTTCGCTGTAAAACTAAAAATATAATGCATCATCAAAAAGGCATATAGGAAAGCACTCGGCTTACCGATCACCGCATCTAATGAAAGTTTTGAAGCACTAGGTAAGAATACTAAGCAAGAAGACTAACCTATTGAGGCACATATGATGGCACACTACGAAGAGTTCTCACAAAGAAACACAGCAAGAACGATCATGCACCAACTGGGTATCACGTACGTTGGCCAAAGCGGGGATAAATAACACATTCCAAAAGAAACCAGAGTATATACTATTACCAAGTAAGACGCACTCTCAATATCATCGGGAACGGAGAAACGCAAAGACAAAAGTGCGACCCTAGAAGTTTCAAAATGACGTGGCTGTGGTCTATGTGTATGCGATAGAGCATGCGGGCTGTAAACACCTGGCAATGGTCAATTCAGATCAATCGTGCCACCTGCTTACGAGCAGCGCCCTTAAATCAGGAAATTCTGAAATCGCTGAGGAAGCGGCCATAACGCTGGCGCTTGCATCACCTGATAACGTCCCACAACGTGACGGACGTCGCACACGTGGGCCAATATGGGATAACATTTTGACATTTAGGAAGCCTTTACCTTGGGCTAGTTGGTACGGCACGTGTAATGTTCTGCGAGGAGCATAGTCCCTTTTACTTCAATGTTTTCGTGTATATCTTTGACAAGTTTTTGTGAAAATAAAACAGTTGAAAGATTGCGCACGGCCTGTCCTTTCCTCCAGTATCGGTACTCGTCCGTGCATCTGGCTTGGTGCAACTGCATTGCAACGACATTGTAATCTCGCTTGGTGTCGTCATCGCATGATTTTTTTTTTTGCCTAACTCGTGTTGACACCGTCACAACAGGCAGTGAATTCGTGCGCTGAGTAGGTCTTACCTAGACCCAATGGATTTGTTTTATTGAGATGACACTGATTCGTGGAGGTCGAGAGATGGTCGAACACATGAGAGGAAAAGTTATACAGACCTCATTCACGTGTGGGTAAGAATCCACGCTATAAGCGTGGGTTTTTAGTGCAGCAATGGGAAATACTGAAGCAAGAGCAAAGGCTGCTCGAAATATATCAGCGTGAACTCAAAAGTTTTGTTTCTGGCATATCAAAGACTGATTATAATAATCAGTCTTTGATATGCCAGAAATAACAACATCAGACTTATGACGTAAATTTTGCGTTGCTGGCTATAACTATTTGGGTCCATACACGTGTCGATCATGCAAGAGCAAGAAACTACGTATCTGTTTCGTACTTTTAGTTTCCAAGTACATTCTTACGTCCCAAGCGAGTCTAGGGATGTGGCGTCTGAACCTATTGCTTGTGAAACCACCATGTGCAGCATGCACGGTAGCGAGAGAACAAGGTAGTTACGTGCTATTTGGGAACAAAATGTTCTTTACGCAACTCTATGATATCTGCTTTGAGAGAATGATATGCCATCGCAGTCAGACCACAGAGCTGAATAACCCATGAAGACTGTCGGTTCTTTACCGTTACTGATCGTTAGCTTCATAGAATTCCTTCTGGCTCAGTAACCGCAGTCTGCTAGCGATATGTAGGGTGAGACATAAAGCGAGAATGTTTGAGACACCGCTGGTCGAATTTCCCCTCGAGCTCGAAATGGGTGCAGAAACACGAGAGACCCCATGACCCAGGTGGTCCGCGAGAAAGCCGTCGGGGATATAGTTACACAGTTAAAATAGATTCGCAGAGAAACTGCAGCAAGCAGGGCTTCCCGCATTTCGTGTTGTATAATTGATCATCGGCAGCGTGAGAAAACCAACAGCGGCGCGTTCTTGCCTTCCAGTTTTGCCTGCTCCTTCGGGGCACGTTTCGCAATGTATTCAGTGAATCTGCAGATGGGGTCAAAAACTCCGACGGATGATCAATGCACTCTTGACTGCAGTGATCCCGCCCATTCTGACTTTCCTGTGGCGTAGGTAAAATATGTCTTCCGTCTTTGTATCAGAAAAAAGTTGCGTCAGTCAAGTGTAAGGTAATATGTTCATCTAGGTGAGAGAACTTTTTCTTTCGACTGTGTCTTGGGAGCATTAGCCTGACCCGCACTACAAAGGCCTGCTATGGAAATTTTGTTCCCGACCTTGGACAGCATCGGTCAGCTAGGCAAACTCAAGTTGTAGCTTGATACCACGAATCAACTATTAACGCACGTCCTCATTCAATCATCAAATATGTGGCCTTTTTATTTGTTATTTTATCTCCCATGTTAACATCTTTCCTTTTCTCTCTCTCTCTGTCAGTACTTTCAATCCCCAATCCCCTTCCCCACGCAGAGTAGCAAGTCAGTGATTTATATAAGCTGGCTGAAATCTCAGCTTTTCACTTTCTCTTTTCAAGAGAGTTCTTTCGCACTCTCTTCTTTTGGTGTTATTTTACATAATTTCTTTCACTCCCTTATTTCCTTCTCCCCACGTGTAGGGTAGGAAACTGTTCTCAACCTAGTTAACTTCTCTATCTTTCTAATATTCTTTCTTTCTTTCTCTCTTTCTCACTCTGTGTGTTCTTTCTTTTCGCAGTTAACTTTCCTGTGATACGATGTCTTAAAGTATTCTGCGGTCTGCTGTAGCACGCCTTTCTAGAGTATGATACAGGGTAAACACTTATGTGACATGCTTCAGATTGTACAGCAGAGAGCTAAAAGCACGCAAGATGGAGACGGGCGTGCTCTACACTTATAATATTGCTCGAGTGCTTAAATAGCGGTTGTATTAGTGAAACTCTAGTGACTTCACAGCCATCATAGTTCGTCATAAAGAAAGTGACAGAATCCCAATAAAGAAGGACGGAAAGCAGAGAGACATTATCTCTGCAATGCTATTCACCGCGTCTTTACAGGAGGTTTTCAGGGCCCTAAATTGGGAAGAGTTAAGGATAAGAGTTGATGAAGAGCATCTAAGTAACCTGCGTTTCGCTGATGACATTACCTTGATGAGCAACTCAGGGGAAGAATTAGAGCTCATCATTACTGAACTTGACACGGAAAGCAGAAGAGTAGGTCTGAAAATTATTAGGCACATATCTAAAGTAACGTGCAACAGTCTCGGCAGAAAATAGCATTTTACGGTAGGTGAAGAGATGCTAGATGTTAAGGACTATGTCTACTCCAGACAGATACTATAACCACGGAGCCAAACTATGACAGTGAAATAACTAGAAGAATAAGGATGGGGTGGATCACATTCATCAAGCATTCTCGAATCATGAGTGGTAATCGGGCACTAACCCTCAAGTGGAAGGTATATAACAGCTGTGTCTCGCCGGTACTTACCTACGGAGCAGAAACGAGGAGGCTCACAAAGAGAGTTCAGATTAAATTGAGGATGACGCACCAAGCGATGGAAAAAAAATGATAGGTGTAACTTTCAGACACAAGAAGACAGCTGTGTAGGTGAGGGAACAAACCGGGGTCAAGGATATGATAGTTGAAATTAAGATGAACAAGGACTGGACACGTAGGCAGGACAACCACTCGCAATTAAGGATTTCCAGAGAAGGCAAACGCATGAAGGGGATACAGAAAATCGGGTGGGCCGAGAATATTCAAACGTTCGCAGGCATAACGTGACAGCAAAAAGCAAAAGAATGGGTGCATTGGTGGATTATTGAAGAAGCGTTTGCCATGCAGTGGGTGCAGTCAGACTGGTGGCGATTCTGGTGTTCATGACGATGATGATGCTTGAATTAGGTGCATGTTACATAATCCCAGGGGCTTTACATTAAACCGTCTTCAACCTTAGTGGCGTGCCTTTAGCTCATATGGCGGTCTTGGCAAGGAAAACAACAGGAATTTTTAGGGGGTGTAAGGAACGAAGGAAAAACATACAAGAGAAGAAAATGCAGAGATGATAGCCTATCGAGAAATCATGGTACGCTGCCATACGCTGCCTATGTGACAGCGGGGTTTGAAAGATGTAGAGAAAAAAGGGAGCACAAACACAGGGCCACACTCCTCAGGGTCAGAGTACCGCTATTGGTCTAAAACCACCGTTGCAAGTCTCTTGCGTTCATGCACGAACTGCTCCAATAGACTCTCGCTTGTCCCTGTAGAATCCTTGTTGCCAGAGTTAGCTAGCCCTCTACAGTCAGGTAACGCACGATGTAACATTATATGAAGTTTTTCTATCTATTTTTAATGTCACTAACTCCATTTTACATTAACACACAACGCGGGCGCTGTAGTTACTATGAATCATAAACAAATGAATTAATAAACAACTCAATAAATAAATAAATAAATAAATAAATAAATAAATGCCACCCTTGACTCTCGACTAGCCATGCTGTCAGGTGATGAACCAGGTCCAAGTTAAATGAGCTCACTTTGAAAACACGTGAGCGAAAGTCATAGATATGGGCTCTCGCATTTTACCAGAGCGAGATTGGAACGAAGAAACGAAGTGGTGTGTGTGCGCCACTTGGAATCACGTAGGTAGCCGTGCAAAGGCGACCCGCTTGCACATGCACACATACCCCAGCACTAGTGATGGAAAAAAAATCACAGCATATCCGCGGAGTGCATGGCGTTGAGTAGAGAAAAGCGTCCATCCGTCTTTTCGTTCTTGCTTCCGTTCATCGGTGCGTCCGTATGTGTGACCGTCCGTGCGTCCATCGGTTCGTCCGTGCGTCCATCCGTGCGTCCGTTCTTGCATTCGACCGTGTGTCCGTCCGCCCATCCATGCATCCGCGCGTCCATCTGTCTGTATGTCCATCCATCCATCCATCTAGCGAACACTGCAAGTACTGCCATCTCGCATCTTTTCATCATATATTCAGCCTATAGAAGCACCGCCATCTAGGTGAGATTCCAAGGACTACACAAGAGGTGGCACTTCCACACTTTCTTACGGCCTGCGCTTCGTGTGCACTTCCCACCTTTCACCGCCTCTAGTTCATGGCTATATATTAGTCACTATATTCATGGCACAGCGGCTCAGCCCTCGCTACCCCTTACCAAAACCAAGGAGGTTACACCCAGTGAGTTTAAACTGGCAGCCCTTTCAGATCAGGTACTGCTGAAAGTGCGTCCTTCTGATACAAGTTTATTTAGTAAGCATCTAATTCAAGGCAAATTTTATTGGAGATTAAGTCAGCAATACTCGTCCATGTGTTATTTCGTCAGAAACAACTATATTTTTATTTATGATTAATGTGCACGGGTTCCCTCCTCAGTTGAAAAGGGTGCGCGCATGCCACTTCTCTAGTGCGGCCGTGGAGGTGGCTACCTACTACTACGACTACTACTACATACATCGCGGATGCACGACCCACAGCATAAGGAGCTTCGCCCCCAAAACGTGTTGTGCACCAAGCGCCGAAACGTCAAAGCACCGTGGCGGCAGCTGCTGCACGTGGGAGAATGCGAAAGAAGAGCGCCTGCGCAGAAGCTCTGGCTGCGCTCTTAAGACAGACGCTGTCGACATTTATTGCCAGTTGTCTCATCTTGCGCGTACACATGCGGTGGTGAAGGGGCATTGTGGCGTGCCACAGTGGCACATGTGACAATATCACTCGATCCGAGTGGTATTCAGATCCTTCGAAGGGGTTTAACGAGGCATACGTTCTAAGAACGGATTCACGGTCCTGCCGCGGTGTTGAAGGGGCTGAGGTACTCGGGTGCTGATCGGCAGGTCGCGGAATCAAATTTCGGCTGTGGCAGCTACATTTTCCGTGGAGGTAAAAACACTGTAGGCTCTTGTGCTCAGATTTGGGTGCACGTTAAAGAACCCCAGGTGGTCGAAGTTTCCGGAGCCCTCTACTACGGCGTCTCTCATAATGATGTGGTACTCTTGGGACGTTAAACCCCACATATAACTAAAATCAAGAACAGGCCTACGTATTGGCGCTAACTAAAGAATTAGGATGCAAAATCAGGTTTGTGTAATTTAGTCGATAACACGAAAAAATAAAACAAACAATAAAATCAAATTGTTGCGTTCTGCCGGGTTTATCTGTACCTAAAGTTGATGAAAAAACGTGAAATTCGGTGTTGTGCACTTTTTAGGTATTTGTTATTTTATGACTACTGATTGTGTACCGAGATGCATATGACGACGGAAATAGAAACAGATACGTTTCCGCCTGAGATGCATGCACCAATTTTATCGGCTTTCGATGAGGGGAGGGAGGGGGGGGAGTCCGCCATTTGGGGTGGCGGGCATCGGTAGAGGGGGGCGAAGCACTTCACCATATCTTTGACGATATTACCTTGTTCTCGCACTCATTGATGTGACAGGTTATGGCGGCTCAGGGATGAAGCACTTCGCCATATCTTTGACGACATTAACTTGTTCTCGCACTCATTGATGTGACAGGTTATGGCGATACAGGCTTTTGGCAGTGAAAGAGGCCGAGGACACCGGGACGCGTGTTTGGAGCCTGGCTTAGCTGCTGGGATGTTTGAAAAATAATTCCAGCAGCTCTCATCATATTGCTCATAGGTTTGCATGATAGTCACCAAAGCAATGATATAGTGTATGCCGGTATACACCAAAACATTCTTCACAGCAAAATAAAATAAATTTCCATATGTGACAAAAAGCCACCAAATTCTTTTCAATGAGGCGTCTGCATTGTATTGAAAGGTTCTTACTTCGTTGTGCTCTTTTATTCGTCTACGAATAATTTACGTTTGAATGAATTAGGCAACCAATATGTTTTCGGGAAGCTATAAGAAATTCAACGGTTCTCAATGGCATTAACCCGATTAAAAGTAATGGAGTACCATTTATACAGGTGAGTGTCATAAAACATAAAAAATAAATGAAGAAAAAATTCCGAAGACTAAGGAGCTTTTTTGTGCATGGGAACTCGAGAAAGCTTTGTCTGCCTGAAATAATTGCCTGAAATTGCCTGAAACTGCCTGAAATAATTGCTCTCGTGTGCGAACTTTCGTGTCCAACGGCCGATTTACGCGCGAACGCTTCATCGAGGACCCCAGGTTCTGCTTTGTGAGGCTTTAGTGGGACGGCTCTGTGCTCTCCCATAGTTGGGTACGAAGTACTCGAAATCGTTAAACATTTTTTTTCTAAACACGGCTCTTTTAATAGTTGCGGGGCTGTTAAGCCTTTGGCGAAACCTATGCGAGGCTGTGGCTTCAGGCGTCCGTCCGTCCGTCCGTCCGTCCATCTATCTATCTATCTATCTATCTATCTATTTATCTATCTATCTATCTAGTTCCTTACGTCTGAGTGTTCTCGTGATCACCCCTCTTAACTTCGGCAAACCAAGATTGGTATGCTAAGGTTACATTGTTTCACGAATATGACCCACCGGTCGTGGCCTAAATAATGTCTCGTCCAGCGGAAATGGCGTTGACCTCCATGGTAAGGTCTTCTTTTTTGACCTCACGAAAAAAATATCGATATACCGTGACGTGCATGTACTCGTTGTTACAGCAAAACGTGAAAAGTACCTCGATTGCGACTGGTATGCAAGAGCAGCCGCTTCAAAACAGTCTAAAAGTGCGTTTTTTTTTTATATATACACCGCGCAGGAGGACGTGCTCAGTTGTCAAGAATACGAAAGCAATCATCGCATCTATCTTTTTGTTGCTACGCACGTTTATCCCAACTTTTTTTGTTTCTGTAATTTTTTTGAAAGATCAAAGAAGCGAAGCTCGTGAAGTCGACTTGTCGTAAACCCTTATAGTTTCGAATCAAGTTGCTGCATTCTTAACGCGTTGTAGGGCGCGCCGTTCTTCGGAGTATGTTTCTTGAGCGAAAGCGTTCACTCCAGGATTACTTTCTGGGGCATTCGTTCTCTTTACCCTTGTCAGTTTTTTTTTTTACCGATTTGTGAAAACGGCGAAGACGCAGTCGCGAATCAGCGGTAAAGTAGGATTGAGCGCGTTCCTTCTCTGCGCTCGCTTTTGCAGATGTGAGGGTTCTAGTACCCGTCAGCGAGATATCTTGGTCTTATGTATTCCTTCGTTTTTCTTTAGAGACTCGGTACTTTTTTACAGCTTTTCAGGCTTTTTCAGCAAAAGCAGTGAAGAAGCCTTCCTAAAGGCTGCATAAATGTTGCAATCGAAGGTTGCGGTGTGTCCTAAATAGAAAAATATATTCATCAAACTTGACGCGCTCAATCACTGACGAAGCTCTAAGTACCAATGTAGAAAAAAAAGGTGAAATGCACATCCACTAAAACAAAAAACAAAACAGGTGAATGTTTTAGTGCACCAGTGTAGCGAGATGTGGTATTTGTCTAATTTCTGCGAGAAATCCGTGCTGTAGGAGCTTTCACAGCCTAGATTTTATAGTAAAGGTTTGTCATGTTCAGTAGACTCAAAATAAAATTATCATAATCATTAACTGGCATGAGCTCAATTGCCCAAGCAGTGAGTAATAATAATTACTGGGAGAAGCTGACACATGCGGTCACTAATCCTCGTTTACCACCCGTGTGTTCCGGTATTCTTGAAAGACTAGAATGGTGAATATAAATAAAAGCAGGCATGTACCATGTGGACTATTTTACGGGAGAGAAAACCACCAGACGTGTAGTGGCGCTGAAGTCGGTACCTGCTTTGAATATCGGTTTGAAAAAAAAATTAAAAAGATAGTATGCAACTTCAAAGACCGAAGATTGGAGAGAAATCTGTCTGGTGTTTATATGGCAAGAAGCTTTACCCACAGTTGACGCACCGAGAGGCTGATCAGCAAGTTATACTGCTGGACGTGTAATTTATATGGCTACAAAAAGCATTAAGCTAAATATAAGTGTGGCGAAAAGTATGTATTGAATAGCAGTGACGGAAAGACAGCTGGCGCTGGGTAACCATCGAAAGGGCGAAGCTGAAGGAAGCAATGGTATACACTTTATGATAATTCGAGAAGATTTGCTTTGCTGTGTGAAGCGGCTTGCCTTATTACGCGTACGTCGAGTTGCTTTAGTACCCATAGACAAAGCGAGGTTCAGTGAAGAAGAGAACTATACACGCGCGGGGAAGGTAAAGAAATGACGGAACATTAGTAATGAAATGAAAAAAAAACCCCATTCGGATGTGTTCGCATAATGAGACACTATCTATCTGTTTAATAATTAATAGATAACTAGCCTATAGAGAACTAGAAACAGGTCCATGATGTAAATGAATAAATATACGGTTAGGGAAGTGGTAACGATACGGCTAATTGTTGCGGTTTGGCGTCCAAAAGCCATGACATAATTTTGAAAGACGCCATAGTGGAGGGCTCCAGAAATTCGGATCACATGGGGTTCTTCAACGTGCGCTTGAGTGGTGAAGTAGTGGTGGAAAAATAGCCATATAACAAAAAGAGAGAGCGAAAAGAAAAAAAAAACACCATGTAACTATAACTTTGATCTGTGCTAAGGCTCAAAAAGATTAACTGTGAACTTGTGCGGTTACATTATAGAACGAGAACGCTAATTAATCTGGAAAAAATTGCGATTCCCCCAAGTCACACGCACATCTGCAAAGGAGCCTTTCATGACGGAATGTTCTAAAATATCGGCTCTCATGACCGAGCACATAAAGCTGTTCTTTCATCGACGCACGTTTGTTAGTGCAGTTTTTGCTCGGTAAAGAAATATTCTCGTACGAGAACTTTAGTGTAAGAGTATTTTTGAGCGTCGTCCCATATTTCGCCTGCCGTTAGCTTTACAGTAGTATTCAAGCCACTTTTATTTTTCTACTGTACTCTCCCAAATGCGTTCTCCAAGTTTAGTTTGCGCACGCTACTTTTAACAGATGCCAGGACCTTCTTTACCGTCTGAATATGTATCTTCTCGCAATATTCTTTTCGAATTCCTGAAACGCTTTTTTCTAGCACTATATGCTTGAGAGACATTCTACACCCTGCATCTTATGCTGCTTTCTGTTGTGACATTCGTTGGCCGAATTTCTCACATACAGGACTTGGGTATAGCTTAGGCCCTTTCTGCCTTGGCGACATATGAAAGCGCTCACCACCCACGCGACCCAGAAAGAGGTCGGCACGCTGAGCATGGACAGTCTTGAAAATTGAAAGGCAAAGTTTCAGCGTGTTTCTGGGCTCACCGCCTCGTAGCTAGGCTAAAGCCCTTTTTTCAAAGATGCCGGACCCATAACGTCAGATCTCAGGCCATGGAAGTAGAATAAGCCTAATATTTTTGCGGGCCACAGTAGGTGTTAGCAATGAAGCTCGTAGCATTAAGCTTACCGGCTCGGATAAAGGACAAACAATTTAGTTTATTTCTGGCAAACCTTTCATATTTATTTTTCAAGTCCTTTTAAGCGTTTCAGGTGCAGCATTCACAACAATTGCCATTCGCAGATGTTATTTTACATTTTCCGCTCTCTCTCGGTTCGTCTCAATGTCCAAGCACACTTTTCTAGCGTCCGTTGAAGTGCGGCTCGCGTCACCGGCAATCGAACGCACGCCCTTGAACTTAGAAGCACAGCACGTTATTCAATATTACAGAAGAAGATGTTTAATAGAAGAATTGGATGTGCTTTGACCAGTCTGATTGATTTGTGGGTTTTAACGTCCCAAAACCACCATATGATTATGAGAGACGCCGTAGTGAAGGGCTTCGGAAATTTTGACCACCTGGGGTTGTTTAACGTGCACCCAAATCTGAGCACACGGGCCTACAACATTTCCGCCTCCATCGGAAATGCAGCCACCGCACCCGGGATTCGAACCCGCGACCTGCGGGTCAGCAGCCGAGTACCTTAGCCACTAGACCACCGCGGCGGGGCATGCTTTGACCAGTCTCGTTATTATAAATAAATAAAATCCAAAGATTGCGCATAAAGCCTTTCATTCCGTGCGAGCAAAAACGTGTGTATATACGTCACTTCAATATTATTTACCACACAGTTGTGCAAATGTACGGCGTAAAACTAAGTGTAGAAGCAATGTGTCGAAGTGAGGTCAGAGAAGTATGTGCATCTGAAAGCTTAATAATTTGATAACTTTATTCAAGGTGCCCCTCAAAGCCCTTGTGTTGAAAGGAATTTCATGCAGGGTATGTAGTACGCACGCAATTGGTGAACCAATATATGCTTAAAAGCTTGTAGAACAATTGGCAAAACACAAAAACATATAACATACTAACACACTACGTAGAAAAGACCAAATGAGTAAATCAAACACAAGTGCTTGCAACTTATATATTTGAAAAGAGTATAAAAAGTGCAAACTAAAGTAGAAGCAAGGAGAGGAGGGCAAAGTGCCAATTTTAATTATTGCTGGTGGGCTGAAACTAATCATGAAGTAGGTCATAAAGTATGCAGATGTTAATCTCTATAGAGATGTGTGATGGCAACTGGTTCCAATCCTTTAATTTACGTGCTATGAACGATCTAGCTTATTGCTTAGAAAGGCACATTTGCTCTTTTACTATGTTACGAAGGTCCTACCGAAAAAAGAGTGGCCGTTTGCGGGGAGAAGTCATCATGGAGCGATGGGTGACTGTAGACTTCATGAAAAGTTTACAGACGAGCAAGTCTATGATGATGTTCGAGTTCATGCAGTTGCGAATGTTGCGAAATACAAATTAGTGCGAAAGTTCAAACAAAAAAAACCCACTAAAAAGTAACCCTGCTCTTACAGATTGAGTTATGTTGCCGTAAACTTCATATGCCTAATGTAGTTGTCTAAAACCACGTGCCCCGCAGCGGTGGTCTAGTGGCTAAGGTACTCGGCTGCTGATCCGCAGGTCACGGGATCGAATTTCGGCTGCGGCGGCTGCATTTCCGATGGACGCGGAGATGTTGTAGGCCCGTGTGCTCAGATTTTGGCGCACGTAAAAAACCCCATGTGGTCTAAATTGCCGCAGACCATCACTACGGCGTCTCTCATAATCATGTGGTAGTTTTGGGGTGTTCAATCTTACATATCAATTGATCAATCTAATAGCGCTCAAAATGTAATATACTGTTAATACGGGTTCACGATAAAAGCTCGTAGACGGGCAGACACAGGCACAATACAAGAGATAGAGATGATAGTTGTGTTATCTTCACCTCTTTCCTTGAGTCTGAGTATACACACTTCATAAAATCTGGAAGCAGAGTGAGCAAGGTTCGATGGTTAGATCTCATCAACACCGATAATTTGACGGTGTTCCAGCTCCAAACACAGTCGGTTTAATGCGCGCACCATTAACGAGGGAAGAAGATTCGTTGGCTTGTGCCCCAGGAGAACACATGACAGTGAAGGTCGATAGAGGATCGATTGCCTTATGAGATAAGCTTGACGTTGCATGTTGAGAGAACAAAGAAAGTCATTGCGTGATTCCGCCGCATACCTTTTTTTTGTTAGTTATATTGAACAGAACCCTGATAACTTGATCAGCCATATATCATCGCTGATGCTGCCCCCCCCCCCTTTTTTTTCTCGTTTTGCTACGCGGATACGACACGGGCCTTTCGGTATTCAGTTAATTTGAGTTGCAGCCCCCTTCCGCGCACACAAGCACTCACGCAGGCGCACTCACTCGCTCACACATACACACATTCATTTATTTATCTACATTCATTATTCCAATATGTTTGCGGTCGGCCATATATTTTGCTGGAGTCAGTGCATTCTCGTGTACGGAATGATGAAATGCAAAATATTTTCGATATTTAACACAGAAAACGTAAAGAGGGTTCTACTTCACAAACCGATCTTGAAATACAATCGTTCTTAGCCGGACATTTTGGCCACTCATAATATTCAACATGTAATTGGTGAAGCCAGCTGGCTAATAATATTGAAGTAAGCCTTCTGAAATTAAGTTTCAATATGTATCTCAAAAATTATTTTTAGGTAGCATGTTTGCTGCGTACACTACCAAATGTCCGACACGAAAATGCAAGCACTCGGGTGGAAGAAACCTCTTGTTTCCTTCAACTATAGCGCAAAGGAGATGCTGTGTTCGTTTATATTAACGTACGTTCATTCTTCCTTGATTCACTTCTGACCACCAGTTAACTATGAATAAGACATTCGGTCATTTATAATTCTTACACAATAAAACTTTGTTACAGAAAAGTTTACAGACTACGGACCCATAGTCGAAGACTGCAGCGGGACCATCGGTTGAGCGTTTATTGGGCATGTGCTTTATTGTGCGTTGATTTAATGAGCTCCTCGCTCGTTACACTGTCGACACGTTAATTCAAATTGACACCTAATAATTCTCTTCGAGGTATCAGTAATTTTCTTTTGTTTGTACTCCCGATCAGTTGTGATGATATCTCTACGTCACGAGTCTGTTGCTACTAATAGTGCTTCGGCGCCGCTGAACGCCAGATTTCTCAACCGATCAGCCGTATAACGGTTTCACCTTTAAAAGTACTGCGATAATAAAAGCAGTTCAGCAGCAGTACATTTAGTGGAGTTACAAAAACCACATTGTTTTAAAACCTCAGGTTGCTCCACGTTGACCAATGGGACAAAGCCACATCTACCTCTATTCGCGAATCTTATAGAAACGCCATCGTTATGCTAAAAGTAAAAGTTGACCATGTCGCAGATGACCGAAGCAGCGACTCTGTGACCCACTTTTCTCCGACACGTGGGTCTCTGAGGCCTGCGGCAGCCGAGATAGGAATTACTGTCGGCGTGGCCCTTTACTTAGAATCCCCTACGGGAGTGCCCCACATTTTCTAGGCAACAGCAACAAGCATTTGTCTTCTCGCTGGTGTGAGTGTGGACTCTTAGAGGTCGGTCTTTAATGGAGGGGAGAGGCTACCTGCATGTGACGGCCCTAAAATAAGTCGACATTTTAAAGAAATTCCTCTGGTTCAGCACTGCTTACTTATTACTTTTCTCTTTTGAACCCGTCACCGGTTGAACGAGGGCTATTGCTCAAGCTGAAGTGTCTCAAAGTGCTCCAGTCTTTTGAACGCGATAGCGTTAAAATGTTCCTTCGGCAGAAGCTCTGGTGCTGGCGTCAGCGTCATTGGTTTCGATTTGCAAATGGAAGAATTGCGGCATGGGGGGCATTTCGTAACAGCATTTCCGGCAGGCATTGCAGGCATTGTTAAACTGCCAGTGTCGTGCGCACAAGCGTCCGTTTTGTTTCAGCATTGTTGAGGCATCCATGGACAACTGAAGCTGGGCTAGCAATTAAGAATGTGATGCCGTGCACCATACCCGATTGCACTATCACGTTCTTGAAGGCGAAGCTCAGGCGTTCTTCAAGCTCGGCTGTGGACTGGGGCCCATAAGATTCTATGCCCGCTGCTTTCGTTTATAATATTGTACTTTCATGTATTATAATAAAATACATTACGTAGTACATGTCATTTGAAAATTTAGTTAAACATTCATTTTTGAGAGCCCTCGATAAAAAAATGTGTCTGTACAACGTTTCTGCAAAATTCATCTACAGTTAGCTTCCGCAAATGAAACGGCCATATCTATTTTATTCTTACACCCTAAATTATTTGTACTATGTGTAAATTTTCACACTTGATTCATGGACATCAGACGTCTCACACTGGACAACAAGACACCAGAGAAACTTCCCAGATTTTGTTCGCCCATTCGATTTCTTCATGTACTGGTTGCTTTGGTTAAGCGCATAACAATTGCTCCTTCTTAACAAAACAACGAAAAAAATCGGCAGATCCCACGTACCTGTGAATCAACGTTATGCGAAGCATGCGGAGGGAAAGTGACCATGTTGCAATTTTTTATTCAGCGACACGTGACGAGTTCACGGTAAATATAAGTACAAATGTTGCACGCACAGACCTATGTTAAAGAGTTGCAGAATTTTATATAATCAGTTGTTTGCACTTGCGCAACGACGCCAACTGGAACATGCGTATTAGTAACACCGGAAGCTGATATGAAGCACTCATGCTCGCGAAGATGCCAGCCCTGGACACTGCTACATCGATCAACTTCAGGGCATGGCAACCAGGCACAATTGACGTTGAACCAATGTGACGACTGTATCAAAAGAGTACATATGTATTACTTATAAAATTGGGTAGGCAGCACTGCAACCACAATTGACGTTTCACAAAGATTAGCGTCTATTCGAAAAGTAGTTCCGAGACCTGGCGTAGCCCTGTCGTAAAATGCTTCTTTGCCACGCAGAATGCTTGGGTTCGATTCCAGCTGGGATTTTGACATTTATTCTTTGCGATCGTAGAGTCAACGCTACCAATTTCGGGTTTTTGTTAATGATCGCGCGTTAAAATTTCCGTTGTGCATTCTCGTCGTTCCTAGGTAGATACAAGTGTCAATCACCTTTGGCCCAGTCACATGCCAGTGACACGTCTCCGCCCACCGGCATGTGAGCGGAATGTTCTTTCTAACTATTGAGCACACTTTCTTTTATCAGAGCAAGTGCGGGCGTTGCATGGCACCTACCAAACGGAAACCGTTACTCCAAGATAACTTGCGAAGCAATCTCCAGGGCCAATCAGGATATTTCAAATAAACCATTCGTTGGAGTTTGCCCGCTCGAGTGTTCTTGCGCTTAAGGAGTTTGAGCACGCAAAGGTCAACCGTTTGCCTGAGATTCTTGATATCTTCAGCACATGAAAGCATTCATTTTATTCTCTTCTTTTGGCTCTCGAATCATTGCGAAGATAATTGAGCATACTCTTAAACTATCTGATTTGTCACGCTATGGTGGCCTGGCCAATACAATGTTGGGTGCTTTTGTTGGCAAATACGAATACGATAATAGCAAAATACCGGTTATTATTTTTTATTATCCTGTGCTGTCTGGTTTGTCCAGATCTATGGGCAGGCGGTACAAAATGTCTACGTCATAGGCGATGCCCGTTGTTACATTAACTTAATTAGTGACTAGTCCCGGTGAAATGTCACAGATCCAACATCCTTTCGTGATCAGTTAGTTCCTTTGAATTTATTGCACTCCTCTTTTGCCATCGCAGTTTTTAAAGATACAGGTGGTGGAAAGAGAGTGATAAACGTAATACGGATAGATGAAATAAGAAGAAGGCGTGCAACAACGACAGCAACAGCATGCCCTCTAGCTCTCAACTCAACATGGTGTTTGCTCTGAGGTGGAATCTAATATTTATAACACACGTATCGAAAATAACCACCATAAAGTCACATGCCAATCAATTTCAGATACCGGATACTTCAATTGGTTGTCAAGATAAAAAGCTGACAAACAGAGAATGTGACTTGGAAGACAGGCAAACAGAGAAGAACTTTTCTTCGAAGTAGAAATTTTCTATATCACAGGAAAATGGCAAGAGTTATGCCTTCTGCCCCTTAAGATTACGAAATTAAACTTTTCATCAATGTTACTCCAAGACATTAGCTCTAATGATGCCCTGTGAAGTCACTTACATTAAAAACGTTACTTCTGCACTTCAAGAAAGCCAAGCATGTGTTTTTTTTTCTGTTCCTGCCCATTTGCTCCCGGAGCTATTCTGTCAATAATTTCCCAAATATACACCTTAGCATGATATCACCTTTATACACACCGGCAGAATTACCTGTTTTTTTAAACTTCCTCAGTCACACACACACACACACACACGGAGGATGAAAGAATATGCGTATCCAAGCCACAGTAGGGACTAAACGAGTGATGAAAATATGGTGCGTGTTAACCACGGCTCTGAACGTGCAACCTTGTAGTCTGCAGCCTAGCTCTACAGACGCCGAGTCACCGTCGACTGCTGTTATCTATAGACGGCCATAACTAGTTAGGATATAAAAAGAAAACAATGATTGGTTGGTTTGCAAAAGAGATTTCGTTAAATTGACACAATGTTACTCACTCTTCGATCACTTCTGAGCAGATCGGCCATTGGTTCCTCGATCGTAGTGTTTAATATTGATTACCTGCCGGGAGATGCCACACTGTCCAGAGTGACCCAGTTGCAGGCCACCTTATTGAAGTAGTGTGTGTAAGGTACACACACGCACACTCACTTACACAGACGGGAAAGAGAGGTCTTGTAGCAGGATAATCTAGCTCTAATATAAGTATAACAATACGATGGTCAATAGCCGAGTAACTAAGCAAGATATAACCATTTTTAGTTTGCAGAGTATTAGACCTCGCGAAATCAGGATGAATGACTGAGGTGAGGTGTAACAGCGATAATTGGATATAGCTGACATAGGCCCTCATCACAGAACTAAATATATTCGGGACCATTTCAGTAGTAGTGAAAGCCACAGCTGTTGTAACTACTATATTTGTGATCATAACCAAGCGATATTGATTTAGAGGTGTCGAACGTTTAGTGTGAAAATACAAACCGGTAAAGCTACAAGGGGAATGAAGGTTTATGACTATGTATGGCAATCTTATGGGCATGTTACTACAATCTTCAGTGAAAACATAAAAAAGGAACTCCGAGTCGGTGTTTTAAAACAATGACGTTTTGCTGATGAGCAGTCAAATATTTCGCGTAGTCATTTGCAAGACCTGTAACCTCCCGTAATGCTTCCCGAGCGCGAAATTCTCGAGAAGGTTATGCAACCTTCCACCTGAGAACATCAAGTCCAATTAAACATTTCAGATTGTAGCAGTTTTAGCGACCTCTACAATTGTTCACTACATTAAAATCGTTTATCAGTAACATAACCAAAACTCGTGTTTACCGTGGACCCCTAATCCTATAAACTTTTGCTGCCACGTGTACCTTTCCGCAAGTGCGTTTTGTGCTCTATGGAACGCTAAGCTAGGCAGCTCCGTTTAGTCACTGTGACCTGCCGAAGACAACTTCTATGTTTTATTGTAAGTTGTCGTAAAATTGTAAGTGGGCACATAACTTCTCTTTCTTTAGAAACGCTGCGTTTCTAAACAAAGGCATATCGCGAAAGGGCAGGAGTGCACAAATGAATTTACTTGATTGCTGACAGGAAAATGCTTTTTGTTTACGTGCATGAAACTCAAAGACTTTCTGTTTTGAGCCCAAGCGCACGGTTTTGTGTCTTTTTCCCGTTGATGGTGTTCACAGCACCACCTCTGCGTGTGGGCCGGGTAAACAAACCCCAATGAGTGTCTACTTGCTTTCTTTGAATAAATTCCTCCTCTTCTTTCTTTCCTCCTCTTCTTCTGAGCTCTCGAAAATCGAAACTCGGGAACAAGACGAATTTCATTGGCAGAAACAATATATGCTAAGTACCTCGCAGGGAGAAAATTGGCCTTGTGTTGCGATGAAAGACGCATGTTCTCCCTTGAGAACTACGGCCTTTGATAACACCGCAAATGCGATTCCACTTTCTGCGTCTTTGCGGGCTCCTTTCAGATGACTTTCTTGCGAATCACCGCATAACAACGCAGATTGCTTCAATTTGTCTCTCTCTTTGCGCAAAAGAAGTTTCCGTACTTGCACAAGCTGGTAACTTCTGCGTTCTATTCAGCGGCTTCTCTGCATTAAGTCATTCGAAGAAGGTCTCGAAGGGCTGCTTCTGGCCTAAATTCGGTGCTTCGATAGTGTTGTAACTTCAGAACCAGGGCATGCTTTTCGAATCCTTTATTCAGGCATGCCAAAGGGCAGCCTCACAACAGCACAACGAACTCCGTAACGTAGGGCACACGCCCCTATATACAAGTGGCTCCAGGTTACACATGCGCAGTGGCGATCATTCACTTATCACCGCAACTTGACAACTACGACAGGTGTAGCCTATCGCGATATGAACACAACACTCCCTTTCTGACAACTTTAAGTACGGCTACTATAGCCCCAGCGATCAGGCGCCCGGCGTTGTCGGGTGCTTCTCCGGAGCGTAGTCATGTCCGGCTGCGGCATACGCTCCGTGCTCGACTGGTGTTGGGTAATCGGTGGCAGCGTCGTCGTCGAAGTAGTAGGGTCCCGTTCTTCGGGCACATGCGGCAGCTCGAACTCGTCGTCCACAGCTGGCTCTTTCTCCCGTTCCAGACAGGAGTGGCGCAAATGATCGGCATGCACATATCGCACACGATTTCCCACCAACACTAAGTATGTGCATATTGATTTTACCTGCAACACTCTACCCGGTAACCACTTCACAGTCTCTCCACGCACTGATCGTACCAGTACGCACTCATTCATCGCAAAAGAACGAAACACTGCGCGCCGCTTGTCAGCGGATGTTTTCACTTCCTCTGCTTGGTCAGTCAACACACCGTTCACATCTGGTCGTAGCAATGATAAGCGGGTCCTCAGTTTCCGTCGCAGAAACAATTCTGCTGGTGATTTCCCAGTGAAAGTGTGCGGGGTTGCGCGGTACGAGAACAAGAAATTATCTAGGCGATGTTGTAGTGACCTGTTTGTACCTGTCCTTTCGTCATCCATTAACTGCTTCAGGAGAGCCTTCTTAGTTGTTTGCACCGCTCGCTCGGCCGCTCCATTAGATTGCGGATGATACGGTGGGGTGAGCGTATGTTTCACGCCATTCGCTTTCAGGAAAGTTAGAAATTCCGCTGCGCGGAACTGAGGCCCGTTATCAGTAACCACTTCCACAGGTAACCCGTGCGACGCAAACCAGGAACGCACAGCCTCGACTGTTTTCGCAGCCGTGGTCGACTGCATACACTTAACCTCTATCCATTTGGAAAAAGCATCTACTGCAATAAGAAAGATTTGCGATTCTTTTTCCGCAAAATCCAAGTGGACTCGTTGCCACGGGTGTTCACAAACTTTCCATGGAAACAAAGGAACTGGCTGCGCTGCAGGAAGTACTGCCTGACAGATACTACATTTGCGCACCGCCTGTTCAAGGGCATCGTCGATACCCGGCCACCAGACCATTGACCGTGCAACAGCCTTCATTTTTGAGATCCCGAGATGCTGTTCGTGCAAGAGTGCTAGTACTACAGTCTTCAAGCTTTCAGGAACAACAACCCTGTTATTCCACACAATACAGCCCTCGTCCACCGTGAGCTCAAATCGGCGAACCCAAAACGGTTGCAGTTCCGCACTGACAGTCTTTGGCCAACCTTGCCATATCCTATTTCGCACAACTCGCAGCAAACTGTCACACCCTGTTGCACGCTCAATGTCTTTCGCGGTCAGCGGCAAATCTGACAACGTGGAAAAGTAGCAAATTGTGTCCTCGTCATGCCCCCCCTCCGACAACGGTAGCCGTGACAAAGCATCAGCATGCGATATGGCGGAGCCCGGCTTATGCGTAATTTTGTACCGATAGTCTGCTAGAAATGTCAGCCATCTGTGTACCCTGGCAATTGCCACGGCACCGCAATGTCGGTGTGGGTCGAAAAGAGCCGTCAGTGGTTGGTGATCCGTTAAAACGTTGAATGCCCTGCCATATAGATACTTGTGGAATTTTCTTACTCCAAATACTATGCTCAGTGCCTCTTTCTCTATTTGTCCGTAGTTCCGCTCGGACACTGACAGCGATCTTGAGGCGAAAGCGATAGGCTTCTCTTGGCCGTTCACGACATGCGATAGTACGGCTCCTAGGCCATACTCTGAAGCGTCACACGTGAGCTGAATTTCTTTTGCCACATCATATATTTCCAACACACTTTCATCCGTCAACAACGTTTTACATTTGTTGAACGCGTCGTCACATAGTCGGGACCAGTGCCACTTGGTTTCCTTGCGCAGCAAGCCATGAAGAGGCTCCAGGACTGTAGCTACATTTGGTAAAAATTTTGCGTAAAAATTGACCAGTCCCAAAAATGCCTTTAGTTGCGTGACATTGTCTGGCTTGGGTGCATTCTTTATCGCCCTTACTTTGTCACTGGTAGGGTGCAACCCATTGCCATCAACTTCGTGCCCCAAGTAGGTTACTCTTTTTTTAAACAAGCTGCACTTTTCCGCGTTGACCTTGATACCGTATTCGCTTAGGCGCATGAGTACTTGTTCCACTCTTTCACGACACTGCTCGTAGCTACCTCCCGCTATGATGACATCGTCAAGATAGCAAGCCGTGCCTTGCAAGCCCCTCAGGACTTGGTCCATTACCGCCTGAAATGCGGCTGGTGCACAGGCTACACCATAGGGTAGGCGCCTGTACCGGAAAAGGCCCATATGCGTGTTAATGGTGAGCAGTTCCTGAGCGTGCTCATCTAATTCCAGTTGCAGATACGCCTTACTCAGGTCAAGAACTGAAAACACAGCTCCACCTTGCAACGTGGTGAATATATCTTCAGGCAGCGGTAGAGGGTAATGGTCAACTACCACGAAAGGATTGACGGTGACCCGGTAATCCCCGCACAGTCGAATGCCATTATTCTTTTTCGGCACAACCACCAGTGGGGTGGCCCAAGCACTGTGCCTCACGCGGTACACAATGCCTGCCTTCTCCATATTAAGCAGCTCTTGTTCTACCTGCTCGCGTAACGCGTATGGCACTGGTCTCGCTTTACAAAAAACAGGAGTAGCGCCTTTCTTAAGCACAATACTAGCGTGAAACCCTTTAATGGCCCCGTATCCTGGTTGAAATACCTCGCGGTACTTATCAGTTATCTGTGCTTCTTCCCGTACGTTCTGCACCCGTACCACATTCAGCCAGTCGAGTTTTATTTTCGTTAGCCACTCCCGCCCTAATAATGTTGGCATTCTAGCCCCTGTGCTATCCTTAGCAATCACTAGTGGCAAGCGAACGTGTTGGCTCTGGTACTCTACATCAACATCCATAATACCTTTGACCGTGACAGGCGTGCCATTGTAGGTGACTAGCCTAACATCTGTTTCCCTGAAACTTGCATCGGGAAAATGTTTTAAACATTCTGTTTCACACATTACCGATACGGCTGCGCCTGTATCTAGCTCCATCGAAATCTTTTTTCCGTTTATCAGCAACGGCACCACAATGGCAGGCGTGCCCGACCTACGGTCTGTGTGACACAGTGTCAACAACTCATCACGCGTTGCATCATTAGCCAGGCAATGAATAGGCGCCCTAGTTTTACACATTTTGGCTACATGGCCTTTCTTGTTACATTTAAAACAACGGCTGTTCATGAACGGACAACTTACAGGAGAGTGCCGCCCACCGCAACGATGACACCCCTTAGTCTCTTGTGTACCTGCAGCTGAAGTGGTTTTCGGCATGAAACTCCGTGCGTAGTCCCCAGCAGGTGCTTGCCGTTGTCCAGCTGCCGTTTCCTTGTTCCAGTGAACGTCGCTGTCGACGGGGGTCCCTGTTGCGAGGGTCGCCACCATTTCCCGAGTGCCTCTAGTAGCAGATTCCATGGCTGCTACAATGCTGCAGGTGCGCTCCCAGGTTAATTCTGCATCAGGTGTCGCCAGAAGCCTGCACCGTATGCTGTCGGAACACAATCCCGCGATGAGACGATCTCGCAGGGCTTGCTCAAGAAATGTGCCGAACTCACATGTTGCAGCCAGTTTCTTGAGTCCTACTATGAAGTCGCTGATGCTTTCGTGCGGTTCTTGATTGCGTTGGTTAAAACGGTATCTTTCCGTAACCACGGAGCACTTTGGAGTATAGTGCTTTTTCAGCGTTGCGATGACCACGTCATACGTCTCCTGGGTAGGCGTTTTCGGCAGAAGAAGGCTCCTCAGCGTGACGTATGCCTTCTCCCCGATGGACGTCAATAGCACTTGCAACTTCTTATCCTCTGCGATGTCGTTAGCAGCTGCAAAACACTCAAATCGCTCGAAGAAAACATCGCAGTTGTCCCCGTCCGGATCGAACTCTGGAAGCTTTCCGAGCATGGCACCACCCCGAACAGCTGCTGTTTTTCCTGCTGTCTGGATCCCATTCTCGTCACCAAACATGTTGTAACTTCAGAACCAGGGCATGCTTTTCGAATCCTTTATTCAGGCATGCCAAAGGGCAGCCTCACAACAGCACAACGAACTCCGTAACGTAGGGCACACGCCCCTATATACAAGTGGCTCCAGGTTACACATGCGCAGTGGCGATCATTCACTTATCACCGCAACTTGACAACTACGACAGGTGTAGCCTATCGCGATATGAACACAACAGATAGAAATTGCCCGATGTCTTTATAATTGAATTCGCTGAATTGGCATTTTGATGCCTTTGCAATGATGTTTACAGTGAATTAGCGAATAAATTGTAATGCTCAGCCAAGAAAGCAAATAGAGGACATTTCTTGTGGAGCTGTTTACACGACGTGTCGCACAATAAAAAAGCTTAAACAGCCAACGAATCTGGAAGGAAAATTTGGGGACAAAGATGATAAATTTCCATCTCTCTCAAAACTATAGATAATGTTCCCCCATCCATCTATCCTTATGACACGTTTTCAATCACTTGACACATGAAATACAAAGCTTAACGGCAACTCACCTGGTAGTGGAAATGCGAAGTGTAAACGGGAAAGGATACACCGACCAAAAATCACAAGTTTGCTTGACCTTCCGGCACATAATACATCAGAATCGCGCAGCGTAACTCGACAGGTGAGTATTTTTTTTCGACGCTGGCTCAATACCTCAATGCTCCAGAGACAGCCGACAATGTAATTCATAATAATGCGGAAGCCTTAGATAGTCAGTCAAGTGCGAAAATTGGCTGTTAGCGTCTGCGTATCGTGACGTCGGTGCCGGCACGAGTGAGGACGAAATACGCCGTGCGGGGACGCCATTATGGCGTCCCCATATGAAGTCATGAAGACGTCACGTTACATGAGCAGCCGTCATCACGTGACATCGTGAATTGGTGAAAGGTGGTCTGATCACGGAGGCCGTGCAAAACCAGGTAAAGCGCAGAGGGCTTGCAATGTCTCCCATCCTGGAGGCACTGAGGAACTACGTGTCATGTGCGCGCCTTTAGTAAGCTTTCTCGTTCTTTCCGCGCTGTCACATAATGAATCAATACGAACATGCCACGTTTCCTGTACTCCTCAATACGTTATGCGCTGAAAGCTTTCGAATAGCGGTGGGGAAAGATGAATGTATTGATTGAGGAAGAAAAATCAGCCTAACTAGCACTGAGTCAGGCTCTATTAGCACTAAGTTGCACAGCTCTGCTGTCACCCAGCAGAGCTGACTAAACAGCAAAGCTGGCTTGGCTGGGCTTTTCCTCTTTAACCTGCCTCTTTCCCACCCCTTGCTAACCGTGCTGTATACACACGGCTATGCTTACTTCGACAAAAGCAAACAAGAGGCTTTACCTCCGCGATTCTCCTGCATAAACTGGACGGAAACGATTGCATTTGTCGAGAACGTACTGGCATCATATCACTGGCCATCCCATTTCCGAAAGGCAATGAAGGCCCTGTTGCATTTTATCAAGGACGCTGGTCTCATTCGTCGTTTGTGATGTCAAGTGTGGCAAGTTTACGCGTTGGCTCAATCAGTGACTTCTCTCTTGTACACTATAACTTTCTTTCCCCTTCTCCCCTTTCCCAGTGCAGGCTAGCTCAACGAACTGAGGCCTGGTTAACCTCTCCACCCTTCTTCTTATTCCTCTCTCTGAAAGCTCCACCTTGAGAAACTGCAATAGCGCGTATTTGTCTCAAAAATAGGACAACTCCGCTACTGACCTTACTGGTCCAGTAAGAATTAACAAGGAAACACATGGGTGACTAGCAACGGTAGCGCGTTGCAGCTTTTCTTGTCAACCATATGTATCGAGTGCTGCAGCGCGGATGGAGAGGGCACCTGTTCATAATTATGATCCTTTTCTATCTACGACACATCGCAGACCTCAATCATAACAGCTTCGCTCTTAAAGTAGTTGGCTGCCGTCTTTACGAGCCTTCCTAGATAATTGTCCAAGGGACCCTGTTAATTATATTTTGTTCCAGCTGTCCGTCCTCTTTATGCATCATCTTTCTCCATCCCATCGGGCTTCCTTGAGTGCAACGTTACGAAGATCTTCATTCACCAATGGGCATATATCTGAAAACCACTACAGTGTACGTGAAAGCGTTGCTAAAGAAAGACAGCTACTGTACTGGCGTAAACGGCCGTTCACACCTAAACCTGTATTTGTCGGCATTGCCAATTCGAAATACCCGCTCACCCTTCAGGATGACGCTGATAAGGCAAGTTTAAGGCTTTTATCTATCAGAGGAAGCATTTCCCACGCGGTCTTCATGACCTAGTAACGAGACGATAGTTATAGCACGAAAACAGAACGACGACAAATATACAAGAAGGACACTCTGTTCTCGCGCTATAACTATCGCCTTGTCATACCAACTAGCCCAAACGGCCCTTCTTATACCGAGGCTACAATGACGCTCGATGGTGGTGATGCGCTAGAGCAGCCATATTGGGGGTACGAGCATTAATTTTCATATTGCTACTGAAATGAAATGAAGAAGGCATCATTATTTCTTCGTAATGGCTGCCTCTTTTTTTGTGTTACAAAGATGAGAGTATAGATATATACAATTTCATCGTGTGAGATGAAAGGTTTTCGTGCTCACGCATCCTGCTATTAACGTTTGCCAAATATTTGTACTCATTTTGTACATTCCTATTTTCTTTTTCGTTCGCAACGTGCTTGTATTTCTATACGTGCCATATGAAAAGTGGTTCGTTCAGGAAAAATAAAGAGAAAAAGAAACTGATTTCTCCTAAAATAATCAAATAATAGAGTTCGAGACACAAAAAGGAAAACTGGGAAGAAGTTTTACGCTCCAAAAATCACGAAACATTAACTGGTCAAAGTTATAGGCTTAATGCACTGTTTCATACTGATGTATATTCCTTGCATTGATTTATCTTTTCTTTATATATCCGCAACTTTAAAGCAGCATGATGACAGTAACACTCGCTGAACGTTAATGCAGTGTAGTAGAGCTTGTCTTTTAGAGGCGTTGTCAGCCCGCCTGGTAATTGGATGCTGTCAGCTCAATTCGTTGTCGATCTCTCAATCGCGCAAAAAGCGTGTGGCAGTCTGAAAGACGTCAGCGATATCCACACTCTGTTTGTTGCTTCGCCATTACGACAGTGCCCTCTGACGTCAACTCGATGCATTGACAAGATACCCCGCTAGTGGAACAAAACAGCTTCGGTCGACGAACATCTCTCCTCCGAAGTAATCTGTTTGCCCATTGATCATGGAAAAAATTCAGAAGATGACGGATCCTCACAGTTCTTTGCTGTCCCAATTTGCTGCTTCTTTCGTCTAGCTCTTTGACACATTACGCGATTTTCTTTTGTTCACAATAGACATCCTACCACTTTGGGCTCCACACGGAGATGGTCTTGATGGATGCACGGAGCAGCGTTAAGTCAAACACACTCAACATAAAAAGAATAGTGAGTGTGCTGAGCAGCCAGTACTTTGGCTAAGATGACATTATGCCTTTCCATCTTCTGTGTCCTTTAATGCGCACTTCTGAACCTTGTCTATATCAAAAATGGTTGCTTCACTTTGCTATGTGGTTTTTCTTGCTCGCTCATTTTGTTTTTCAGTAGCCGCTTTTTCTTTCGCACTACATGACTTGTAAAAGAGAAGTAGCTGTATGTGACGTAAATCGCAATCTATCCATAGCGAATCAGTTATAACATACCATGCTTTGCCGTAACGAGTGAGGCAACTCTGTTCATGCAGCTTTTTGAGGTCAGTGTGGCGTAGAAGAGTAGAGTGGAGCCGTCATTATTTCCTGCTGCCTTCGTACGCTTGCGAAAAACTATGGCAAATGTTAAACCATACAAATCCACTCCGATATATAGATAAACAGGAAGTATAAAAGTGAATGGTACGTAATGATTTCCTAAGAATAATATTCTGAAAAATTGCCTTATTAATTAGCATGACAGGTAATTTGCCTTCACTTCAAGTAAACTTATTCTTCCTTTTGATATGTTTCCAACATAACTCTTGTGCCAGAACACTTTTTTTTTTTGCGAAACCACGCACAGGCTCATCTCGTCGTACTACCCGCAGACAAATGGACTCACGCAGCGTCTGAATCGAACACTTAAAGACATGTTTGCGAAGTATTTTTCTTGCAACTTCTCTGACTGGGACCTTGCTCTACCATACGTGACATCTGCACAAAATTTTTCGCGCCATCACACTGTCACTTACTCTTCATTTTTTTTTTTTGTTGGTTGGCCGAGAACCGACACTACCCATAGATACAGTCAATCCGCCTACCGCTGCATCGACCAGCGAATATGCCCCTGAAGCTCTTACTCGGGCGGCCCATCCACGCGAAATCACCCGTACTCACCTTCTGGCCTCTCAAGAGAACCAGCGTCGTTCGTTCGTTCGATCAACGGCACCGAGACGAGCACTTTTCACCCGGTTTTCTCCGGTGCTTCGGTCCTGCTGTGGTGCCAGACCCGACAAGTCGGCTTGTCATAAAATCTGCTTTCTGGCTACATGGGTTCATACCGGGTCCTTCGTGAGGTTACTCCTGTGACCTATGAAATTGCCCCTGCCACCTAGTCGCTTTCAGCTGCCCCACAGGCCACTGATATTGCACATGTGGGACGCTTGAAGGTCTACCACTTTCTCGGGGTCATTGAGATCTAGATGCGCCGAGACTGCGCTTCAGTCACCGTAGATTACATTACATGCACATTGACATTTCCTGTGACGACTTGCGTGTGTGCCTGACGAAGAGGACTAAGGGCTATCTCCACTCGGTCGCTGATTAATTGATCACGTGGCAAATGCTAGTTATAATATATTTTGTCTGCAGCCTCGTAGATCCAGCGTCGCTTGTCTCACGTAACAATATCATGACCAGTGAATTACGCTCGTCACACACTGATTCCCTACAACGCCAGTTTTCGTATATTACAAGTTATGCAAACGAATAGGAAAGTGCTTAGGCGTGAATGTCTCGGCAGACAGATACGTAGACAGAAACGGTCTGAGTGCCTGAGGTTCGCTACCAACACTTTGCATTTAACGATGAATGCGAGTTCATCGATGAAAAATGAGATGAAAAAATGAGATGAGATGAAAAACACAAGAATATTTTTCCAACATTGCATATTTTTGTTTCTGTTGGATTACACAATTTTAGTCTCTCTAGTTTGATGTCATGAAATTGAAGGTTGCTAACAAACTTCAAGTAGGTTAAAATCGCATTAGAAAAACACAAGTCCTCTGAAAATTGTCGCCTGACTGCTTGGCATACTATTCCGCATGAAGGGTTCACTAAAGCCACATGCTAATCTAAACTCAACTAAAACTGTGTGTAAGAAGTTTGAGCATGTGTCTCGTTCGAAAGAACCCTTACGGAATAGCCTACAACGATTCACGAAAGACAGAAAGCGCCAGACTTGCACGGGACGCACAGCAGAGTCACAGCCAAAGCTGGAAGAGTGGCCTTTTAAGAGCCAACTCTACACTCTCTAATACATATGCACCAGCATGGTATTTGCATTGTCATTAGCTATATTCGGACATGTTCTTTTGGAGACTGTATGTATCCACTATGCCATTATTCACCACTCTGCAAAGTAGTGAGGCACCCACTGCACATCTCTTTGACATTGTGTGCGCTTGGTAGATTAGATTTAGGACGACAATGAAAAGTTATGACTGAGGACTTCGTAGCGATTGGAAAGCCTTGAACGACACACTCGTTGCACATTTCCCATTGTGTGAAGTCTGGTCGATATTTTACTCATCTGCTACGCTGTATACATATGTCGACGCGATGCCACACCCGACCTGGCGCCTGAATATGCTTTCGATAGCGTCACTCCATGGTGGAACACTCGACTGCCTCGCCGACGCTGGGTTGCAATTCCATTCGATCGTGCATAATTTCTTAATTAATTTTCTCACTTCGCGTGATAACGCTTACGAACACCAGTGGCGGTGCCAGACAACTCGGGCATTTTTTTATGATCTCACAGCTTATTCTGTAAAATTCATATAGAAACAGCCTTCGAATTCACTCTTGAAGCTTTAGGACTAGGACAGGACAGTGAGTGACTTGCAACAAAGAAACTATACCACAGGCACTTAAAGAATTGGTTGCTGATAAGATGCCCACTCCCGTGAAACTGGCTCCACGCCCACGCTATTCGACATCCATGATAAGCAAAATGGGTGCTGAGGTTTGTTGTATTTCATCTGACCTACTGTGATAAGAAATCTGTGCAATACAGGCCACTTGAAGTTTCTGCTTCAAGGATAGCCAGTGCAACGCATGGAGGTGTTCAACCCAACTTTCTCCGCGATTTCACTAATAAAGTTGTTTACTACTACTACTTCACTTAGGGGAATCGTTCGCGTGTTGCTGGCCTCAATCCAAGCGCTCCTGGCCGCTGCATCGTATTGGCTCTCACGCCGGAACGACGCATGCGCAATGACACCTGCGGTAGTAATAAACTTGCCAGTATCTTGTTGTTTGGCAACGTTATTATAAGCTGTGTGTGTGTGTGTGCGTGTGCGTGTGCGGGTGTGTGTGTGTGTGTGTGTGTGTGTGTGTGTGTGTGTGTGTGTGTGTGTGTGTGTGTGTGTGTGTGTGTGTGTGTGTGTGTGTGCTCACGACTGTTTGTGGAGAAAGCTGAAAGCGAAGGCGATGGTGAACAAAACTACACATATATTCAAAATGAAACCACGATTGTGGTTTTAACACCTTTGAAAGTTAAATTTCGGCCCAATGAACAAATAAATGTATTATCACAACAAGGTTCTGAACTGTTTAACCATAATCAGCATTCTCATATAGGCAGTCGCCATATAGTACGGTGCCGATCGCGCTGTTTTGGCAGGCTCATTATTATGCAAATATATTTCCAAATGGAGCATTCCAGACAATATTCGTTTTCATTCGCAGTCGCATGGGTCAAAACATCAGACGCAGATAATAAGCGCAGCGACTTGAACAAGAATGACCAAAATAAAACGACGTGAATCGCAAGTAGCGCTTCTCAAAATGTAAATCATGGTCTCTATACATTATCGCTATGCAAGCACGTTTCGGGAGTTTGTTCTCACATTATCAAATTCTACGATTTTTCTTTAAATGTAGAGATGCATAATTTAATGTCTATTGAACGTCTCATTATTTGTGGAGAACAATGGCGGAAATAAAAACAGAGATATTGCAAAAACGCCTCAGACATGCCAATTTTTAAACATAAAAAAATTGGCTATACTGAGATTCCCTCTTTTGTTTTTACGCGTCCAAACCGTAAGTTTATCAGGCACGCCAATTGGACTTTCACGCATACTTACATAAGTGGGACTTGATTCTTAGCGAAAGTTTTTATTGGCGTCACCTCAAACATTTTCAGCTAGAGGAAAAGCTACTTGAGGGGAATGTGCGCAAAGACAGTTTGCTTTTATGTTTATTCTTGAATACGCTTGTATATGAAACTATCGCGCATCAGCATACCCTTAACAATTGTCTCGTTTTCGAAAAAATAGGACTTTAAATGGGAAGCATCTCATAGCAAACTGCAGGCGCTTTAAGAATTTGGACTCACACACTCTCCCATTTCATCCTATCCCATTCCATTCCATTCCATTCTATGCCATTTCATTCTATTCTATTTCATTTCATTCCATCCATTCATTCATCTATCCGTCCAGCCGCCTACGTCTTGGTGCTCTCCTGACCATCACCATATCTTGAGGCAGCCAAAACTACTATGACCGGGTAAGAGCGTTTCACAAATATGTCTGCCGGCAGTAGAATTTCGTTCAGCTCATTTTTTTTTGGACACCACACAAACATTTTCTATGAATTGTTTTTCATGTTGCGCGTTGTTAGTGGTACACACGCAAAATCTAGAAGAGCCGCCTTGTGATAAAGTTGCGTCCTGTTGGGTTAAGTGAACTCCAAAGACCCGTAGTTCGTTTCAAACATTTAAAAAAAATATGTGGATTCCACGTACAGAGCGAATTGATGATATGCGAAGCACGAAGGAGAAATGTGTATGTGTCACTTCAAAATCAGCACAACGTTACGAAGTGGAGGGTAAATGATGCCGTACATGACTGCTGTGTCAGGATTATCATGTTTGGAAGTGTCGTTTACCTTCGTCATCTATTCACGTGACGTGATACCAAAATTAGTATATGTGGAGCTAGCGAAACGGTCGCGAGCACGCTATGAGCGTGGTATGTTGTCATGTTTTTACATGACACACGTGTCAAGATTATAATGTTTGCACCAGTCATATATACTTCGTCATCAATTGACGTCACGTTACACTGAATTTGGTATATGTGGAGCTAGCAAACCAGCCATAAGTGCATCATAAAGGGCCCAATATACTCCGATGTAGCGTTGGCACGGGCGCACGCTGGGCACAGTGACGCTACGTTAGCAAAACGCGGGCACTTTATCGTCTGACGCCAGGCGCGACCAGCTTACGTCGGCGCGGCCCGACGGCATGCGGCGCGAAATGCGACATGCTGCATTTCGCGCCGATGCGTCACCCAGACAACACTGCGTCTCCCTCTTTTCGCGACGGAGGGACGCCGGACGCGCTGAAACGCGCATGCGTCAGAGCAACGCAGCGCGGCGCGTGCCTGCGAGTGTACGACAGGACTGGCGCCTGGCGTGGCAGCGCCGGAGTTAAGCGACGAAATGAACGGCGGCGAACACGCACACCACGTCACGTCGAAATGTATTGGCACCTTGACTGTAGCATGTAGTCATGTTCTCACATGACACGCATCTCATGGTTATCATGTTTGCACCAGTCATATACCTCCGTCATCCGTTGGCGTCACGTAATACCAAATTTGGCATAGGTGAAACTAGTGAAACGGCCGCCAGCACATCATCAGTGGCATATGGTCATGTTGTTACTTGACACGCATGTCATGATTATCATGTTTGGATGTGTCATTTACCTATGTCGTCCGTTCGCGTCGCGTAATACCGAGTTTGGTACATGTGCAAGGAGCTAGCGAAACGGCAATGAGCGCATCATGAGAGTAGCATGTCATGTTCTTACACGACACGATTCTCAGATTTATCATGTTGGGAGCAGTATCATACCTTCGTCATTCATTCACGTCCCGTAATACCAAATTTGGTATAAGTGAAACTAGCGAAACGGCCGCCAGCGCATCATGAGCGTTGCATGTAATCATCTAGTTACATGACACGCATCTCATGATTATCATGTTTGTATGTGTTATTTACCTATGTCGTCCATTTTCGTTGCGTAATACTGATTTTGGTACATGTGGAGGTAGCTAAACTCCCACCAGCGCACTATGAGCGCGGCATGTAGTCATGTTGTTACATGGCATGCATCTCATTATTATCATGTTTGCACCAGTCACATACCTTCATCATCCATTCACGTACTGTAGCACCAAATTTGGTAAATGTGATGGTAGCGAAACGGCCGCGAGTGCATCATGAGCGTGGCATGTAGTCATGTTGTTACATGACAGGCATGTCATGGTTTTCATGTAGAGGTCTGTCGCTTGTGTTCGCTATGCAATCATGCCACACCATACCAGTTTTTCAACATGCCATGTGAACGAAACCACCGAAAAAGCTGCAGGACCATAAAATATAAATCATGACATTCATGACATACATGTCATGATTTTCATGTTATGGCTAGTCAAATATATTTTTCGCACAGTCATGCTACGCCATACCAAGTTTCGTGTCGATACCATTTTCGAAACGGTCAGGAGAGCTAAAAGCCATAGGAGGATAGATAGATAGATAGATAGATAGATAGATAGATAGATAGATAGATAGATAGATAGATAGATAGATAGATAGATAGATAGATAGATAGATAGATAGATAGATAGATAGATAGATAGATAGATAGATAGATAGATAGATAGATACGCTCAATGTCACCGAAGTTCGCTAAGAAATGCTTCGCAAATAAAAAATCACAGCATATTCACGAAGTGAATGATGATTATCGGGGCGAAGCGTCCGTCTGTCCATCCATCCATGTGTCCCTCTGTACGTGCATGCGTTCATGTGTCCGATCGTGTTCGAGAATGCAGACGGCACGCGAGTAACACCGACGAGACGCGAGCCAAGGAAGCCGAGCGCGAGCGTCTTCAACGCGCTCACCGCTCTGCTCTGCCCATGGGCCACCAACGATCTGCCTCGAACGGCGACTGTCTAGGGGACTGAAAGAAGCACTCGTTGGCAAAGAACGGGCCACAGCCAGTCGGAGATTAACGGCACTTCAGAGAGTAGCGGCAGAGTAACGCCATCTATGAAATGCGACGAGAAATGGTCATCCATTTCCTTTGCCTTTTTTTTTCTTCTTCGTCTCTTCTTCTCTCGGTTACGCATGACTAGTTACAAGGTTAGACTACTAGAATCTTTATCCCTAATAAACCAGTTATATATAATACAGGTCCTTGTGCCACCTTGTTTTTACCCTGCTGGCGTCAGTAACTTGAAACTATTAGCGCAGCCTGTCGTGCAACGCTAGTACACAACAGAACTGCTGGGCATGTACAAGCTAGAGTTACTGCATGTGACTTCTTAAAGGGGTCCTGCAACGCAGTTTGAGGATGGTCAGAAAACACTGCCGATTGGTAGTCGAGCCAAACATTACAACGTAGCACGTGGCCTGTAATTTACAATAAATTTGTAAAGTCAGTTATAAATTGCTTTCTCTTCTCCCAACAAATGATGACACAAGCTAGAAAATCACTCATAGCGCTAGCTATAACTAATTCGCAGTCAGATTTGATTTTCAGTGATTCAAAGACAGCCATCCGAAATCTGGCGACGGGCAGAATATCGGCGACCGCCGCACGATTTCTGCATGGGGCCACGGGACGAGAAATTAGAGAAATAGAAATTGTCTGGGTACCAGCACACTCTGGGAACCCTGGGAACGAGGCGGCTCGCCTGAATGCTCAAGGTTTCGTCAGCCGGGTAGGTGAGCCGCCAGTTCCGGGGAGGTCCGCGAGAGATGGGCTGGTGTCCTTTATTGACATAACGAATCATTATAAACTAGAGCGGAGGTTTTATCCGCCCCCGCACAAGCGGTTGACTAAGGCGCAGGAAAGCGTCTGGAGAAAACTGAACGCGATCTTTTCCCAACCCTTACGTGTTGAACAAAATGTACCCGGAGGAGATTAAGCCGCAATGCAAATGGTGTCAGGCTGTGGCAACATATGATCACATACTTTGGGAATGTGGCTTAGTGCCGCCGCCGGTGGATATTATGCGTGATCCCTCTCTTGAGCACTGGGAGGCCGTGTTGACCAGCTCAGACCCAGTCGTCCAGTTAAGGGTCGTAGAGTGGGCCACACAGGTCGCCGCCAACCTTGGGTTGATGGCCATCTAACACGGAATCATCCTCAGTTGCTTTCTGACGAAATAAAGTTTTTCCATCCATAGAAAATCACTCGTCAGAGCCATAGTATTAGCCATTGGCTGATTTGAACATTGCACGCTCGGTAGTTACAGGAGCCGCCACGGGAGGCCGTGACTTGTTCATGCGCGCACGTGCGATCACGCTGAAAAGCCACGTATTCGAAGGCAAGGAAAAGAAAAAAAGTGTTCAAAGTAATGAGGCGCACGTGACGTACTCTCTTTCCCGTGCCATCTCTCCCTGCTTAGCTTCCAGTGCTTTTGTCGGGACGAGGAAAGATAGAGAATGGAACCGCACTGTGCGACAATTCTTTCAGCCCACTCGTAGTGGACTTATTCTAGATTTTTTGCGGTAGTGAATTGGTGAGGCAATGAACTGTTTTATTGATTCCATTCGATGGCTATTGCGAAACGTGTAGCAAGGCCCCTTTGAAGGCAACTTATACAGCTACTCTAGTTCAAGAGCTGGTGCTATCAATGACAGTGGGCAAACTTCGGTCAACCATTAAAGCGCGTATGTGAAAAGAAAATGGGGAAATCCTACTGCTTAGATAATTGGTCTACTTTACTACTGGGGGGGGGGGGGGCGTGTAGAGAAAGTGGGTAATGATTTAGAGTACTTGGTACTCTACTAGGGGAGAGCTTAGAGCCGCCCCCTAGTACTGGGAAGGATTCAACGGATTGCTGCCGTGTCAGACGTATCACCTCTCAACCGTCGTTGTTGTCGCATCCTTATGGGGACAAACCTGAGCACTTGTTCTGGTTTGGAAGCCGAATATATATAGGTAGAGTACGAAGGTAAAGCAAGTAACAAAATTGTGCGCCGGTTCACGAAGAATGATTTTCTGCGAAACGCGGAAATTTATACTTACTATGCGATACTGTACGAAGCTATGGTATTGTTTCTTTTATTTTCCATTTTGTTTTTTGCGTATTTTGCAATCTCCGTCTTGCTAGTTTTTTCGCTTCTTCGCCCCCACCTTTTTATTCCTTTTTTCTCTAGCTCTTTTTGTGTCTTTTTTTCTATCTTTCTCTGTAGAATCAATCTCTCCCCTTTAAAGGGCCACTCACCAGGTTTGACAATTTTGAGCTGACAAGTGCAATGCGTAGACGAGGCGTTCATGATCACGTCTGCCAAAATTTGCAACGCTACGCACCGCGGAAACGGGTCAAATTTCAAGATGAAAGCTGCTCGCCCTTCCCTATATCGGCGCACCCGTAGAAAATGAGGGCATGACGTGGGCGTAGGAATGGCCCTACGTACACAGCACTGCGGTCACGTTGGTCCTCTACGTAAACGACTCTGCTCTGACGTTGTCAACAGTATACCACGTGACATGGCAAAAATTATTTAACACAACTTGCGTAGTTTATGTATTTGCTGCTTTAAGAGATGAGTAAAACTTGAAATAAAAATTGAGACGCAATAAAAAAAATTGTGCACGTTTTTCTTACATTTTTTCCCGTGAAATGCTACGAGATGCGGGGCTAATGTGCCAGCGTTTCGCATGCGTTCGTGTCCCCGCGGTCAGCGCATTGAGCAGACGACCGCCGTGGAACGCTCCTACGTGTTCGCGCACTCATTGTGCTCATATACTCAACCACGTCTAAAAGCCAGCGTTTCCAAACAATCCCGCAGAAACAGGCAGAAGACCACGAAATAACGCTGGTCAACAAAGCAACGCCGCTCGCGTGCCCGGGGGCTGGGCTTGTTCGAGCACGTCATGCGAACGCCACCTCTTGGTCGGATGCCGAAGAGGGTGGCGAAGAGGTTTGGCTTGCGAAGGCTACGCGGAGGAGCGGCAAGGGTTTCGAGCTCGTCTCCTCTCCCCCTCGTTTCACGTCGCTTCGAAAAACCTGTTTTCTCCGCTCGTAATGAACCGATTCGAAAAATTTTTGTGGCAAAACGTTCCTCATCGAACACCCAACAGCTTCCCGAAGAGGTGGGAGCATGGATACGCTCCCAAGACTCAAACACACAACGAAGGCCATCCAGCGGCTTGAGGAGGCCCTGGCAAAGCAGACGAGAAAGGGAACCGACGCCCCGGACAACGGGAGCGGAGGAGCCCGAGTATCCAACGCCTAGCCAGAGCACAACGTCCTCAAGATCTAGGGCCTCGGACTATAGGACTATTAGCCATAGTCTTTAGATAGGGAATACCCGCGCCCTGCGCGGCCGGTGACTTCCCGCACACCGGATGCGCGAAAAATTTGTTATGGGGCCTAACTGAAATTTGGTATGGGGCCTGGTGAGTGGCCTTTGAAGATTTTTCCATCTTGTTCGTTTTTTTAAATATTTATCCTTACTCCCCCCTTTCTCTTTCTCTCGCTCTGTGTTATCGTTTTCTATCATCTCCTTGTTACTCGTAACGCTCACGTGTCTGTTCCTCAGCCCCACTTCTCTTCCGCACCCACTCGTGGTAGGTAGGTAATAACATTATTAAGGATGTAACGAAGAATCACTGGCACGGGTTAGGCCTCCAGAAGCCATCGTCCTATGAGCATCGTGCGATGTCCTCAGCGATAGCGCTGGCTTGCTAGACAGGCCAGATTTGGTCCACCGCACGTGGGCTGAGAAGAGCGGCTCGCCACCGCTCAGCTAATCGTCCTGATTTACACTCACTCTCGCACGAGTAGCGGCGGCGAACATCGCACTCGCACTTCCAAAGTATATGCGCCATGTCGGCTGGGTGATGGGTGGAGCGAGGAGTTAACAGGGTTGTTATGTCAAAGGTGAACAATTGGCTGACGTCTGCCTGGTTAGGATAGGAATCAGGCAGTTAGAAAGCTCCAACTAAAAGAGAAAGAAGCAGGTCTCGCTTCGAAACGTCGGGTTTCTGAATACAATTTTGGTTGAAGTTTCCTCATTGCGTCAAGGTTATTACGTGCACCGTCATTGTGGCTTTATAAACCGTTAGTCAGGACGCTCGCCTTCAGCTTGTTGGCACACATGTTTAAACCTGTCCTCAGCCCTAACATCCCCCTCTCCCAAAAAAAAAATGCCTGTCTCTGTCTTCCACTTTCAGTCTGTCTAGGTCGCTAGCCCATGGATAAGGTGCAATATTCGTGCGACTGTACGGCGCACATCTTATGGTAGCGAAACAGAATGGGAAGAAGGTGAAGATGAAACTAACTGGCTGTGCCGTTTCAGGATCATGACCATGTCATGTCTACGACACATGGAGAGTCTCGACATCCACTTGAGAAAAATAGCCCAGATTTTTACCACTCACTCCCCTCCCTGTTTCTCCCCGCCTTCCGCCGTATTTAGAATGAGTAAAACCCGAAAACAAACACAGCGACATACCCGTTGCGTTGTTGGGTGTTTCTGTATTTGTTTCTGTGCTCAATTGATATGTGATGTTTTATGTCCCAAAACCACCATATGATTATGAGAGGCGCTGTAGTGGAGGGCTCCGGAAATTTTGATCCCCTGGGGTTCTTTAACGTGCACCCAAATCTCAGCACACGGACCTACAACATTTCCGCCTCCATCAGAAACGCCGCCGTCACAGCCGGGATTTGATCCCGCGACCTGCGGGTCAGCATCCGAGTACCGTAGCCACTAGACCACCACGGCGGGGCTGTTTCTTTGCAAAATTGCATGCAAACAAGACCAAAGCTTATGTGAGAATGAACAATAATTATAATTATTAATAAAAATAATAGGTTATTGATTGATTGATTGATTGATTGATTGATTGATTGATTGATTGATTGATTGATTGATTGATTGATTGATTGATTGATTGATTGATTGATTGAGTTTAACGTGACGCCCTATTGCAGGGCTCCAGAAATTTTACCCACCTGTGGTTCTCTAACGAGCTACCAAATCTGAGCACACGGGCCTACAGTATTTTCACCTCCATCTAAAATGCAGCCACCGCAGGCGGGATTTGATCCCGCGACCTGAAGGTCAGCATCCGAGTACATTACCCCCTAGACCACCACGGCGGGGCAACTTGAAGAGAAGCAGAAAAAAAAAACGTAATCGATCCGTCTTTCTAAGAATCGGTGTAACACGAAAGTAAAACGTGTCTTCACACCGGTAGTTTAGAATTTATCATAAACTGTGTCGCCACAAGGGGTAGTGAATAAAGGATGCAGCACCAAACTTCAAAGCCACGCGAAGTAAAACAAGCAGCTTGAAATTCGTAGCGCACTACTCAAGCTGAAAGCACGCAAGAAATGAACACACAGAAGATGTGCGCGGACTAACAACTATTACAGCACCCTGTTCAAACAAAAAACAAGACGCAAGAAACGAACCACAAGTATGCACAGGACACGTGCGAACAAATGTCACAACTCTTACTACTTTGTGTGTGAGCAGCGTTCTCCTTACGTAAACGCGGCCACGGCAGCGAGCGAAGTGACCTTTTTGCTCTGTCGATTTACGAGTCTGATAACCGCGTGGGCAGGAGAGACCACGCTTCATGCAGGCAGCGTTCATGAAAACGCTAGAGGCGATGACGCATCTCGCTACTGATGACATAAACGCGCTTAGGTTGCGGAGCTCTGACAATGCATGGGGTTTATTGATAGCTTGTCGTTAGAAACCTTGACAATGTACGCTGCTTGTTTTAGTGGCTAGCACCGTGTTCTGCAGATTGAGAGGTTGCCGGTGCGACGCCTGGCGATAGAACCTTGCCTTCCCGTTTTTTTTTCTTCTCAATCTTTTTTTATTAATTCACAACGTCACATCCGTCACGGAAATACGTCAGCAGAGCCGTGGTGGACCCCGACATAAAATACTTCGCGCTAAAATTCCTCAAGAGGTGAAATCCCTGGTGAAAACGTTCCGAGAAATGAACTTTCCTTCGTCAGATTCGAAACTGGCACAGTTGCCGCCTTGGTGAAGGCAAGTTGACTTGACCAAATGTTCTCTGCAGCAACGCCCTCCCCCCCCCCCCCCCAATGATGTTTTAGCATGTGCGCAAGTAGGTCAAGTATACAAAGGCAGGACATCATGTCATACTCTTAGTTTGTTGGCATTTTTCATGCACCAGTAATTTACGGGGTTAAGGCGTCTGTACGCGCCATTTCTAAAACTATAGATACACGAGTCGAGCGTGTCGGTAGATAACTGCAAAATACTGCGGCGTGCTGTATCGCAGCGTGACGCAGATATATGTATGTGCGATAACTCTGAATAAAACCTGTTGGAGGTTGAGCGGTCAGTATTTTCTATCTTATTTTGTTAACGCCACGTGTCATTCCTTGCAGTGAAATATTTTGCAAAAAGGTCTTACGGGCTCAGCATATTGTATGTTACCAAAAAAAAAAAACATTTCGTGCAGCTTTTATGAATGTTTTTTTTACCTTTTTTTATTAGGCTTGCGTTGCTCTAAAGACTGCGATGACGTCGCAGTAAGTTCACAGAGTTGAGGAAAGTATGAAGTAAGCTTATTCTTTACTGCTTTAACTCCGTGTATATCGAATTTCTTCTTCTTTAGTTACGCCACATTGCTGAAGGCACGCGTTGTGAAACACAAAGCGAAAAATTGCCAGACGCCGGAGGTTGGTACCTCGAGGGAGACGTCGTCGGGTCTCCACTTCTGCCCGGAACGGGTGCTGACACACGAGCAACATCCTGACCCATACGGGCGGCACCAGAGCCGTCGGGGATCTAGTTACGTATACGAGATGGATTCGCAGAAAGCTGTTCTAGCCTTTGATTCGTGAATAGCCATAGCAAGACGGCCCATCGCTATTTAACACTGTATGAGTTACCATAGACATTACGAGAGAACCAACACTGGGGCGTTCTTCTCTTTGAGGTCTTTCTGATATCTCGGGGAAGTTTTCGCAACGCATTTAGAAAAGGCACAGATGGGGTCACAAGCTACTACGGATGATGCATGCACTCAGTACTGCAGCGTTCTTTTTAGCTTCTCGGTTTCTTGCTGGACAGATGAAATAGGTTTTTAAAAAACCTATTTCATTAGGTTTTTGAAAAAAACCTAATGAAAAAGAGATATGACCGCATGAGTCATACAAATGATGCTAATCTACTTATAGTTTCGGCTATTACACGCCTCTGAGCCGAGTACTCAGAAGAGCCTGTGGTCTGTTGCAATACGCCTTTCTGGCATAGGGTCTAGGACAAACTCATGTGGGACCTGCTTCAGAGAATACAGCGGAAAGCGAATACAGCACGCAACGAGGCAGACATGCTTTGCGCGCAAATTGCACTCGAGTGCTGAGGTTTAGATGAACGTTGCATTAATCTCAGATGGTATAAACAAATGTGAAGTCCCCCACTGAAGTACTACCATGGCAGAACGATACCATGGTTTTGGTACGTACGTCAAATCCCAGCAAATATTACTAAATCAGGTGAAACAAGGGAAGCAACATCAAAGAGAAGAAGAGTAGGGATGTTAAACTGTCTCGCTAAACTGGTGGGCTACCATTTACTGAATGGTGGGTAGAGGTATTAGTTGGTTAAAGGTAGTTAGGAGAAGACATGAAAACGCAAAATTGTGCAGAGTCGGCTAATTTCTACCGGGGCGAGAACCACTTGTGCACGTCTGTTAGTCTTTAAGAACGAACCGCTACAATAGCCTCCGGCCTGTCCTTATCGAATCCTTGTCGCCAGTGTTTGCTAGCCAACAGCTGTTACATAACGAAACCCATAGCCCCTGCACTAGCGGCACCTACCCATCCGGGGTCAAGTTGATGCCTGCTCCCGTTGAAATAAGAGAATTTGGGACCTATGGTTGGTCCCAACCTTTGAAAATATGCAAAGTCAACCCTCTACCATCACCGTGTCACCCACAGACAACTTGCGTAAAAATTCCATTTATTAGCACTTAGTCATTGCCGTGACGTGAAGCCCTTCTCGAGTGCTTGAGGTAGTTGAGTTGTCTTTGAAACACAGGTTTGTGCCCCTGGTTTTACGGTTCGAAACAAACGCCCCGGAAACATCGAGAATGGCTCTGACACTGCAGCTCCACCAATCATAATGTTTTACGCGAAAATGACTCATATTCAATTCTCTATAAGGGTGATTTTTACACTGACCGAGAAAGCGTTTTTACGCTTCTAGCGAAAACCAACTATCCCGGCTGACTTTTACAGGTAGAGAGCAGTCTCACTGTTGTTCTGTTTGTGAAGCTTCTTATTTTTCTCAGATAATATATACATTAATCAGCGGTTTTTACTCTTTTACTGCCGGCTGTGGCGAATTCGCGACATGCCAAAAAACTTCGAGCAAGCAAGTCACCAAATGCGTGCCACCTTTAACGCCAGCAGTCATGTACACTCTCGGGGAACGTAGCTCACAGCAGGGAAAATTTAGTGCCGCTTTGCGTAAGGCACTCAATGCCAGGCTCAATTATTTTGTAACTGATGGCAGAGAGCGTGAAGCACGCGCAACAGCTCTCACTTTTGCGTTCTCTTTCGCCTGGCTAACTCATGTTCTGTCTTCAAGAACTTTGTTTATTTCGGGTGTATGCACCCAAGACGGGCCCCACGGCACGTTACGTTACTCACATGTACAATATTTTGGAAGGTTCTCACTTCTGTGACATCAGGAAAACTTGAAACCTACCTAAAAATATGCTTGAAAGTTGCATTTTAGATAATTCACATACAGAATCAACTAAACGTTGTTTTTTTTTGAAAGCTTCAAAATGGAAACATTTCTATTTTGTTTGACGGTTTTATATTTTAGGCATATATTTATTGTGATCCCCGCTCTTTGCTGTGGTACCTTCGGTACCTGAAAGTGTCTTGAATGAGTGAATTATAGAGTTAAGAAATAACAGAATGAATGAATAAATAAATACATAGTTAGGCCACTGCCACCGGCTCCATGAGAAGACGAAACAGTACATTACATTCATTCAAACAGCTGCGCCGTGGTTGTGTAGTCATGTGTAATGGCTTAAGTACTAGGCTGCTGACCCGAAGGTCGCAGGATCGAATCCCGGCTGCGGCAGCTGCAGTTTCGAATGCTGTAGACCCGTGTGCTCAGATTTGGGTGCACGAGAGTCCCAGGTGGTCGAAATTTCCGGAGCCCTCTCCTACGGTGTCTCTCGTAATCATGTGGTGGTGTTGGAACGTTGAACTAAATACATCAGTCAAATCATGATTCATTCACACATAAGGGTATTTGAAATGGCGGTGCACATTTCTGCGCATCTTCCTTTATTTCGACCCCTTCGGGTTTCGTCGACGAAAACTGTTAGCAGGGCTCGGCACAGATCACGCTACGATGTTCGGGAAACGTGATCAATCGTTGGAGATTATGCGCGGTGCCCGAATAGTGAAGCTCATTCGAGAGCTTAAACGACCACCGGCGATAACGCTTGAAAGTTCGAAGACTGCTTTAAAAGACGACGCATTCCGTCGGTGCTCTGTTTTAAGATGATAGTCTTTCTTGCGGACCTTCGACGCAAAAACTTTGGTCTGTCTGTCTGTACATGGTCTGTTTGTCCACCGTTACCGCGAACCGGTTAGTCTAAACAGCACCAACCGATACCCCGAATAGCCGACCCCATACGCAGCGCTCACCAAAGTTGCCGAAAGATCAGCGTTCTTACGTGTACGATTGTCAATTAAAAAGCAATCATTGCGCATATCTGAGATACCATAACCACACTTCCATGTTTTGTACGGGTGCCTTTATACCAGAGAACGCACATACAAGTAATTCTAAGGACCGTAGCGTTAAACACGCTGCGCTGACAGTGCAACACGGGGCTCAAAAAGGCAAGTGCTTCTAACGCTTTGCTAAAGCGACATGGTGGTGGCACCTGCCCATCGCTTTGCGTTCTACACCTTATCGCCTTCGAGAATGCACGCATTTTTCTCCGCAGGCACGCAGGCCTTCCTTTTTTTTCGGAGATAACTGCCAGATGACGCTCGTGGCTAACGTGCCTGGATGCACTCGTCCGCCTCCGCTGCACGCTCGAGGCAACGCAGTGCCTCCGGAATACCATTGACAGCTTTTCTTGCGCAGAACATCAAATAAATGTTTTGTTCACTCTCTCCATACTCAAGACTATCGTCTTCCGACGACATTTGCAGATTACATGCAGATACGGGGCCGATTTTTTTTACCGCCGACTAGTTGTTCACCGCTATCAGTGTACAGAAATTTTGCTTGTACAGTACCTCGATTTATTATTTCACGGGCGCAAGTTCACCCAAATAAAGAGGTTTATTTTTAACACACCGATCACTGCCTTCGCCAACATCACGATCACATGACAATATGAATGAATCAATCAGTTTATTGCGTGTAAAATACATCAAATTGTTGGTTGTTATATACAGGTAGGCCCCAGAGCCCATTGAAGGGCAATTGCAAGGATCCGTTATATATTTTCAGTAATAAGCCCCCAGCAGTTCAAGTTTATTCATTCTCGTTTCGACAACAGCACAACACGTTTGGCCATTCTCAAGCACCGAGGAATCATGAAATACAGAGCTTAAGAGTAATAAAAATTGTGATTTTCCTTATGTTACGTCAATCTTTATGAAACAACGAGAGATACGCATTTCAAAGGCACATGTTGCTTGGAAACTAACATTGGCGTATGTAATAATGGTAGAGACAGCAGAAATTCAATTAAGAATAAATTAATATCTGCTGTTAATTAAGCAATGCTCTCGAAAGATTGAAATACACTGAACATTAGTAGTAAACATTGTATAGCAGAGGGAATTAACCATAGCAGTTAATTGGCCCATGGGGAGGAGTACTTTCAGGATTTTCTGAGCTGATTGTTATTGCAACAATATTAGGCACATAGTAATGGGACCAACCTAGGTAAAATTGCTCGAATTAACTACGAACGTTCGTGGGCGTCATGAAATGCGGTAGCTCATAATTGTCTCATGATTAGTTCCCCCTTGACGTGACTTGAAGCTCTTCAAGTGCTAATATATCATCTCCCACAAGCAGCGTTTCAATGAGAGCATGACAGCTCGCTTGCACTTCAAGAACTCCTACCTCAAATTAAAACAGAAACACTTTGAACAGCGGCCGTTCTGACTATCTTGGACCTACAAACGGCTTCGTATCACCCTTGTATCCCAGTGGTATACCTATGGCGGATGTTCCAGTTGCATTTATGTAATTTTCAATTGTGCCAAGAGCACGAAAGCGTAACAGGAAACTCGGCTGATTTTGTTGTTAAGGGTTAGACTGCTCGAAGTAAATCCTCTCCTCGATTGTTCTCCTCGTTATGCCTAACCGTACCGCTTTTGTGACATCCGTGTCCAAAACAGGGTTCAGGATGATTAACAATGCTAGAGCAGTGTGTCAGTCATCCGTGGCTCCAACAATTTTGACCCCGTAGTGTCTCGAGGTATCAGCCAAATTGTGTCAAAACTTGAGCTCGGTGTTCATAGAACTGGATACAGCCGAGGATTGCCTTAGAAAGAGAACTAAGTTATCAAGCTTTGTTTACGGATCTTGCCACGAGATTTCATTCACCCAGATTGGCGGACTCTTTCTGGGACTAACTTCAGTGACGCTGTATTGGTGTCCTACTTTGCTTTTTCAGGTTTATAGCACAAGTTTTAGTAAGCTTGGTTAAAGCAACGCGACATGCCGAGCTTCAATACAAAATCGGAAACCACAAGCGGCAAGATGAGGCAATTGCGGCACAGATTTGTGTTGAAATGTTTTTGAGGAAAAGCCAATTTAGTGAGTTTTTACACTCCATGCAAACTATACTTTCGAGGAATTCTCATCATGAAAGCACGTCTGACTTCGGTCGCGATCTACTCTAATGGTTTGAATAGTTATTCGGTTCAAAAGTTGTTCTGGCGATAATCTTCTGTCACTGATTTATTCAGCGATTTGTTAGTGGTAATCATTCTATTAATCTGATTCTGCATTCCAGGCTAGACTTCAAGCCTGTGGCAGGGCTACGACTTGTCAGAGTAATCCACTAAACTTCACTTCACGAACTCTGCCGGTAATGGAACACGCACTTGTGAAATATATGTAATCTGCCGTCATTAAAATTTAGGATAGGAAGATCGAGTTGGTTTACGAGGCTGCGCCTCAGCTGACATTTCTGTGCTTTTATTGCTATACGCTGTGAGTGTTTGCAAAGCAGATTAACTCGGCTGTCACTTTTGCGCGTCGTGAGGGAACAAGATGTTCATCTCTCATGTTTTTTTTTTTCGGTATAAAGCAGAAAATATCGAGTAAAGCTGTACAAACACCGTGGAATAAAACGTTAACTTCGTTGAGTGTTCACTGAAGTGATGGCCGGCCCTTTTTTGTGGTTGCAGATGTCCCTTCTCAGCTACAGACAGGAACCAGACGACACGTTCGTCTGATTGTGTTCTTCATTAATTATTTATCACTCTCTTACATGCTTCCGTAGCCTAGATAATTAGGTATACCTGCTGGTGGAACGTGATTTTCTTTGGGTGGTGAAATCACCGAAAGTTCTCACTCATATATTGCGCAAACCATCGCTACATGAAGTCTTGATAAATTAAACAAGAACAAATCATTGTTACGTTTACGTTTGACCGTGTAAACTTTTAGCGGATACCAAAACACCGTAATACCTGTCATCTTCACTGACAATATTTTTTCGCCTGACATTGGTGTAAGTAAAAAAAAGCAGAAGTAGCCCTGAATTTGTTGAGAAGTTACCCCTGCACATTCGTGTGGTGCGCGCGTGTGCGTGCGTGTGCAAAGGTCACATATCCTCTCAAAATGCACCTGTTCCTAACTTCAATGCATAATACTCATCCATTAACATAACAATATACCACACTCTTGCCATATAACACGGTAGCATTACCCACCTTCTTAACACGCACTTGTATGCTAAGCTCAAGTAAAACCATGAGACCTCTATCTCGCTATTGCCGAAACTCCTTCGTGACAAGCGTGCACAAAACATGGCTTCGGCTTGTGTAAGAACGAGTGTGGAGTCAATGACCACTAGTCGTTTTTTTTTTTTGTCATTCTTGGTCTGGCTAGTAACCGACGAAGGACTTGCACGGCTTTCCACGCAGGTGCTTGCTACAGCTATAACTATCCCGCATAGCTTATTGTCGCATAATGTGTTCAGACATTCACTGCTGGCTATAGAGAAGAACTGCTGGATGACAGCGGAGCACCCCTTCTAGCCGCGATAGACAAATCAACAAACAATTGCAACGGCAAAACAACGTGGCCGCCATGAATACAAGGACTAGCTACATACAAGGATACTTTGAATATAAGGATACTTTGGACTAGCTGTATGTTGTAGCTGCATTCCACTCGCGCGCGACGGAGCAAATACTGCGGGAGAAAAGTTATGCGAATATATCTATGTGTCACGTAGGATGCGTAAATCATACGCGCCGACCCAGGACGAGTTGTCGCTTTAAGGCCGTACCAGCGAGGTACGGCCTAGTCAGGGGGTTTAAGTCCTCCTTTTGCCTTACCTCGCGGGAAAATCCTGTATGTGTTATGCCCAAATAAAAAATAAAAATAAGATCAAAAAGTTTCTCCTCACGTTTCAGCCCCGTCAAAGGAATGGGCATCTCTACCTCTGACGTCCTTGCATTACAAAAGGGATGTTTCTAGGGCATCTTATTGTGTTTTGCACTGGTAAGAATACCGATAACAAGACAAGCGAAATGCGAGAATTCACCGAGAACCGAGTTCACGCTAAATATGCATCAATATGATGAAACCTAAGCATTTCACGTGCTATTAATTGATATTTGGGGTTTAACGTCCCAAAACCATCATATAATTATGAGAGACGCTGTAGTGGAGGGCTCCGGAAATTTGGACCGCCTTCGGTTCTTTACTGTGCACCCAAATTTCTTTTCACGTGCTATTAAACTTGAATATGAACAGAGGAAGTTAAGAGGTCACGAAGAAAAAAGCGGAGAATAGAATTACTACGTTATTTATTTATTCATTGGTACCCTCAAGGTTTACAAGAAGTATTTTAGCGGGACGGCTCAGTGCTCTACCATAGTTGAGTACGAAGTACTCGAAATCGTTAATTATTTTTTCTAAACGCATTGTAGAGGGGAGGGGATGAAGTAAATGAAAACAACATAAGTAATACATAGCAAAAAGAACTTATTGAAAAAAATGTTGCATCGAAAGAAAAAAATATGACGCTATGAAGTAGAGCACGCAAGGAAACAAACAATATAAGCTTATGCCTGAAGTAACAAAAAAACAGAACGCAAAAGTGCACTATGATGTCGCAATCACAGTTAATGCCCGTGCACACTGCAGCAAAATAATCGACTGATGCCCTTTCGAAACGCAGGTGCAAAAATAATGATATATGGAAAATCGAATTTATTGAATTACAAAAGAAAACATTAGTGGATAGTAACAAGGCAAGAAAAAACAATAAGTCAAGACCTGTACAGAAACAGGTGGTAAAGAAGCCATAACTTATAATTGGAGTGTGTTGTAAATATATTTGTGGGCATGATATAGCTTTATAGCTTGTTTGTTAATGCTTTGCGGAAACAGTCTGTATCTCGGATAGCGACTAGTGACGCAGGCAAGCGATTCCGCTCATGACGCGTTTTGGGCAAGAATGAATTGAGTAGGTGACTGTGCGCTGTGAAGGCACATGAACTTTGAAAGAGTGATCGTCACATAAGGAGATATAGGATGCCGGCGCGATGTATTAAGACATTGGCTCATTGTTATGATAACACATGCTATTAAAAAGGCAAAGACGGGATAACCTCCTACGAGAAGAAAGAAGGGGAATGTCAACTGTTTGTTTCATGTTAGCGACGCTAGCAGTTGGACGGTAGTAGTGAAGGGTGAAACGGGCTGCTCGATTTTGCCCATTTTCAATTACGTTCATCAAACTAGCAAGACCAGAATCCCATATCGAACATGCGTATTCAAGGTTAGATCTAACATAAGTAATGATTAGCTGTTGTTTTATTTTCAGGAGAGCTAAAGAAAAGTTTCGTTTTAAATAACCAAGCATGCGGTTAGCTTTCGATTTAATGTATTCTATGTGTCATTTCCATGAAAGATTGTTAGTAATATGCGCACCAAGATATTTATAGGATATCACTTGATCAAGTGAGGTATTATAAATAAATAAGTAGGGCATGCCGAATTATTACAAGAAATTTTTATTTTTTGCATTTAGACGTGTTAAAGTTCTATGCACAGAGCTTACATCATGCTGAAATGTTATTTGTCACGCCACCATGCCATGAAATTTTTTTGTCACGCCACCATGCCGTAATTGACTGCGCTCGCGCGCAGGTGGAATTTTCTGTGTTTTCTGATGCGCCATCTACCGACAATGAGCTCACTCACCTTGGCAAGCTTCTTGTTGCTTCCGACATAGATGTTCCCCCTCTTAGTGCCGTCGTTGTCCCCGTCAATCACACTGAATTGTCCGGCTCTACCGTTGTGTTCTCCCCATCTGACGTTTTCAGTCGCCGCCACGGTACGTCTCTGCCATACGCCGTTCTGCCGCCTCACCAAGATACTTCCGGAATTGTCGTTTGCAATCCTAGCTCATGCCCTCTCACCTTAAGAGCTCACGAAACACTGGGCTATGTTCTTCCTGTTGATGACAATGTTATTGGGCCTATTGAGTCCCACGACACTGGCCAGCAACTTCAACTGAACGCTGTTACTCCTCCTTTTACGCAGGATGACTACTCCTCAGATATCTTCGATCGTTCCATCGACAGCAAGCTTCCTCTGGATCAACGGAACCAGCTAATAACCCTTCTGCATGAATTCCGTGATTCATTTGACCTTCCTCAAAAGGCACTGAGTCAAACTAACACCGTCGCTCACACAATCTGCACTGGAACGCACCCTCCTTTGCGGCAACGCCCCTACCGAGTATCACCCAAGGAATGAAGTGTAATTGCAGAGCACGTGGACGATATGCTTCAGCGCGGTGTCATCAAACCATCTTCTAGCCCCTGGTCTTCACCTGTGGTGCTAGTGAAGAAAAAAGACGGTTCGATTAGATTTTGTGTCGACTACCGGCGACTGAACAAAATTACACGGAAAGATGTATACCCTCTTCCCCGCATCGACGACACTACCGATTGTTTACAAGGTGCCGAATTCTTTTCTTCGCTGGACTTACGTTCAGGTTACTGGCAGGTTCCGATGGCAGAGTGTGACTGTCCCAAAACAGTGTTCGTTACGCCGGATGGCCTATACGAATTCATGGTTATGCCATTCGGTCTGTGCAATGCACCTGCAACGTTTGAACGAATGATGGACAGCGTTTTACGCGGCCTTAAATGGCAGATATGCTTATGCTACCTTGATGATGTTATCGTATTTTCTCCTGATTTCCCTACACACGTCCACCGTCTGCGCACAATTCTTCAGTGCCTTACTGAGGCAAACCTCCAGCTTAACCTAAAGAAGTGCCGCTTCGGGGCTCGCCAACTTACTATACTTGGTCTCGTTGTGTCAAAGGATGGAATTTGCCCCGACCCGGACAAACTTCGAGCCGTAGCCAACTTTCCGAAGCCGACTTCACTCAAAGAACTTAGGAGCTTCATCGGCTTGTGCTCGTATTTTCGCCGTTTCATCCACAACTTTGCATCAATAATAGCCCCACTTACGCAACTACTGAATGGTCCAGCTAATCTTTCTAACTGGACCCCGGCATGTGACGAAGCCTTCCTTACACTGCGCCGCCTACTTACGTCGCCACCCATTCTACGCCATTACGATCCAAGTGCCCCCACTGAAGTGCACACAGACGCCAGTGGCGTTGGTCTGGGAGCCGTACTCGCGCAACGAAAGCCCGGTATTCCAGAGTACGTCGTCGCATATGCAAGCCGCGCACTCACGAAAGCGGAAATGAACTACTCCGTAACTGAAAAAGAATGCCTCGCAATCGTTTGGGCGTTGAGCAAGTTTCGTCCTTACTTGTACGGACAGAGTTTCGACGTTGTGACCGATCACCATGCACTTTGTTGGTTGGCGTCGCTAAAAGATCCTTCAGGTCGCCTTGGACGTTGGGCTCTTCGCCTACAAGAATTCGACATTCGTGTCGTCTACCGCTCAGGACGAAAACACTCTGATGCGGACGCCCTCTCACGATCACCAGTGAGATCCAGCGCAGACTTTCATTCGGACGCCAACTTTCCCATCGCTCCCATTTCCGTCTCAAGCATGTCGTCTGAACAGCGTAAAGACCCATGGATAAAATCTCTCCTCAACATTCTTTCCGACTCCTCATCGTCTGCGTACCCACGCGCTCTTCGCCGCCAAGCCACACATTTCGAGATACGGGATGCGCAACTATACCGCAGAAACTACCATGCGGATGGCCGTAAATGGCTCTTGGTTATACCACGCCACATGCGATCTGATATCTGTGCGTATTTTCATGCCGACACACAACATGCTCACGCTGATGTGTTAAAAACATATCACCGGATCCGCCAGCGTTACTACTGGCGTGGTATGTACACCTTTGTACAAAAATACATTCGGTCCTGTTCATTATGCCAACAACGAAAGACAGCGGCCCATTCACCCGGATTATTACAGCCTCTACCGTGTCCGGCGCGCCCTTTCGACCGCGTTTGAATCGATTTATATGGCCCCCTTCCATACACTGCCACTGGAAATCGATGGATCATTGTCGAGGTCGATCATCTGACGAGGTATGCTGAAACAGCTCCACTACCTACGGCTGGTGCACGTGACGTAGCCAATTTCGTCTTGCGACGCTTCGTACTGCGTCATGGGGCACCACGTGAACTGCTGAGTGATCGAGGGCGTGCCTTTTTATCCGAAGTTGTACAACAACTCCTTCAGGCATGCCGCACGGTGCACCGCACCTCTACAGCCTACCACCCGCAGACCAACGGTCTAACTGAGCGCTTCAACCGAACGCTAGGAGACATGCTCGCCATGTATGTCAATTCCGACCAATCGAACTGGGATGTTATTCTTCCATTTGTGACTTATGCGTACAACACCGCGACGCAGTCAACCACAGGCTTCTCGCCTTTCTTTCTTTTATATGGGCATGAGCCATGCTCCACCCTTGACACCATTTTGCCGTATCGTCCCGACGTCTCAGAGTTCAACCCTCTCTCTGAAATTGTGAACCACGCTGAAGAGTGTCGTCAGTTGGCCCGATCATTCACCTCGGACAAGCAAGCACTCGAAAAAGACCGCCACGACCGCGACCAGCAAGTCGAGACTTTTGCCGTGGGCTCGCTCGTCTGGCTCCGACTGCCCTTCCACTCCCCAGGTCTGTCGTCTAAGTTTGGCCCCAAGTTTCGCGGTCCTTATCGCTTGGTTGGACGTCGATCTCATGTAACATACGTGATCGAGCCGGTCGCGCCATCTACAGACAGGCGACGCCTTGGTCGTGAGACTGTCCACGTGAGTCCTCTCAAGCCCTATCACGACCCACTCCTACTTTCGTCACCTTGACTTGCCAGGATGGCTCGTCTTCGTCGCCGGGGCATTGTAGAGAGGAAGAAGATTGTGTGCCGCAGTGGGTCACGCCTTTAGCGAGAGGAGCCAAGCGCGAGCGTTTGCCCCGAGTGCTGTGATTCCCGAGTCCGTTGCTGCCACCCGCTTTCCGCATCAATAGACCTGCTGTGCAAGTACTACTTGTGCCAATAAACCCCGTTTCATTAACATCACTCTGGATTGTCTGAGTATCATTAGGACTTTCAATCTTGCGATATAAAACACAGTCATCGGTGAATAGACAAATGGTTCTTGTGATTTGGTTAGGAAGATCATTGATGTATATTAGAAACAAAATGGTGCTAGAACAGAGCCCTGAGGTACGCCTGAATCGACCGGTACTTCAGGAGAGTTATTAGCAATAATTCTGACAGATTGAGTTCAGTTGGAAACTCTAAAATCCGATTGAAACTCAGGGGATAAATTTTTAACTAGCTGAGTTTTAATAAAAATAAACGGTGAATGACTCGGTGAAAAGCCTTCGCCAAATCTAAAGTTATGCAGTGTACTGTAAAGCCGTCATTTATAAATGCGTTAAGATCATTGCAAAATGTTAGTACTAGCGTTTCGCATAAGAAATATTTACGGAAGCAATGCTGACTATATATGAAAATACTTATTTGATTCTAAAAAATGACTATATGGGAGAAAATTACGTGTTCAAATATTTTGAAAGGATTTGAAGTAAAGGAAATAGGTCTATAGTTATGAGGGTTGTGTGAGTCACCGGATTCATGAAGTGGAATCACCTTGCCCGTTTTCCAGTCTTTAGATAAAAAACTACTGTTCAGTAATTTCGTGAAAGTAAGGTCTAGTACAATGAAACTATGTTCGGCGGTAGCCTGGAAAAATTTGGACGTAACGCCATCAATACCGCACGAGGACGATCCCTTTAAATTGTTAATGATGGAGCGGATACCAGACGAGTCAAGTAAAATGGATTCCATTGAAACGTATCTAGGCGCAGTGAAATGTGGACAGATGCCAGGGTGAGTAGCACAAAATGAACGGGAAAAAGCAATGTTAAGTGTGGAGCGCACTGGCTGCTTGAAATTGTCTCACCTGATTCGTCAGTGGGAGTTTTAGTTAGATTATCCCGGTTTTTCACGACGTTCCAGAAGCGTTTTGGGTTGCTTTGGAGCAATGACGGAAGTGTTATATTATAAAAATTAAGCTTAGTGTACTTTAAAGCACTGGAGTATACTTTTGCCGCGGTGGTATAAACTGAACACTTATCAGCAGATGATGATTTTTTGCGGCTTGAAAGAGCCTATATTTGTTTTTTGTTAGGCAATTGGTTAAGGTGTCTTGTATACCATGGCGCGTTGGATGAATGGTAAACTTTCCTTACAGTGATATGCTTTTTTTAGATGCAGTGCTTCGTCTTTGAAACATGCCCATATTTCCTCGACCGTAGCACCATTGTAAGAAAGACGAAAGCTGTCGAGGAAGGAGGAATGTTCGGTGTTGATAGCGTCAAAGTTGGCCTTACTGCAATCCTTTATAAGTTTAAAGCGATTGCTCTTTTTAATCTTCGGTACAGAAATTGAAAAATGAAGTACGTCATGATCACTGAGCCCGGGCAAGTGAGTTATTTCTGATGCAATATCTGGTGATGAGGCGAGTATCAAATCTAATAGGCGTGACGTGCAGGAAGTAACACGAATAGAAATACTTACTAATTGTGAAAGATTGTAATTCAAACAAGTCGTTAGGAAATAACTAGTTTCAGCTGAAGCAGGCTCTGCAAACGGGCATGGATGAGATCATCGGACCGAAGGAAAATTAAAATCTCATAGAAGACAGCAATGCCGGAAGATAGTGCCGAAATATGACATAGGCAATCATGAAATTCTTTGCAGAAAGAGCCGTTGGAATTAGGCGGGTGATAGCAAATGCCAGAAACCATCTTTCGAAAACAAATCATCACGTAGCACCAGACCATTTCTAATCTACAAGGGGTTTTCAGAAGTTTACATTCAAAACATTCACAGCAATCAGGACCCCACCACCCCTTCTTTCGAAGCGATGAAATCAAAGTACAGTGAATGTTTTCTGGCAATAAAATAAACTGACTCATTATAGTTTGATTGGAAAGCCAGGTTTCAGATAAAAGAATTCTATCAGCATCCGTATCATTATTTTGAGCACTTAGATATTCTTTTTTTTTTCGGAATAAGGCTGCGAATGTTAGCATAAAGAATTGAAAGCACTGATAGTGATGATGAGCCACCACCCCTCGCACTCTCCTAGTTACTGTTAGAATAAGGACGACCTGGTCTGGTCGCCCTTGGGGTAGATGCAACGGCAACTGGCGGGGAAGGTGCCTCGCAGATGGTGTTGGCGCGAGCATCGTACATATATCATTTATTCTCTGCATATAGCCTTTTGCACCGCAATTTAATGGGCGTTTTCAAACCAATGCCCAACTCTGTGACCTTTTTACGAGCATGACGAGTTGATGCAGAGAAGTCTTCAGAAATGCCAATGCCACTACACCGTAAGGTAGATTTCTTAGCCAGTAGTAGCATTTTTTTTTTTTACTTTGAATTGGAAAATTTTGCAAAAAGCGGCCTATTTACACCTGCCAAGTATCTGCCTATTCGGTGTGCTCGTGCTATGTCTTCGGGGTGGTAAGTGAACATCCAACCTGACACGGGCCCTGGTGATAAGCTTTTAGTCGGACCGGTGCACTTTTTCGCCTGTCACGCCAGGTAAGCCTTAAAATAGCACATTATCACGTCGAAACCGGTCGTCAGGCGCGTCAAGCCGGGCGTAGCTCAACTGTCTCTTGTTCCACGTGAATTAGTGAGTGGCACATGAAAGATAGTTCTTGTTGTACATTTGGAAGATCGTTAACCCCCTTTTTTGCCGTTTATAGTCGTACCGTAATGTCAGCCACAGCAGTTGCAACCGTCTCATGGGAAACCTTAAGATCAGTCAATGCCTGTGACATACTCGACTGGTTGATCTCGATTCTAACGCAACACTCATTTGTCTCTTTAACCAACTGAATAATTTCCGTAAGGGTCTTGTCAGGCCCTGGGTTTTCCTCAATGTTACAACAAAGCATAAGCAGCAAAGAAGAAAAATGTTTAAGCAATACTTTTGGGCACGGAAGTACAATCGCAAATTGGTCATTAGTCTTCTAACTTTTGCAAGGCAGGAGAAAGGAATCACCAGCTGCATAACAAGAAAGATGTGCCGAAAGTATTTCATTCTGTCCGTGTATCCGTGCTGTCCGTGGATTCGATCTTTTAAAACCATCCGCTATCAGACGTGACGATGTCACTGACATTGTACTGCGTGGCTCATGGATAGGGCAAGCAGTGGCGCTGTTGAGAAGAGTATAGGTGCTGCGCTTTCACACACGCATGAATAATCGGTGGCGGCGCAGATGATATCCGCGTTCATTGATGTCGCTAGTTGTTCATACTGCCACGTCCCTTGCACAAGTTTCGTTATCATCCCGTTACACTGCACATAATTCTCAGTGCAAACCACTCAAGCACTGTTCGAGAAGCTTCGGAACTGCAGGATATAATTTGTCAATATTACGCCCACTTCGTGATCAATGCAGATTATTCTGGAGCCTACGTGGCCGCTAGCGAAAACACTGGAATATGCGATGACAAGTGTATAAATGGCGACAAGCTTCGCCGCTTGTCAGTTGATCGACGGCCGACGCTCAATTCACCGCTCTCAGTACAAGTCTGTTGCCCCGCCGCGGTGGTCTAGTGGCTAAGGTACTCGGCTGCTGACCCGCAGGGCGCGGGTACGAATCCCGGCTACGGCGGCTGCATTTCCGATGGAGGCGGAAATGTTGTAGGCCCGTGTGCTCAGATTTGGGTGCACAATAAAGTACCCCAGGTGGTCTAAATTTCCGGAGCCCTCCACTACGGCATCTCTCATAATCATATAGTGGTTTTGGGACGTTAAAACTCACCATATCAATCAATCATCAATCAGTACAAGTCTGCTACCATACTCCGACTTTCCGTTTACCGGGCACAGGTTCACCCAAATAAACAGTTTGATCTGACAATCCAGTCTCCTGCCTTCCACCACGTCATGGCCCCGTCACAATATGCGCCACGGAGGAAGGAAAGGTAGGAGAGGGCATGCCAGCCGGCGCGCTACGTGAAAAGTGTGGAGAAAATGACGTCATGGCGGCCATATTCACTGGGCACAATGGCGACGTTGCTATGGTTGCGTGTTGCGCAGTGGGGCTGGTCTTCATTGATTGATATGTGGGGTTTAACGTCCCAAAACCGCCATATAATTATGAGAGAAGCCGTAGTGGAGGGCTCCGGAAATTTCGACCACCTGGGGTTCATTAACGTGCACCCAGATCTGGCCACACGTGATGGGTGTGCACATAATAAGTACATGTGTTATACAAATGGAAGTTCGTTATTTCTTAGTACTTGTCAGCAATTCTGCTGTCTTGTAAAAAAAACGTTTTAACGCTTTTAAAGCGTGTGACTGTAAAACTCCAGTTGGCCACAGGCCCAGAAGTTTCTTCATGCTAAAGGGTCTGCGGTCTAATTTGGAGTGCTCCTTTTATTTCAAATGCTGATGACTTTTTACATGTAATGAATGTTTTTCATTTCTGTTTTATTCCGCAAAACGGGTATAATGCGATTGCGTGACGCTAGACTAAATCAGGCTGGGAAGCCTACACTCTCAGTCTAGTGCTTGATAATGAACGGCATATAAATGGCATGCTCCTGCGTACTGACTAATATCCTGTCTTTAGGTAGCCCGGCAATGAAAAAGACTCGTCACAGCCACGCGGCGTGGAAGTAACGCCTATGGCCGGTAAAATGTGGCGCAAGAAGGGGGAAAAAAGAAAAAAAAAGGGAGAGCCGCCGTCTCTGTCGCACCAGCCTGGCACCAGGAGCCGGCATCAACTTACGCAGAAACGTTCAGCGACGTGCGTCCCTGCGTTCGCCCGTGCGTCCGTCCCTCCATGCATCCATCCGTGCGTTCATTCGTGCCTCCGTCTGTCTGTCTGCCCGTCTATCCGTCCGTTCATCTAGTGAACACTCCTAGTACCGCCATCTCTCATCTTTTCATCATATATTCAGCATATAGAATTACCGCCATCTAGCGGACATTCCAAGACTAAACGAGAGGTGGCACTCGCGCATTTTCTCACGACCTGCGTTTCGTATATACTTCTTACCTTTCACTGCCTCTAGTTTAAGGCTATATACTAGTCTACTATATTCATGGCACTACGGCCCAACGCTCGCTAAATTTTGTTAAAACCAAAGAGGTTACGCCCAGCGAGTATAACATGACAACCCTTTCTGCTCAAGTAGTGCTCAAAGTGCTTCCTTGTGTGACTTGTTTTTTTTTAAGTAAGCATCTAATTCAAGGCAAATTTTATTGGAGATTAAATCACCAATACTCGTCTCTGTAAGTTATTTCATGAGAAACAACTATATTTTTATTTTATGATTAACGTGTGCGGGTTTCCTCCTCAATTCAAAAGACTGAGCGCATGCCGCTCCTCTAGTCCGGCCGTTGAGGTGGCTACCTTCTACTACGACTACACTACTACACACATCGTGGACGCACGACCCACGACGTAAGGAGCTTCGCCCCCACAAATGGAGGACATCAAATTCACTTAAGATAAATGCAACAACTATACGGTAGGGTAAGCACGCCGCTCTCTACAGCAGTGGAAACGCAACGGGTGCACCTATCTTCCAGTACAATTCAGTGCCATCGTAGCAAATTCGCCAGACGTTTTTATTCGTTTCAAGAAGAAAAAAAAACGAACGGCCAATGAAGGACACATGCTGTTATTGTAATTCAGGGGAATAGCAAATATGCGTAGGCCTCTAGCACACTTGTGACATAAAATGCAAATACATAGACCAATATGCAGCACTTGCGAATCAGTGCCGCGTGCCATGTGTGGCAGTCTCCACACGTACGCGAAAGCGGCCGTGGTCTGTTTATACATCGGCTTAGGGTAAACTTCGCAAACTCCACACAGTGGCTTGCTGTTTAACAATCACCGTATAAGACCACAGCTACGGGAGTGCTGGCGAGTTAGAGTTGGATATTTCAACCTAATGTGGGCTTTCAAGACTTTTACTCCCGATTACTCCTGATTATAATTTTACTCCTGATTTTAATCAAGAGTTTTGATGTCCAAAATCAACTTTTGCAAAACACAATTATACATGGGCCAATAAGACCATTGCTGTTTCTGCATTTGCCACAATAAATGTTCTTTAGAAATTTTTAAATACGCATAATCTGGGGGAGATAAGCTGTAGAGTGTTACCTCGTGTTTCAATAGACGTTCAGTGCATTGCTCGTCTATTCGACACATTGTTTCATTATTTGTTAAACGTAATGGTGAACGTAGAAAGTTAGTATTCAGTTTTAAACAATAAGTTAAGCATTAAAAACAAGAGGATGGGTCGTGGGTTCAGATCCCGGCTGCGGTGGCTGCATTTCCGATGGAGGCGGAAATGTTGTAGGCCCGTGAGCTCAGATTTGGGTGCACGCTAAAGATCCCCAGGTGGACGAAATTTCCGGAGCCCTCCACTACGGCGTCTCTCATAATCATATGGTGGTTTTGGGACGTTAAAACCCTCATGTCAATCATCAAAAACAAGAGGATAAACAAGGGAGGTGATAATACGCAATAATTCAAGCCGGTTCCACATCGTGAAATCCATTAGACACCGTCCTTGCCGCCTTCATTCATTCCCCTTCAGAGTCATGCATTTCGAGGCTAACCGCTCGCATCTCAATCTACTGGTCGAGCCACCGGCTTTACACAAGCAACATCTCAGGACCACCTTCAACTCCGCACTTTGAATCGCTCGCCGTACGCAGGCTTCGTCTTTTATTGCGTCACTCCTTACCATATCCTCCTCTTATCAGACAGCCTCCTCTCCACTGTGGTCTCCTGACCGCTCTTAGCACAATCTTGCAAATGATGCCGACGGTACAGCTTCGATGTAAAATAAATCTAAGTGTGGCCAGTTTTTTACAGGGGTGGTAATAATTCCCGCCATCACCATACAAGACTCGCAGTGAACATCCCACCTGTCAAGTTTTTGCTCTTTCGTGGTGAATTTGAACGCTACTGCGCTATAGAAAGAGGTGCAGTTTACGTGCTCGTCTCGACCACCGTCATTTTCAGCCAAGCCATGCCACAGCCTGCTTCAAACAGCCTATATACACCGAATATGCGAGCTTCGGTGCTGTCCCTTTCACTGGAAATTCCATAGAGCCATATATATGGATCATCCGCACTCTCTGTGTCACTCGTCTGATTGAACAGACAGGCACTCAACGCGAACAGCTCACGTGGTTCGCCTTGTTGAGCATTATGCAGTACATATTCCATCAAACAAAAACAATCTCGCTTGATTTTTTTTCTCTGATGCCAGAAGCAATTGCTTCGTGCTTCTCACTGCTTTGTAAACTCGCCTCGTTTCGAAACAAAAGGCATTACCCTCCACGCTAGGGGATTGCTCCTCCCCCCCCCCCCTCAAAAACAATTTCATATGTAAAGTGATTTGCATATACTCGTTGTGACAACCTGGCTCGAATTTAACACCTCGATTGGATCGTATATGCAAGAACAGCAGTTTGAAGCCAACCTATAAGTGGGTTGCGTCTCTTCATATATCACGGGGAACAACGTCCTAGCTTGTCATCGATGTAAGACAGTCTTCGCGTTTGTCATTTTGTCCCTACATGGGCTTCTCGCAAAGATGTCTGCTTCTCCCATTTTTTTTATCGGAAGTACGAAGAGATCAAAATCCTGAAAGGCGATCTCTTTAGTCTTGAATCAAGTCCTCGCATTCTCCACTCGTTTTGTGGATTCCTTCACTGAACGTGGCAGCTCTACGCCCCTTTATGAAAGATGCGTTTTCGTCCGGAGTCAGAGGCCGAATAGGATAAAGTTAGTTTCTTGGCGGCACCCGTTTTTTAAACAGGCGTGTGATAGTTCCTGTCAGCGAGAGGCTTGACCTAGTGCACTTTCTCAACGCTTTTATGTGTTCAGTTTTGATCCATATTCCCACTTTTTGCCCCATAAATCTTGGAGTTTTCTACAGATTGAGCAAGCAAAAATGCGGCTGTTCGATGAACTATTGTTTTTCTTCTGCTTCCAAAAGTTGGGCTCGAGACAGACAGACAGACAGACAGACAGACAGACAGACAGACAGACAGACAGACAGACAGACAGACAGACAGACAGACAGACAGACAGACAGACAGACAGACAGACAGACAGACAGACAGACAGACAGACAGACAGACAGATAGATAGATAGATAGATAGATAGATAGATAGATAGATAGATAGATAGATAGATAGATAGATAGATAGATAGATAGATAGATAGATAGATAGATAGATAGATAGATAGATAGATAGATAGATAGATAGATAGATAGATAGATAGATAGATAGATAGATAGATAGATAGATAGATAGATAGATAGATAGATAGATAGATAGATAGATAGATAGATAGATAGATAGATAGATAGATAGATAGATAGATAGATAGATAGACAGACAGACAGACAGACAGACAGACAGACAGACAGACAGACAGACAGACAGACAGACAGACAGACAGACAGACAGACAGACAGACAGACAGACAGACAGATAGATAGATAGATAGATAGATAGATAGATAGATAGATAGATAGATAGATAGATAGATAGATAGACAGACAGACAGACAGACAGATAGATAGATAGATAGATAGATAGATAGATAGATAGATAGATAGATAGATAGATAGATAGATAGATAGATAGATAGATAGATAGATAGATAGATAGATAGATAGATAGATAGATAGATAGATAGATAGATAGATAGATAGATAGATAGATAGATAGATAGATAGATAGATAGATAGATAGATAGATAGATAGATAGATAGATAGATAGATAGATAGATAGATAGATAGATAGATAGATAGATAGATAGATAGATAGATAGATAGATAGATAGATAGATAGATAGATAGATAGATAGATAGATAGATAGATAGATAGATAGATAGATAGATAGATAGATAGATAGATAGATAGATAGATAGATAGATAGATAGATAGATAGATAGATAGATAGATAGATAGATAGATAGATAGATAGATAGATAGATAGATAGATAGATAGATAGATAGATAGATAGATAGATAGATACCCATCTGTAAAGAGAAAACAAAGTCTTTTCCAAGGTAATACACATGGTTTCTGCGTTTCTACTGGCGTCTCCTTAATCGATCTGGTGGCAGATAACATCTTCAAATTCACCTCTGAATGGTTCTAACGAGCTCTGCGCTTGCGGCTCTACAAGTGGCGAAACGTTTTAGGTGGTTTTGGTCCATCACTGCAGCGTGATGTTTTTCGCTTCCTAACGCCAGCGTTCAGGGAAACGAGTAAGCTTTAGAAGAAAATTACTTCACCGGGATTGTCGTCGTGCAATACTAGCACTTTTTCGGATAACGTGCTGCAAAGCTTCAGAGTGCTGAACACACTGACGCAAGCACTTTAATCTGCGCTGAAACTATATAATGCACGTGGTCTACTGAGAGCTACTCTTCAGCTTCCGGGGTGCGTAAGCTTATGATGGCATGGAGAAAAATCTGAGATGTACATGCTGCATTTAATACACCTGGGGTCGCATCACTTAATGACCAAGCGTGTGACGCAATATGCCGCGAAAGTTTCTCTGCCCACACGCCTAGATTGAGAAATTAGAGTAATATTGTAGCTCTAGCGTCTATTACTGGTAAGCATGGCTTCACATTACGATGTCATAAAAAAACACTTAGCTGCTTGCGATATTCAAGGCGTCTCAATTATGTCCGGATGTTCGAACGAGGGTGGCAAACTACTTTCGGGACGTACATAACCCTTCCCTCACGTTTATCAATTTGGTGTTGTATGTTCTTTGTGACACACGTTAGAGATAAACATAGCAAGTGGAAAGACACGACTGTCGAGGACCAAGCGAAGATTCAAGTTGAGGTCTTGCAAGTTTGTTTGACGGGAAGGTTTCGTCGCAGGTCGTTTATAGTCACAACCAAGGAAGGAAAGAAACATGAACAGCGTAGTGAGTATGAGATTAGAACAAGCGAACAAGCAAACCAGTGTTATAATAAAGGGAGAGTAGTGATTTCAAGATATGAGAAAAGAATAGAGAAGTGAGCCCCGCAACTGTCTCCATCTAAGTGCGCCACCTCAGCAGTCGCTCACAACTGAATGGGATGAGGCTGAATTTAAAGGAATATAATGGGAAGTGATTATTGATAAAAGTGAAAAGATTAGGGCAGGGTCGAAGGAATCCCAAGACAGGGCATCAATCGGCGAGGGCTAGACGGCACCAGGAGATTGTGGACGGCGGGCCGATCAGCGAGAGCTATGTTGGCGTTGGGAATCCAGCATGACAACCCTTCAGCACGGAATCCCCCAAGCGAGTCGATCAACAGAACATTGTACAAACACAGAAATGTCATCTAATTGAAGGTGGTTAGTACTCAACGCCTCTTTTAGTGAACCAAACATCCGTATATTTACACTGAGTACAGCTGTGCAAAACAACCTAAGATAAAAACGATGTTCAGTTTGCAACTTATACAAAACCCTCGATGCTCATGTTACGAGCGGTGTGCACGGGCTGTTGGATGTATTTGTGATATATTTGGAGTGATTCCATTATCGCTTATGACGAGCAAGAAATATTACCGTACAGATGATTTATCGTGAGCAAAGTCTAGTATGTTAGCGTCTATGTCTAACTTTTTATCAATATATACTGCTTTCCCTATCATGGCTCGGAAAAGCTTTTTCCAGACCTAGTAACATTTCTCAAACTTGTGTTGTCGTCCCAGATTAAGTTTCACAATGAAAAGTTTTGGGAATAATGACTTTAGTGGTATTGTTTTCCGTTTTTTCTCATGATTTGAATTGAATTTGAATTTGAATTTGAATTTTATTCATCAAGCGTGAACATGGAAAAGTGCATGGGTACAGATTCACTGGGAGGTCCCAAGGTAAGAACCGCAGGCGGGACCTCCGATGATGTATGTAAATGATGTATGTAAATAAGTCATTGTTGCAGAATATTTTCGTGTTGGTCTAGCAGTGACACTGAAAGCTGGAGGAGTGGTCCTTATAGATACCGTTGGGAACTCTCTTGGGCCAAGTTATACAAGTACACTAGCAGGGCATCCACTATACAATAAATCACTATAACATTTTGAAGAAGGAAAGAATCCACTTGGCCATTATTGGTCATTATGCGGAGAATTAGGAAAGGTACCGGCTACACATCTGTAAGAAATCATGTGCACTCTCTTGATCCTGTGGCTGATGACAATGAACAGTTGTGGCTGAGCATTTTGTATTGGGTGAAAAGTTTTAAAACCTCACATGCGCTCGTGTCTTTCGTGTCCTTGTCTCTGTGTCGTCGTTTTTGTTCCCGCGTTATAACTATCTTCATGTCATACCAACTAGCCCAAGCTGCCACACTTCACATTTGCACTTCGAACGGCTATGCATTATACGTGGGTTTAGAACAACTAATAGTGCGTGCGTACGGTGCCCTATTCGGTTATGTTTCGCTTTAAAAGGGGAAGTTCTAGCGTACTTCAATGGTGCTTATTTTGTAAGAAAAAGAGCACCAAAGGCGAATTTCGTTTGCCGAGACGTCAATGTATCGACTGTTCGCAAAAAAGAGCACTCTCACAATACTGCACTGAGTTTTAAATGCGAAGCATTTCTTAGCGAACTTCGGCGACTTTGAGCGTATCTATTTATCTATCTATCTAGCCGCCTACGACTTTTAGCTCTACTGGCCGTTTAATGTACCAACATGACTACATGCTACGCTCATGATGCGCTCGCGGCCGTTTCGCTAGCGTCACGTGTACTAAACTCGGTATTACGTGGCGCGAACGGACAATATAGGTAAACTACACATCCAAACATGATAATCACGACATGCGTGTCATGTAACAACATGACTACATGCCACACTGATGATTCGCTCGCGGCCGTTTCGCTGGCTTCACATATGCTGAATTTGGCATTACGTGACGCCAATGGATGACAAAGGTATGCGATTGGTGCAAACATGCCAATCATGAGATGCGTTTCATGTGAAAACATGACTACATGCCACAGTCAAGACACCAATGCATTTCGACGTGACGCGGTGCGCGTGCTCACCGGCGTTCATTTCGTCGCGTCTCGCAGGCGTTGCCACGCCAGGCACCCGTCCTGCCACATACTCGCAGACGCGCGCCGCGCTGCGTTGCTTTGACGCATGCGCGTTTCAGCGCGTCCGCCGTCCCTCCGTCACGAATGGAGGGAGACGCAGTCTGGGTAACGCATCGGCATGGAGTAGTGTTCTTCTATGGCATCGGCGCGAAATGCAGGGTGTCGCATTTCGTGCCAAACGCGAACAGCGTCCGTCGGAGCGGCGCGGACGCTATCGCGCCTGACGTCAAACTATAAAGTGCTCCCGTTTTGCTGACGTAGCGTCGCTGTGCCCAGCGTGCACGCGCGTCAACGCTACATTGGAGTATATTGGGCCCTTCATGACGTGCTCGCGCCCGCTTTCCTAGCTCCACATATCCCCAATTCGGTGTTTCGTGACGTGAATGGATGACGAAATATATGACTAGTGCAAAAGTGATAATCCTGACACGCGTGTCATGTATGAGCATGACAACAAACTACGCTCATAGCGTGCTCGCGGTCGTTTCGCTAGCTCCGCATAAACTAAATTTGGTATCACGTGACATGAATAGATGACAAAGGTAAACGACACATCCGAACATATTAATCATGAAACGGAAGTCAAGTACGGCATCATTTACTTTCACCTCGTAACGTTGCGCTGATTTTAAAGTGACATATGAACATTTCTCATTCATGCTTCGCATATCATCGATTCCCACTGTACCTGGGATCTACCAATTTTTTCTTCATCTTTGTTTTAGGGACAAAGTTTCCTAAAGCGGCACCTGTTCATCCTCCGTCGTAGTACATAACATGTCTTACGTTTTAGATGCGGAGCATCTAATACTCGAGGCTTGTAGTGCGGCGTCGTCCGCAAGCTTCCTCCTCCTTCTTCCACCATCTGTGCATCCCTTCTTCCTCTACACACCGCGCGCGCTTCACTCCTCCACCATCTGTGCACCCTTCCTCCTCTACACACCACGTGCGCTTCTCCTCTTCACGAACATTCGCTAGCTGTATAATGTAGCGCGCATGCACCGTCACGCTTCGAGAACATCGGCAGCTGACGCGCGCGCATGCGCCGTCGCGCTTCCAGAACATCGGCCGCTGACGCGCGCGCATGCGCCGTTGCGCTTCTCCCCCTTCTCGAACATTCGACAGCTGACAGTGCATGCGCCGTCGCGCTGTATATATACTCAAGGTCGGCGCTCGCTCGCTCAGTTGCCGCTCGTCGGTTGGTTTGTACGGCGCGTCGACGTCCAAGGTCGCGGTGAAATGAATTCCAACGAATCCACAAACACAATGATCGACGTCCCTTCGACCAGCGCCGCCCTTTCGCATACGTGTGTACGTGTTCACTCGTTTAACACCCCCTCCTACAACCACGTTAACCAATTTAGCCATCGACCCAAGTAAGTCGCAATTTAACACCCCATTTCACAACCACGTTAACCAATTTAGCCATCGACCCAAGTAAGTCGCACTTTAACACCCCGTTAACCAATTATATGCTCCGCATCCTCCTCAGTGTTCCCCCGAGGGAAGCTGCGGGCAATTTTTTTATCTGCAAAATGGTGCCGGTGGAAACTTTCTGCTGTGCGTTGTTGAACAATAAAAAATTCTCAGCGTGCGCGTTATCTAAAAGCTGAATTCTCCTGTCTCTCATTCCCCATCTGCAGCCATTGGCATATACATTAGGCACTATCTGACAAGAGAGGGTTGCTACGTTATACTCGCTGGGCGTAACCTCCTTGGTTTAGAAAGGCTTAGCGAGCGTTGGGCCACAGTGCCATGAATGCAGTGAACTAGTAACCATGAACTCGAGACGGTTAAAGGTGGGAAGTAGACACGAAGCGCAAGCCCTAAGAAGAGTGCGTGAGCCACCTCTCGTTTAGTCCTTGGAATGTCCGCTGGATGGCGGTGCTTCTATATGCGGAATATATGATGAAAAGATGCGAGATGGTGCTGACTAGATGGACAAACGGACACTCAGACAGACGCATGGACGGATGCACGGATGGCTGCACGGACGGATGGACGCATGTACAGACGCCGGGGTGGAGTCGTGTACGAACGTAGGGACGGACGGACGCACGGATTAACGTGCGGACGCAAAAACAGAGGCACGCACGGACGGGCGGATGGACGCACTGACGGTCACACAGACGGACGCATGAACGGACGGAATGAAGAACTAATGGACGGACGGACGCTTCGCCCCACTCTACATCATTCACCCAGTCGACATGCTGCCATTTTTATAACTTCGATCCCATGGAGATAAAATGAGGTCACCACAAAGGTCAAAGATGCACATATAAGGTGATTGCCGCAAGTGCCACGAATTCAATTAAGCTGTCGCCTTTAGTATGCATAAGAACCTGAGCCACAAGGAACTCCTTGCGTGAGAACAGCAATTATGGCACCACGTAGCAACACGAAACAAGGTAGGCCTGACGCCGTTTTTGTTGTTGTTCTTTTTAAACACCACCACGAAATACTTGCCTCGGAAGGCTGCGCAGTGTTGTGAACAATCGACAGCGTACCCCATTTCGAGAAAAGAGCTGCAATAGTGGACTGATGAAAACCTGACGACTTTTTTTTTTTTGCGCTCTAGCAGCAGCTACTGTTGAGCCGTTGAAAGCATGCTCTTTGAAGAATATTGAAAAAAACGTAGAAACAGTTGGAGAGGAAACGTGAACACGCGAATAACTTTGCAGCAATTGCACTCTAAAGAATATTTGTCACCCTTTTTGGGGCGTATTCGTGTCCCACAGCAATATCATTCACCGGTGTTTATTGCAATTAATCAATATTATGACGTGCTTTCACAAAATTTCAGTCACGGAAGGCACGCGTCCGTGCAATCTGCAGGAGAGCTCTCACGATGGGAGTGTGGTGAGTGCCCACTTTTAAGCGATCTAAACAGAAAGATGCATGCAAGAAGGCGATTAATGATGTACGAAAACATTTTCTCTCGCAAATGCACTAGCACGCACCCGCTCACACACACACACACACACACACACACACACACGCGCGCGCGCGCGCACACTCGTCTATGTATTCCGCTACCTATCTATCCCCCCTCCTACCCCTTTCTCCCCACAAAGTTGGCGTCGCTCATTGAGATCGTAATGATCGACAGCGTTTTACTCGAAGTATATACAGAGTTTGATAGTGTGCGTGATACAGGTAACGCTCATTAAAGAGCAAAGAACGAACAAAGGTAGTAGAGAAAGAAATAATAATTGAAAAAAAAAACAGCTTCACTTACGCCGAGAGAAGCAAGTGAAGTCACTGCAACGGGGGTATTGAGAATACGCGCCAGAGGCTCTAAAACGCACAGCTCGATGAAGCTATTGGCTTCCCATTTATGCCTGGAGTACGTGTATCAATATACCAGGCTTTGATCATAAAATGAGATTGTCGCTTAAAGCACTGTCTCGGTGTAAGTGTTTTACTTGTGTGTGTGTGTGTGTGTGTGTGTGTGTGTGTGTGTGTGTGTGTGTGTGTGTGTGTGTGTGTGTGTGTGTGTGTGTGTGTGTGTGTGTGTGTGTGTGTGTGTGTGTGTGTGTGTGTGTGTGTGTGTGTGTGTGTGTGTGTGTGTGTGTGTGTGTGTGTGTGTGTGTGTGTGTGTGTGTGTGTGTGTGTGTGTGTGTGTGTGTGTGTGTGTGTGTGTGTGTGTGCGCGTGCGTGCGTGCGTGTGTGTGTGTGTGTGTGTGTGTGTGTGTGTGTGTGTGTGTGTGTGTGTGTGTGTGTGTGTGTGTGTGTGTGTGTGTGTGTGTGTGTGTGTGTGTGTGTGTGTGTGTGTGTGTGTGTGTGTGTGTGTGTGTGTGTGTGTGTGTGTGTTTTCTGAAGTGTTGTGAACGTGCGTCGGCTTACGTATCCACTTTGACAGACTGGAAAGTGTTCACGCCAGAAGTATCGTGGGGAAATAGCGGATGATGAAACGTACAGTGTCAGTATTTATGAAAGAGAACACGGCGACGCGTGGCCTGCGCGCTCCGGCAGCTGCTGTCAGCGCGTTCAAGCGGGAGCGAGAGCAACCACAGTCTCTTCTCGCGTCATCTCGCGGCGAGAAAAACAACCATTCGTTTGCTGCTATAAAACCAGCAGCAAGAATGCGACCCTTCTCTTCAAGGCGATTACGCGAGAGCTGGCAATCGCCTTGAAGGGGAAGGGGTTGCAATCTTGCCGTTCTATATCAGCAACGATTGGCTGTTTTGCTCGCCGCGAGATGACGCGAGAAGAGACTGTGGTTGCTCTCGCTTCCGCTTGAACGCGCTGACAGCGGCCGCCAGAGCGCGCTGGCCACGCGTCGCCGTGTTCGCTTTCATAAAAATTGCCACTGACCCTAGACCCAATTAAAAGGGTGTGCACTTTACGAGCTAACGAGCTAGCGTTCTGCGTTTCAAAATGCGGAACAGTACATACATGTCTGAAGTGTCTACGCTATCAACTGGCACATATATTATAACTAGTGCTTAACTATCATTAACGAGCGTTCAACCGATAAAACTCTGTTTAAGAGGGTCAGGACGTACAAGAAAATATACAAATAATCTTAATATATATATATATATATATATATATATATATATATATATATATATATATATATATATATATATATATATATATATATATTTGTGTGAATTAATGGTTCACTTAATGAAATGCTCTCTAAGGCTTTTCATTGCCTTTTTGTTTCTTTTTGCCCTCCCACATGCCCAAGTTCAAATTTCCGCTTTGGCACCGGCATCAAATAAGCCGAACATTTAGTGGTATGTAGCGAGTAGTACATTTAACAAAATGAATACGTATTTTGTACTGACGTCGGAGCAGCTTCATGATACTCCGACGTGCAACATGCAACAGGTAACAGATTAGCATAAAAACATAGAAGTAAAGAAATATGCTGTCTTATTCTATATTCAAACTTATGGAAAAGATGATGCGAGCCATCGATGTCTTTTTGGTAGTTGATGGTCTTGTTTTACTCAAAAAGCAACATTCGTAAGTAGCACATCACATGGTGATGGCGATTATTCGTGCATAATTATTTAAAAATTGATTGATAGAATAGTTTTGAAATGTCTGTAGGAGATGCACCTATGATTTTATCTCTGTGGCGGTAGGTTTGTTTAGCGATAATAAAGAAGCGACTGCTGCGCGAACTTTAACAATACCGAAAATCCCACCCTTGCTGTTCCTCATTGCAGCTATCTTCATTCGGTGCATTACAATGTTGCACTGCATTGCAAAAATGTTCTTTCGATTCATCAACTCATGGTGTGAAGTTTATATAAAGTTCACAGCTTTACTGTATATTAGTTCTGAAACTAATCGCGATAGTTCTGTGTGACTAGACGCGTCAATTTTTCCAACTCAGCAGCTTTCAACCACTTCTAATTTTCTCCAAGTTGGACTGAGAAGATGGCGTGAAGTATTTCTTTTTCTTCGCCTCAGTCAGCATCTACTGCCGTACGTGTCATTATAGTGCACCAGCATATCTGTCACGTCAATTAACTTTATTCCGCCTTCCGCCCTCCACCACAACAAGGTAAATCCTGGAATTTCGAATAACCTTCGCTAGTCACCCTACGTGTTTTCGGATAGTTTCTTGAAAAAGAAGGCAGACAAACCATAATAAAGACATCGGTGAATTGCTTTAACGAAAGGAACTCTATCTTAATTAATGTTAGAGGCATGAGAGGTCGGTTGGTGACACTGAGTCTCATTATTACCTCCCAGGGTTACTTGATGCTTTGTGAAGCAGCCTTAATTACCTCCACCGTGGATTTTTCACAAGTGTGGACGTGGCCTTGTTTGTAGCGTGAATGCTTTGGCAATTACCACGCGAAAGCTTTCATTATGCAAGGACACACGAGATTCAGCAAATCTATGCAGCACAGGTAGAGGTTAAAAGATTATGTATGGTGCAATGACTATTTCGGTGCGTAATCAAGGTTTTCGGCTCGGTGCTTGCCTAAGTGCTGATAGCATATTCGTGGAGTGTCTACAGGCATCGGTGTGAAGCAAGACGCCAGTGTTCTACAAAATGACCTATTACGTAACAAACGACCCGTGTTCCATGACCCACCCATGACTCAATGAGAATTTTGTGCAACAAGTCCAGAATGTTATTATTGTCCTCGATAGCTCGAATAATAAGCGGCCAACACACAGAAAAAAAATTGTAAAATAGGAGCACGAATACTATCTGCTGTGAAAGCACTGCTCGAAACAGGAGTGGATTGCATTTCCGCTATAAAAAATGCCATGATCAACTTCCAGGTCAGCCATGTTTAATTTCTTTTCCTTAAAAGAGACAGATTTGAAAGCTTTTGGATTACATACGCAACGGTGTTGTCATAAAATGCGATAATTTTCAAGTTTACGATGGTGTCAGCGGGCGAAAGAACACGTAACGGGTCATCACTTGGAACGGTGATCATCCCACACAAATTACACTCATAAATGCACGAGATTTACAAAGATATTGCTAATGAAAGTGTTGGTAATGATGATGAAAGCGATGCTTTATTCGAAAGAGCGTGACCTGCATCTACTGTCGCACGCTTCCGTCCTTTCTCAAGCTTCCTCTTTTCTCATGCTTCCGAACATCCTTTCTCATGCTTACGTCCATCTGTTTGTCCGTGCATCCGTCTGTTGTGTCCGCCTGACCATGTGTCCGTCCCAGCTTCCGTCCATCCATGCGTCTGTCCGTATGTGCGTGCTTTCATACGTCCGTTCATTCATTCGTCCGCGCCTTTGTGCGAACCTCGCCCCGCCGCGGTGGTC